>NC_135357.1:24029618-24642475 GCF_051622035.1 Arctopsyche grandis
AATAAACGGCATCTTGGTTATCCGGGCTCTACTAACTACTAAGGACCACTTATCTGCTTAACTATGAGCGTTTTTATTAATAAATAATGAGTATTAAAATTATGAAAAAAAATTGTGTTGTAAATATGATATTATATTCGAAACCAAGTCAAATTTTGATGATTCGGATTATTCGTGTTTTTCAATTATCCGTGCCCTTCCTCCCCAGCATTAGTCCGGATAATCGGGAGTGTACTGTATACCAAAAACATTTTTATAAAGGTTAATTTATATTAGCACAGCACAAACCGGCAGCTGCACATAAAGTTAGCCAGCAGTATGGCTCAGTGGTTGCGTTTATGTTTAGCACCGAGAGGTTACCGGGTTCGATCCCGTGCTAATCTTTAATACCACTGGTCATACTTGAATATTTGTGATTCCATGTCGATAGTTTCTTATCAGAATGTGCCAATTTATATGATTTCATTGTTGCAACGGTTCCTCCATCAAATTGGCAAAAATCATCCTATCCGCTATATCACAAATATCTGAATGTGATTTTCTACAAAAACTTACAAATTATTATCATTGTCCACAATACGTTCGTAAGCCAACAATAAATTAAATAAATACCTATTTTAAAAGAGTACTTATTTTATTCCAAAAACTTTTAGTGTTTCAAATACATATAGTAAATAAATTTAAAAATATTTGATTTACTAAAATCCTAATGAAAATCATGTACTGAAAAGCACGGTAAAAAAACTTCATCTATTGTTACTACGTACATAGATAAAGTAAAAACGATGATAGCATTTTTTTACATATGTACATAAGTGTGGGCCTCAAATTTCAAATCCGCCTGGGGCCCCCCATTTAAATGAATTGAATCTCATGTACGTAGTATTCTAGGATTTTCTTCCATTATATATATATATATATATGGAATATATATATATATATATATATATATATATATATATATATATATATATATATATATATATATATATATATATATATATTTTATTTTATTTTTATTTATTTTATTTTATTTTAAAAAATCAATACCACAGAGACTTGACAGGTTGCCCCAAAGCGTCAATGTGATTTTAATACAAATAATAAAAATCATAAAAATTACAAAAAAAACATCATAAAAAAAAATAATAAAAATCATAAATAAAAAAAAAACATAAGAAAATAATAAAAATCATAAATAAAAAAAAAACATCATAAAAAAATAATAAAAATCAAGTAAAAAATATGTACACAAAATAAAAACAAAGAAATAAGATTGAAAAATTTATATCGTGCTATTTAGGATGTGTTCCACCAACTCAACATAACTGGCATCGAATAGGTCCAAGTAATGTGCCAGTAAGTTAAGGAGTCGAACAGCTCTCGAGAGGGGGGAGTTCATGAGCACGTTTGATTTAGCCCTAATTGGTAAAAATATATCATGTTTTCTTAAAACTCTACGATTTTCCGGGGCCCAGAATTTTAGTTTCTCCAGGATAGTGGGATTGTGAATCTCTCCTCTAAGTAATTTTACGAAATGTTTCCCAAGAAATAAATCTCTTCTCTTTGCCAGGGAGTTGAAACCCAAAGATCCCAAGACAAAGGCACTAGGGAACAGATATGGATAAAATCCAAATGTCTTCAGATATAAAAATCTAAGGAATTTCCTTTGGACTCGTTCCAACATTAGAGAGTAACGAAGTTGATAGGGAGACCATATAATGGAGCCAAACTCGAGCACACTGCGAACTAATGTACAATATAAGAGACGAATGGCAGTGAGCCCTAGTTCGGACGAATTACGGATTACGAATCCAAGGATTTTTGTTGCCCTATCACAGATATTCTCAATGTGAATGTTGAAACTCCAACTATTTTCGAAGACTATTCCCAGATCAGATATAAATAATTCTCTCTGAAGAAGAGAATCATGAAATTTATACGGATATTTAATAGGAGAACGAGAACGAGAGTAAGAAATGACCCGACACTTTAGGATATTGAAGGGAAGTTTATTAACATTAGCCCATTCATAAATAGAATTCAAATCCTCTTGCAAATAAAGAGCGTCAGGTAAATCAATTATTCTCTTATAGATTTTTAAGTCATCCGCATATAATAAAAATTTAGAATGGTGAATAGAAGATTGAATATCGTTAATAAATATTAGGAATAATAAAGGGCCAAGATTTGATCCTTGGGGAATCCCAGAAGTGGCAACATACTCATAAGAAAAGCAACTCCCAAACTTAACGAATTGACGTCGATCCTGTAAATAAGAAATAAAAAGACCAACAAGATTATAAGTAAATCCAATAAAACTTAATTTACTAACCAAAATTTTATGATCAACTTTATCAAACGCCTTCTCAAAATCAGTATATATTACATCCATTTGATTATTACAATCCAAAGTGCTGGTTATGTCATTAGAGAAACATAACAAGTTTGTAATAGCTGATCTGGCCGGTCGAAAGCCATGCTGCTGATCAATGAGCATACTTTGAAAGTGATTAAAAATGTATCTGTGTAATATTACCTCAAACATTTTGGCTGGCGCTGACAAGATAGTTATTGGTCTGTAGTTCCTTACACAAGATTTATCGTCCTTCTTATGAATAGGAGTTACTTTAGAGCATTTCCATAAATTGGGGAATGAAGAGTTCCTTAGAATTAAATTAAAAATGAATTTTAAAGGTTCTAAGAGACTAACCTCACATCCTTTTAGGATGTAATTAGGGATGGAGTCAGGACCGGAAGAATAAATATTTTTTAACTTTAGAAAGCCATATTTCAGATCGGAAGAGTCAAGATGATTAATCGCTAAAGTGGGGAAAGTAAATTCCGAGTCATTGGTAGGTTCCATGGAATCAGTAGGATTATTGAAAACTGATTTAAAAAAGTCGGCAAATCCATTAGCAATGTTTTGATCACCCTCTAACAATCCAGAATCATTGTACATAATGGTCGACTTTACACGATTTACACGTTTAGAATTGATGAAGTTCCAGAATTTCTTAGGGTTTTTAACTATGGAACTTTCACAATCAGCTACATAAACATTATATGCATTATTAATTAATTTCTTAATTTCCGTACGTAAAATACGGAAATTATTTAAGATAAGAGGATTGCTCGATTTCTTCCAGAGTTTATGTGTTTGATATTTACTTTTTAAGAGATTAATAATTTCTTTAGTAAACCAAGGCGGATAAATCCTTTTACTCGTCACTAATCCTTTCAACCGAAAACAATCATTAAAAATAGAATATATAATGTCATAGAAATTAGAGAGGGCCAAATTAACATCTTTGCACTCATAAACTCGCTCCCATTGACAATTACAAAGAATATCATTTAAATATTTGAAATCAACATTTGTAAATAACCATCCATTTAGGACAGAGGTATTAAGACAGTTATTTATTAAACGAAGTGAGGAATAAGTTATAGTTAATTTTAAATGAATATCAAGAGCAGGATGATAGCTGTCTTCAGGAACCAAGGAATCAACTGAATTTGAAATAATAATATTCTGACAATCTAAATTTGTTAATAGAAAATCCAACATGGAATTATTAAAATAGTTTCGAATAGTATTAATTTGTTTTAAGTTTAATAAAGATATAAAAAAATTAAGGTCATCAGGAAAACAGTTAGAAGAATTCAGATTAAAATCTCCAGATATAAAAATGCGACCATTACTTAAATGTGAATAATTAGATATAATTAAATCGAAAAATCGCTTATAAATATTTGGTGGAGATCTTGGTGGAAAATAAATAGTACATATGTATATAAAAAAAGGAATGTTAACAAATCTTAGTTTTAGCCATACACATTCATGAATGTCCTCAAGATGACTAAGTCTTTCAACCGAAATAATATTTGTATTTTTAACTGCTAGAAGAACACCACCACCTCTGGCAGATCTATCATGGCGATATATATTGAAACTGCTGTCAAGTACTTCGGCATCATGTACAGATGAGTTTAGCCATGTTTCAGTAATAGCAAGGACGTCAATAGATCTAGAAGCGGCGTTGTTGTAGAATTCCTTGAGTTTTGTATTTAAACCCCGCACATTTTGATAATAAAGTTTAATGTTACGGGTCACGGGTTTGGGCAATCGGTTTCGAAGAGATTTTTTTGAGAAATAACCATTCTCTTATGCCAGTACCCATAGGCCAAAATTCAGGATTGATAATTATATTAAAAGTTTCAGTATCTACACTAATTTTAAATGACGAGCACATGTCAGTTTTAGCAACCTGAGAAACGTTGATTCTTTTATTTTTAATTTTATTTAATATGAACTGTTTCACAGTATCACAAGTGCAGTTATTTGCCAAATTAAAAACGTGTACATTCTTCAATTTCGGAATAGTGGCCACCTGTAAAGTTTTATCAGGTGCTCCAGATCCACGAGTGTATGGCAGTCTCCCGGAAGAAGTCCCAGCGACCTGACTGAACGAATTTGAAGGATCTACAGTAGAAGCAGAAGCAGGAGCACAAGAGACAGGAACATAATCAGATGTTGAAGCAGAAGCTGATGTAAGTGTAGCTGAAGATGAAGATGGCAGAGGTGAAGCAGTAGAAGATAGCGCTGCGACCTGACTGTAAGATTTCGCAGGTTTTATAGGAGAAGGAGGAGAAGCAGAAACAGAAACAGTAGAAGCAGAAACAGTAGCACACCCAGGAGTAGATGCTGAAGCTAAAGCAGACGCGAGTGAAGTTGAAGCTGAATAAGGCTGAGGTGAAACGGTAGAGGATGCCGCTATAACGTCATACGGGCATCTGACAGGTGTTTGTTTATGTACTGTAGTATTGTTACATTCAGTTGACAGTGTGGAGAGTTCTCGTAATGTTACCTCGCCCGATTGCAGAGTTGTAGGTTCAACAAAAACAGCTGGAGCCAGAGCTGCTGGAAAGGGACGACACATCATCCTCTTTATTTCACCGACATCAGTGTGGATAGTCTGGAGGGACTCCACAGCGATTTTTAGCGAGGCCAGGTTATTAAAAGCGACGCGTGCGATGGATACTATATTTTTAATTTCGTCGCTGATGTATCGCACCCTGTCCTTGGTAAGGACATTGGCACCAGATCCTTTTTTTGAAAGGTCCGCGAGTATTCTCTGGCTTATAGTAACAATATCCTCCATGGTAGAATGCGAACGATTTAACACGTCCAGACACAACGATAGCACAGATATGTATACAGATATATATATATATACATACAACGATAGCACAGATATATATATATATATATATATATATATATATATATATATATATATATATATATATAAATATATATATATATATATATATATATATATATATATATATATATATATATATATAGAGTCCTACTTATACGACTCATTCATTCAAGATTGAGAGAATTCAAAAACGGTTTCTCAGATATCTTTATATGAAATTGTATGGTTCTTATCCTTGGCCATATCCTATTCTTATCCTTGGCCAGTTTCGTTAAGCTTCAACTCATTGGAGTCACGTCGTGTTATGTTTCTGGAAAAGCATTTTTTTAAGCTATTAAATGAGTAAGTTTTATACACCTAGTAAGTTCAGGGACCTAAGGAATCGTGTTTTGTTTTCTCCTCCTATGGCTTGCACAAATATGTTTGGCAACATCTCCAATATCTAGAGCGATATATCTGCTCAACCGGGTTGCTAAATTTATCTGTTTAATGTAAGCTGCGCTGAATCGGTTGAGTGGTTGTGGAGCAACACCCGGGGTTGATTTTATCAATTATAAATATCGTCGAGCACAGATGTTTTATATGTATACCTTTGTTTGTGTTATGATTGTTATGATTGTGTGACTGGCCACACAATCGCATTAGAATACTCTGTAATGTCACTGTGACTTACATGTTAAAAATAAAATAAAATTCACTTGATCCGCCACTTGCAATAAACACTAATCTAGTGTATCATTGTGTACGTGTATATTATATTTGTTGACCTTATCAATGTTTTACGATAAATCATTTGAATGTTACAAATTCCAACTACGTTTATAATAAAAATCAAGACGGACTTATTATAAATGTATATGTATATATAAATTTGCAAATTAGTGCGAAAATCAATAAGCAATTCAAATAAATTAATTCGTTATCGTAATGTTTATTTGTGGAAACGGATACGAGCGACCAGAAATAAACCGATTTGATAAGGAAAGCCTATTCATAATACCGTATTAATCCTTGCTTTGTGTGACATATGGCAACCAAATGAACGGGGGGAAACGGGAAAGGACCCCGACGTTATGGTAACGAGGACCTTGATGAAAATGGCGACATTCACAGTGAATAATAGTGTCGTAAACGCTAAACGAAACTGTTGTACGATATTTTGCAAGCTTTGGTTGGTATGTATATGTATATTGAATGTATAAAGAAAATATTCAATTCGTTCAATTGAACTAAAACGAAATTGTGTATTGTGATAATCCGGGCACAAATTCTGAGTGGAATTTTAATTAAATTCAGTAGTTTTGTAATCTAAACTTTACACAGAGTCGATACGTGGCCTCGCATGAATAATGTTGGCTGGAAATTTACGCGTCGCGCACATTCGAATCGTTGGGAAATTCGAAAATTTCCACCATTCGTTTTTCGCCGTCTGGATTTTTCCAAAATGATTTCGATATTTTCCACCGTACACTTTCACCGGGAGCTTTTATTATTAGAGAGCCGTTCGTCGTTCCGCTCGAAAGCTCTGCGGGGGACAGATTAAAATATTCTCTCGTGTATACATATATGTATATATATACATTATAGATATAAAATACCGTCGCAATTGTGATATACGACCAGTCCTGAAACCTTCTAATATCGTGTCTCTCAGTTGGGATATTAGACGATATTTCGCCATCGCGCAACGCAAGTTATTATTTGCGGTAAATTCTAACATATTAACTAAGTTTCTCTCGCATTTCAAACCGCTTCGTACCGACTTAATTTATTTCATTTTTATTTTACAATTTTAGCGGTTGAAAAGCTTTAAGTGTTCCGCCCCACTATATACATATCAATTTAATGGTGCAACGTATGCGTTTGCCAGTCGTAATCTCGTGGATAAAACTATAATGACATTTTATGCATTGTTTGGATATAGTTCATTATTTAAAATTAAACTCGTTTCGATTCCATGTAGTATAACTACTGTGATATAGATATACGACTGACGTAAAGTATTTATGCGTATTACAATGTATGTACCTATTTATATCATTGATATTAAAAAAATTCTAAAGATTAATAACAACAAGAAGATAAAAATAAAATAATGAAATATTGTTTTGAATTCTTACCAAAACCTTATCAATTCTAAGCTACATACGTATGTACTACATAAAGAATACAAATATAAATTTTCAGCTTGATACGTTCAGGGGTGTGGAAAATTTCAAGTATTGGAAACATTGATACAAGGATTATACTTGAATATTCTCGTGAAGAGTAAAATCGAACAAGAGTAAACTGCCACTTCCGGTTGACGGATGCTCACCCAATTTTATATATAACTTGGTATTAAGCTTAATTTTTTAGATATAAAATATCAGTTCAATAAACTAAAAGGTTTCTGAGAAAAACATAAAAACTTCGATTCTCTAGAAAAAGGGCACCACTTCCAGTTGAGGTTAAAATATTTAAAAAATATATAAAGGTATAAAATTTATAATTTATATTACATGGAAAACAATTTCAATCTGATTCATCAATTTCGGTACGTAAATATTTATCTATTGTTAATATGTATGAACGTACATAGATAAAGTAAAAATAAAACAAAAACAAAGAATGAAAAGCGTTGAATAATGGTTTGTAGATATGAGATATTAATAAAAACTGATCAAACAAAGAAATTTCAACCAACGAAAAGATAAAGAAAATATTCTTAAAAGAAGAGCAAGATCTATAAAAAATATAATTTATATAATTCAAAAACTAATACGCAATAGTTTAAAATTTTATTAATATCATATTCATTGAAATTTTCTTTCGACATAGACGATATTTTTCAAATTTTCAAATTGAATCTCTAAAAAATTAAACTGATATTATTTTCTTATCATAAAAATACATATTCTAAATTGAGTTAATATTGCAATTCACTTTGGATATGTACGTTCAAATTTAACAGCAATATTTTACAAGGAACTTAGCAGAATGGAAACGAGGATGATAAAAAAAATCCATATAAAAACGCTCGTATTCTAAATCAACAGGGATAGGGTACTTTTTATTGACATTTTTATGAAACCATACAGACATTAAGTAATGAAATAGCAATGTTACCCTTGCATAATCTATTTTAAAAAGATCTGAAAATACATATGTACGTATGTTTACCATAATTTCACTTACATTATTATTTACACATAGCGTAGTTTCTCTACATATATAAGTTGCTATATGTATGTATACATATACGCATTTTCTTTTCAGTTTCAAAACAGTGGACAGTATTTTTCAGATGATCTATCCGTCTCACTATAGTGATTTGCATTCGGTTTTCAATATTTCTTCAGGTTCGAATTGTGTTAATGTTTCGTTGCAATTGATTAAAATAATGAGACATTTAATATGAGTCCTTCAATTATAAAATCAAAATTGTTTTTGGGTACATTGTATTTGATCTGTCTACACTTCCCACACACGACAATTTATTTAAAAGTTTCCAGTTCTCCATCTCGTCACGAAGTCTCAAAGATTTTTTTCGAAAATTTAATTATTTTTATCCATTCGACCTTCAAAGGCTTACTATCTGTTATTGAATTTTCTCTTTTGGAGTTTCACTTCGAAGTCAAACACGGCGTCACGGATCGCTCATCACAGACGTGAAGTGAACCTTTCTGCGAGCATGTTAGGTCAATTTGTGAGCTTTTTGATGTCGGCGCTTACGATTCGTTAAAATTTTATTACGTCGTGTCAGTCGATGTGTGTATAAATGTTGGGTTGACGTGCGGTTTTTCCGCGAAAACTTTACTTTTCCACGAAACCGTGTATCGCCTTAATTTGCTTTCGTGTTAACGGTGTTGACGTATTTACCATGTCGCAGATAATTACATTTGTGTGTCACTGATTAATTGATTCCACTTCGGATATTAGAATATTTAATTGTTATCGAGTTTATGTGGTTACATCGGCAAAACGAAACGCTAACAGAAATTTACATCAATATTAGCCATTTTGTTCATTTCCACCTCCCATAAAGGGTGCTAATTGACTCTCAATGTATCTGTGAATTGTGTGTACTGTGTGATTCTATTATTTTCCAATAATTATTGTGTAAGTTATCTCCGGATGACATTTTCAAAATTGTCAATTCTTTATATTAAAATCGTATTATGTTAAAGATTATTTTTCTTTATAGACAATATATCCTACCTTATAGTTTTATAATGTGATATGAAAATATAAATCAGAGTACTCTTCGTTTACATTCAAGACAAAAAATATTTACGATGTTTCTAGTCATATGTAAGGTTTGCTGCAATATGTACATGTTTTGCAAGTGAGTCCAACTGGTTTCAACAATATTCAGCTTGCATAAACTGGTCCTTTGTTTTTTGTTTAGACGAGTCCTTCCATTTTTATCCATTTGTTTCTTTTGAATATTATCTCTTGCGAGATTGTATTCTCTTCGTATTGTGCCCCCTCAAAACACGTCAAAAGAATATATGCATGTATATTTTTATATGTAGAGTTGTTCAAAATAAGCTAGAAAAATTTTGTTGTAAAAAATTGTCGACAGTGAAACATGCATTGAAAAATTGTATATACATATAAAATCAGGTGTATTCAGCCCACAGTATTATTTAAGATATCAAAAATGAAACGCACTTAGCTTCACATATGTGTATATATGTATGTATGTACATACATATATATATGTATGCATATGTACTACATAAGGACTGTGAGAACCATTCGATACAATACGCCCGAAGTTCACTTGAATCTATACGTATGTATTCGATTTTCAACAAAAAATACAGTCCAAGAAGTTTTATAACTTCTGATTCTAATATTCCATATTCTTATATGATTTTCTTTTTCTTTTTCAATTTCAATACAAGATTATATAATACATATATTCCAAAAGACGAAATATTTAAGTTTGAATTTATTCGTGTCGAGTATAGATGAACATATGGTATTTATTCGAATGTCACGCTAAGTTACGTTGAAGTGCTTTCGCCTTTCTTTTATGACTCAAAAGCCTCTTCCGTGTCGATACGAAATTGAAATTGGGTAGGCAGAAAGTTGTATCATATATGCATGTGTGTATGTACATATGTATGTATGTATGTAACAAGTCTATGAAAAAAGTTAAACTTGGAAAATTTCGGAGGTCTCATATTCAAACAATGGAGTTTTGTCAGCTTTACCATTACTTAATCTTCTAATCTATAATTTGGAAAGAGACTTTGTATGTATGTAAATATCCTTGGTCGTCGTCGTCGTCGTCGTCCGTAGATCGGTGACGTCATCGAACACGTGATTCGATTTTTTTTTTTTCGATCCATGGGCGCCGATTTGTTTTTTTCGATTCAATGGATTCACCCCCGCGGGGGCGCAAGGCGAGTAGTTTCATGGGGCCCCGCCAGGGGCGCCACAAGGGGCGCAGCCCCGTGGGGCCCCAGCCTCATGGGGCGCAGCCCCATGGGGATCAAAAGGGGGCGCCACAAGGGGCGCAGCCCCGTGGGGCCCAGCCTCATGGGGCGCAGCCCCATGGGGCTCAAAAGGGGGCGCCACAAGGGGCGCAGCCCCGTGGGGCCCCGAAGGGGGCCCGGGGGGCCCAGCCTCATGGGGCGCAGCCCCATGAGGCTCAAAAGGGGGCGCCACAAGGGGCGCAGCCCCGTGGGGCCCCGAAGGGGGCCCGGGGGGCCCAGCCTCATGGGGCGCAGCCCCATGGGGCTCAAAAGGGGGCGCCACAAGGGGCGCAGCCCCGTGGGGCCCCGAAGGGGGCCCGGGGGGCCCAGCCTCATGGGGCGCAGCCCCATGGGGCTCAAAAGGGGGCGCCACAAGGGGCGCAGCCCCGTGGGGGCCCGGGGGGCCTAGCCTCATGGGGCGCAGCCCCATGGGGCTCAAAAGGGGGCGCCACAAGGGGCGCAGCCCCGTGGGGCCCCGAAGGGGGCCCGGGGGGCCCAGCCTCATGGGGCGCAAGCCCTAATAGGCATTAACTAAGGGGGGCGAAGCCCTAGACGGCAATTAATCATGGGGGCGCGGAGGGGCGAAGCCCTAAAAGGCAACTGATCATGGGGGCGAAGCCTTAGACGGCATTTAATCATGGGGGCGCGGAGGGGCGAAGCCCTAAAAGGCATTAACTAAGGGGGGCGAAGCCCTAAACGGCAATTAATCTTGGGGGCGCGGGGGGCGAAGCCCTAAAAGGCAACTGATCATGGGGGCGAAGCCTTAGACGGCATTTAATCATGGGGGCGCGGAGGGGCGAAGCCCTAAAAGGCATTAACTAAGGGGGGCGAAGCCCTAAACGGCAATTAATCTTGGGGGCGCGGGGGGCGAAGCCCTAAAAGGCATTAACTAAGGGGGGCGAAGCCCTAGACGGCATTTAATCATGGGGGTGCGGAGGGGCGAAGCCCTAAAAGGCATTAACTAAGGGGGGCGAAGCCCTAAACGGCAATTAATCTTTGGGGCGCGGGGGGCGAAGCCCTAAAAGGCATTAACTTAGGGGGGCGAAGCCCTAGACGGCTTTTAATCATGGGGGCGCGGAGGGGCGAAGCCCTAAAAGGCAACTGATCATGGGGGCGAAGCCCTAAACGGCAATTGCTCATGGGGCGTGGAGGGGCGAAGCCCTAGAAGGCAAAGGCTCAGGGGGGCGCCGAGGGCGAAGCCCTAGAAGGCAAAAAAAAATTTTGATTTTTTAAAAAAATTTTTTTGATTTTTTTTTTTATTTTTTTTTTATTTTTTTTTTGATTTTTTTTTTTTATTTTTTTTTATTTATTTTTTTGATTTTTTTTTTATTTTTTTTTTATTTTTTTTTTAAATTTTTAAATTTTTTTTAAATTTTTTTTTTTTTTTAATTAAATTAGCTTAGTCATGTTTAAGCGGTTTATATTATAAACACTGAGCGAAGCCGGGTAATACAGCTAGTCTATTATAAAATTTAAAATCAATATGAAATAAATTTAATTAGATATGAAAAGTTTTAGAAATGATAAATTACATTGCTATATACAAATATCTACCATATTACAATTTTTTTGCTGTCAGTTTTAGCTTGAGTACTTTTATGAAAATCCCCGATTCATGTTCTTTACTTAAATCGTGCTATATAAAATTAAATGCAACATTTATTAAGCTCAAGTTATATTTGATCGCCTTTATAATTATAATATTTTTTTTATTCCACACGATGGGAAAAATAGTGCAATCCCCGTCGTTTATATAAATAATTTATAGATAATACAATTATAATATAATGATATAATAGTAATATTCATAATAACAATAATAATAAATAATCGTTTCTTATATAATAATCCAAAATTCAATCAATATTTGTTTGTTCATTACAAAGTATGGAATCAAGAAAAAATCAGGAACAAAAACAAAAATTCTGATTTTTTAATTTATATTTTTAGGGAAGGTTTTATTTTTTTCTGAATAAAAACTATAAGTACTGATTAAATAATCTTTATAAAATAAAATTTGTATTTTTGTACAAAATGTACTGACGCAAAGTCATTAGCCAAGATAAATAAATGTATTATATATCTTGTTCATTAGTTTAGAATTTTCGGCAGCTGTTTGTTGCGAACAAACAAGTCACGGATTCTACGCTTTTTCAAACAAAAATCCCGAAGAAACTTTCTCCAACGTGTCGTAGTTAATTGTACGCCTACTTTTATACCTTTGGTGTTACATTTTTTTTTAATATCTTATTTCAATGTAGAAAGAAAAGTACGGCTATAGTTCAACCTTTGGATATCTGGGGCATGGTGGGTGGTCTGTGGGAAAAATTTAAATAACAATTTTAAACGGATGGGTATTAACATTACAAAAGGATAAGTTTGTGTGTGTGTGTGTACAAAATCTTGTTTGTTCAATATTCCCTCGAATATGCTTGTAAATTCGTTATAATATAAAATATTTCTTTAATAAACATTAATTTTCGTGGGCGTTTTGCCGAAACAGGTTTAACGGTATGGTGGCGAATTTTGGCTTTGCAATGTTTACTTGCTGAGAAAATCTTATAGTTAAGGAAAAGTTACCGGTTCGGGAACAAGCTAACAGTGTTCATATAAGTTCGCCCTTCGGAGACTTATGAAAATATTACCCTCCAATTCCCCCTAGTCACCCAACTATAAAATCGATTGTGTAATTTATGGCAAATGCACAAGTAAATCTCAATTTATATATATATATATATATATATATATATATATATATATATATATATATATATATGTATATATATATTTTTATTCATCTGTACACAACACTAACTACTAAAAATTTTATATACTAAAGACATATTTGATGAAAAGATAATTATATTCAAATATACAAAGGTATATATGTATGTATTTGTAAACATATAGTAACTTCCGTTTCTAAAAAGCTTTTATTTAACTTATTTTCTATAGTGCTTTGAGAATGAAAGTCACACAAAGTCAAACAAATATTTTGATTTTTCTTTAAAGCATACAATATATTTGCGTTACAGTATATATTTATGTTTAATTTTAATAGACATATACCAGTGTCTTCACAGATTACCCCAATATGACACTGTGGCCAGATAATATATACATAGAATAATATATATACTATATACATTATACATAAATATATAAACGTACATATAAAATATATAAAAAACTTTTTGAATTTCACTTTATTTAACAAACATTGAAAACAGTCTTCACATGATACCCAAAATATTTAAAGAATCAAAAAATAGAGAAGACAATAAATAACGGTAAAAACTAAACTAAAAGTGAAAAAACATTAAAAACTTTTATTCATTAATTTTAAACATTAATTCATCTATTGTTACTACGTACACAGATAAATTAAAAAGTGGATAGACTGTTTATATTTTATACTCTAAAGAAAATTTCTCATGTTTATTCGAAAGTATTCTTTAAATACTATTAAATTTTTCAATGAACATAATTACTTTCAAACTTTATATCATACTCCTCTGCTATTTTTGAAGTGGAAATAACTTTAAATTGTCATCGGAAACTTTTCATTCGAACACTCCAGAAGCGCACTTCTCGATGAAAATGCTGATTAACTTTTCAAGCTCTTTAAAATATAAAATCGTCATAGAAACGTGCTATTTCAATTCAGAAAATTTAATAACACGGAGTCGTCTTATATGTCTATATGTACATATATACGTACATTTGTATGTATGTATATACAAGTACTTTTCCACGAAAAGGTACGAAAATTCAGATTTATTACTTTCCTACCACGACCCATTCCAACACCTAGACAATGATCATTAAGGATCGTCCATCCAGTGAATTCAGTGCTATTGCTTGAAGCTAAACTTCATAATTCACGAGCTTGTATCCTCCCCTTATCCAGGCACACACGGGCTTTTAGTTTTAACTACCCACGCGGATTTATAATGAAGAAAAATGTCATCATACATCAGAAACTTGAGTTACGGTCGGATCTTTTCGGCTGTTTGTCTACAAAACACTGAATCCATGGAGCTCATACGTTTGTGTGGGCGCTTATTTGCGCTATTGCCTTATGAGCTAGAGGTCGATGGGGGAGAGGAGGGTGAAGGTTGATGTTACGTAAAGTTATTCAGTTTATGGTGGTCCGGGTGCTCGTGCAGTATGCGGACACCCAGACTAGTTTGCTTCTCCTCCTACGCAAAACACTTAACCCATTTCGAGTGGGCGATAGCCGCCGATACATGGTGCCGAGTCATCCCCCATCAATCGATAGGATCCTCCTCTCTCTAGTCATAAAATCCCATAGAGGGGGAGCGGGGGGTGTGAGTCATCTAGAGACCAAAAACGCGCATGGCATGCCAACTATCGAAAAACCGAAGATCACGTTCAAATCCGTTATGATATTTTTAATAATAAATCTTTTGTTCGACGGTTCACATTTTTCAATAGCATGTATTATATATTCGTTTTCAAAAATTAATTGAATACAAACCTGAAGAGTAATTAAAAAACAGACAAATTTAATAAGAATATTTTTTACATAAGTCAAAGCTTATCAGACGGTACATAAATAAGGATTATATTTTGATTTGAAAAAAATTTAATAAATCAATATAGAGCTGACAAATACGAGTATTTATTTGTAATATTATCTGTATACTTATGCTTAATAACAGGAAGTGCTGAATATGATATTTTCCACCTCAGGGAGCGTAGGTTATCGAAGATTATTTTAGCCTATTTGGATGGTAGCCTGCGCTTATCATTATTTTCATAATTATATATGATTTGTAAATATCACTTATCATTATCATTATTTTCATAATTTTGATCTTTTCTCTTCCATTCGCGTCTCACAGGGATTTTTTGTATTATGTATAAATATGTATTTTTTTCCGTATACATATATGTACATATATACAGGCAATAATTAAGACCTTATATCAAGGACAAATCATTTGAATTTAAACATGTCAAATATTGTTAAGAACTCTGAAAAATTATAAATTTATTCAAATATGATTTTGACTCTCAGAAGAAAAAACTTCCAACTAATGTAGGGCTGCCATAAGTGTCGGAGCACCGACGGGGACAACCCCCTTAAAAAAAAAAAAAAAAAACAAACAAAACAAAACATTTTTATCGATATTCATAGCTGTATTATAAAAAAAATATACAACATTTCAACACAAGTAATTGGAACTAAACAAAAATTGAATTGAAAGAAAAATTTAAAGATTGATAATAGTTTTTTTTTGTGGAAGCGTCTGTACCAAATCTAAAATAAATAAATATAGATAATTGGACGATTCAAATAAATTTAACTAAATGAAACCTTACATTAATATTTTATTTCATGTACAGTAGCCTATTCTTCTATCGCCTTCACTCTTCTCTGATTTCCGTGACTTCATTATCATCGCTCTTCTTTGCCCAATCATATTTTTCCGATGTTTTCGTTTTTTGAAGTAACTCTTTTTCCCCTTTAATATAATTATAGAATTCAATGCATGACATTTTATAATTTAAAGTACATTGAATTATGCTTTTTACTGTGTCAATAGAAAGCGAATTGCGCTCATCTGTCCATTGATTTTTAATTAATAACAACACACGTTCAACATGTGCATTGTGCGGTGGGATGGCGAACAAGTATTGGCACATTTTCAGTAGATTAGCTTTTCTTTCTGTCTCTTCAGTTTTTTTGAAATAGTATAACCATTTATCATGCACATCTTTCGTTTTCCATTCTTCGGCTTTTTTATTTTCGATAAATGAAATATACTTTACTTCCTCATAGATTGAATCCGTGAACAATATTCCCATTTCACTTAAATAAGCAATAGTTTTTTCAACATGTTCCCATTCGGGTACTTCATGGAGAAGCATCCATGAAAAAACATCATATTTCGCCAGTGGAACTGATCACTTTGCCAAATAATTAATTCTAACGTTGTAAAAATTCTCTACATCTTTTTCAAATGCTGCTACTTGTGTCGTCGTAATGTCCATGTGTTTTTTCAGTTTATTGTATGCCTGGGTTGCTTGAATACCTAGATATTTACTATTCTATTTACTATGTATTGAAAAACGTACATCAAAATATCAGTCCTCTTCGATCAGAAACAAACAGAACAAACGGACATTATCAGCAGACAGTAAACGAACTGCGCGCGCTTCGTACTTGTCAGTGTCATTGTCGGTGTTGCCAGCTGGCAAAATTGGGCAGTGGGCATCCGCCGCTCTCGTTGTCGGTGTTGCCAATATGCGCGCGCGTATCCATATTAGATATTATGTGGGTACAATTTTTGACGTGTAAACGTCTTTCCTTTTTGGACCACAGTATAGAGAGTGCATCCTGAGATTTCTTGGTTCAAAAGGTCTTGTTCGATAGATATTAAAAAATTATTGAATAATTTTTTTAAATGTCTAAATTTTGAAATTGACGGGGACAAATGACTCTCGGACTGGGACACTGGGACACAGACCTCGAAACTGGGACATGTCCCTGTCAACGGGGACGTATGGCAGCCCTAAACTAATGTAAAAAATGAAACTATTAAACACCGAATGGCTTCTTTCAGAAAAACAAAAATTTTTGCTATGTTTTTTTCAGGGCTGTGGAGTCGGAGTCGGAGTCGTGGAGTCGTGCTGTTTTGGCCGGAGTTGGAGGTGGAGTCGGAGTCGTGAAAAATGAGCGACTCCGACCAAACTTTGTTTGCTATAATATAGCAAACAAAGAAGACTCCATTTCAAAATTTAAAAATGAATTTTACGATGCATTGAAAATGGTGGAAAAAATTGACCGAGCTAATAATTTAAATGTTAAAATGGCAATACAGCAGTATCCAGAAATCATAAAAAAATCAGCGTTGATCGTTACAACATTGCCGTGTCCGTAGAGCGGTTATCCTTAAATCCTTAATTCTGATTTGAGAGCTTCTATGAATACAGATTTATTAGAAGCAATGTTGTTTTTAAGAATAAATTCAAATAAATAATTAATAAAGTTTGATTTGATCTTGTTTTATTTTTATGCCTATAACATGAAAAATATTAGCAAAGATAGGAAAACAACCTGATAAAATTTAACATTTTTGAGTCGGAGTCGGAGTCGTGATTTTTTTTAACGACTCCACAGCCCTGGTTTTTTTATTAATATAATTTTTTCACTTTTTTGAACAACGTCGATAAACTCGTATATTGTATTCATATATATGGTTTTGAAAATAAAATCCCACCCTCGTAAAGAGAGTTTAATAAAATTTTTGATTTTTTTGATTTTTAAATGCTTTTTATTATTACGAAATTATGTTCACAATACATCTTATATCTATTTTAATAGCTACTGATCTACTGATCATTTTCTATTTTACAATTTTAATTTAATTTGGTTAGTAATCACAGTATTATATTATTCTAATGTTAATCTAAAGCATAATAGGAAAAAGAGCTCAAAAACCTATTTACAATCCTTATAAATGTTCATAATACATCTAATACATAATATTAATTAAAGACTATCTAAAGTCGATGACCTAAAGCAGATTGTGTTTAGGTAATCTGTGTTTATACCTGAAGGGTATAGACATTTTGTTGTAATCACCGAGACTCTTCACAAGTGTGTTAGTATGGTTATTAGTGATTCTTTCATAGAATCTACTGGTTAGTTTGTTAGTAATGTCTGTAACAAACGGAATATTATATATAGCATGCAGTTTTTTCAGGTTAGTATATATGGGTGTATTATAAATTATTTTAAGGGATTTATTTTGTATTACTTGGAGCTTGGAAAGGTTAGTATTCGAGGCGTTATTCCATACAGGTGAAGCATAGGTTAATAATGGTAATATGAGCGCGCGATATAATTTTATTTTATTTAGCGTTGATAAAGAACTATGGCGATTAAATATTGGATATATTGAGGATATACCTCGCATCGCCTTGCATTTCGCTGCCTCAATGTGAGGTGCCCATCTCATTCTTTTATCAAACGTTACTCCTAAATATTTTATTACTGACTGCCATTTCAGACTTTCTCCAGAGGGGATTTTCAGATCTGAACTTGGCTTATGTTTTCTAACACTAAAGAATATGGCGTCTGTTTTGGTTTGATTAATTTGAATTTTCCACTTAGTGAAGTGTTCAGTCATTGTTTTAATTGCAAATTCAAGATTTTTAAGAATAGTGTCTGGTTTTTTGCTACTTGTGAAGCAAGCTGTATCATCTGCATATAGGGCTATGTGACAGTTTTTTGGAATAGGTATGTCATTTATATATATGGAGAACAAGAGTGGGCCAAGCAAGCTCCCCTGCGGAACGCCAGCTGCGATTATTTTTGGAGACGATAATTCATTATTTACGCTAACCACTAGCTTTCTACGAGTTAAGTACGATTTGATGATGAGAATTAGGTAGTTTGGTATTTTGTTAATAAGGAGCTTATGAATGAGTCCATCGTGCCAAACCGTGTCGAAGGCCTTTTCTATGTCGAGACATACCATTCCGGTACTTCTCTTCATATTAAAGTTCTTCGTCACGTGTTCAGTTAGTCTTGTTAGTTGTTGGGTCGTGGAATGTCCAGTGCGAAATCCAAATTGTTCATTTATTAATTTCTTATTTACGACTTTAAGTAAACGTGTGTAGATTATTTTTTCCAGAATTTTTGAAAGCGTGCAAAGTAAGCTAATGGGTCGATAATTGGCCGGGTTTTTTGAGCTTTTATCGGGCTTAAGTATGGGAATTACGTTGGCTGTTTTCCAGTATTCTGGGAAATACCCGGTGAGTAAACATGCGTTGAATATTTTAGATAGTGAGACTAAAGCTTTAAATGGAAGTTGTTTGATTGTGATGTTATCTATTGAATCTCGCCCAGGTGCCTTTTTATTTTTTAAATTACGTATTATATTTTGGATTTCACACGGATGCACCAATTTTATATTTTTAGTACTGTTAGTGGGAGTTTTTGTGATGATTTTAATGGACCGGTTGACTTTATTATGCGTTGGTATGTGATTGTAATGTTGTGTGAGTGTGTGATGTTTTTGGAAGGATTTTGATAATAGTTCTGCTTTGTCGCAATCACGCGTCACTGAGATTCCTGCATCATCTAATGGAGGAATCGAGTTTTTTGTCCTGCGAATCGCTTTAGCTAATTTCCATAGAGAGCCATCAACTGAGCTCAATTTTTCTAATTTTTTAGACCAAGCTTCATTTTTGATTTCTTTGATTCTAATTTTAATTTGATATGTGAGCTTATTAATTAATGTTTTCAATGCTGGATTTTTTGATGTTTGCCAAATTTTACGGAGTTTATTTTTACTTTTAATTAGATTTGCAACAAAGTCAGTTATCTCTAATTTGTGTTCAATGTATTGTGTCTTAGGTATGTGAAGGTGTTTGGATCGAGTTATTGATTCCGTTAGGTGTATTATGGAGCTGTCGATTTCGGTTTTGTTTGTGAGTGTGGTAGAAGTGAGAATGGTTTGGTCATTTATGTACGACTTGAACTCTCGCCAGTTAGCTCTCCCGTAATCCCAACTATGCTTGATGATTTCCTCGGGTTTCCCGTCGATTGAGAAGATTATCGGGAGATGATCAGACGACAGGGTTTGAAGGGCATTTGGTGTCGATATTTTTGGGCAGTTCTTGACGAGGACAAGATCTAGTGTGGATGGTTGTGAGTTATTTGTGGGATAGTGTGTGTATGTATCCGGATGAAGTAAGATTGTATCTGTTAGTTGAATGTATTTAAAAAGAGTTGTGCCTTGTTGGTCAGTGTTTACGCAACTCCATAACGGATGTTTGGCATTAAAGTCACCAGCTACCACTACCGAACTACCAATGTTAAATATTTTGTTAAGATCGGATGCCAATAATCGTTTTTGGGGAGGATTGTAAGCGGATGCTACTATGTGACGGGTGTTGTTAATTGTTAGTTCGATGGCGGTTAGTTCTAAATTTTTTAGTGGCGGAGTTATTACGCGACAATGTTTAATTGACGATTTTATAAAAATGGCAACTCCCCCTCCATGCTGTTCTCGGTCTTCGCGATAGCAGTTAAAGTTAGGTAGGTTAATACGGATATGAGGTTTTAAGAAGGTCTCGGAGTTTAATAAAATAAAGTGTATCCATAGTATAGATTGCTCGGTGTGATATGCAGAATCATATTTTTGCAGTTTAAAAGAGACGATATAACCTTGTTGGGTTGAAAGTTAATTTCACAGTTGAAGCTTAATTGTAATTTATGAAAAGTCACCGCAGTTTTCACTGGCTGACCATTTCCACGGTCAACTAATTTTCGTAGAGCGCAACTCCACCGAGACATGTAATCCGCTCTCTCGCTGAGAAAGTTTATGATTTCATCTGTCTGCTACGTTCATGGTCAATTTCATGGTCATCTGTAACCTCTTGGGCACCGCTCCAGCACCTTTAAAGCCTCACTTTTTGTTTTCACTTATTGTCCAGCGCAACGGAGAACGACTTTTGTACTACAGAGCATATGTTTCGACAAAAACAATTCGCACGACCTTATCTCTCGCATACAAATGCCGCCACTTTTTTGCTCTCCGGTCCGTTCTACGAAGTGCAACACTAAATTTTCCCGAGCGGTTGCGCTAAACCTTTCCCGGGAAATGATTATAATCGCCGTTTATTGTTCTGTAACACGTATCCGCCCATACAGACCGAAATTCACTCTTCGCACAAAAACACTCCGAGATAAAATGAATAACAAATTGCCGTACAATAAATGTATCTATATATGAATTACAAAATTTGGAAACAACTTGAGGCGGAAAATTCTGTATAATAATGAATATGTTAAAATAATATAAGAATTCTAAAAATTATATTCTCTTTTCACTTCTCCAGCATTACAGCAACAGAAGGTACATTTTTGGAATTTTGAAAGTCATTAAAACGAGATCTTGATACAGTGCTGTTTTCCTTATTCTTCTCATTTTTGATCGATTTTTTATACAACCAATTTCACTGTATCCTCTTAATGTCATTTAATACGCAGGTAACGAGAATTTAAATTGCTTGGAAATTTTTGTTTATTCCGACCCTTGAAAATAGACAGTTGTATCTAAATTATCTGAGCCTTTTCCTCGAAAACTTGATTCTCGTGTTTATAGATTTTTTCAATAAAAAACATATACGGAAACGATTAAAACAACGCAACAAAACCATTTCTCTTGAAACACTGATTGCGTAAAATGGACGATTTCCTATTTTTTAAATAATAAGCAACCCAAAGAAAAAAAGAAGTTAAAAAAAAAGAGGAATTCTATGTAAAATGCGATGCAGATAGTGGCTTAATACGTTTGTCCGCGGCTGTATATACATATGTACATACATATATGTATTACTTAGTAAATCTTTTCATGCGAATAAATTCGATTAACCTTTTCTGTATAAAATTGAGCATTTTCTTTGAAAAGTGAATAACAGTATTAAGATTATTATATAATTTCTGTATAACTGAGTCACTTGTGTACTTATTCAGTATTTATTCAAGCAATTTTGTCTGCGGTAAATATTATAAGAAAAATAATCAAAAAGTGTGAACATGTAGTTTTTAAAGAAAATTTTTATGTTTGCTTCTCCATTAATATTCATTTATTGAGAAAAAAAAACAACAAAGTGGTTTTTACTGGTACATAGAACGTGTGTACTTACATAAGTACTCATAACTTAAAAAATCAATACCTTTCAGACTATTTCGTTTGTAACATTAAGAGGGCTGGACACCGGCGCCTTGTCCATACAAACGTATTAGACTTCTCCCTTCCTCAATTATGGCACTAGAGAAATTATTTTTTAATATACTATAGATACCTACCATTGGGTTGCATTTATCGTTTTATTTTTATGATTAGTTATTTTTTATAGGAGCTAGGAGCAGCCAAACATCAATAAAATCGCCTCTCTTTTACACCCACGAATTTCTTATACCGATGATGAATTTTTTTTAAAAATTGGTCCAGTTCCGGAGGAGAAAATAGGAGAATACGAAACCTCAATTTTGTCAATTTAGAATACGTTTTATCTGGTCGAAGCGCAACTCAATATATTTATATATATATATATATATATATATATATATATATATATATATATATATATATATATATATATATATATATATATATATAACAAAATTAAGGTTTCGGATGTACAGCCCTCTTAATACACGTTTATAAGAAGTTAAAGATAATAACTTCTTATAAGCGCGTTTAAGTCATCGCGTGATGTTGGTGTGCCTTCCATCTGCAAATAGACACACAACGGAATGAATATATTATGTATTTAATATAAACACAACATCAGAGGAATGAAGCAATTTGAGCTTTACACAGCTCAGGGTGCCAAACATGGCAAATCCGATCCGCACACAGTGATAATGGCAATCTATATAATACGTACCGGAGCTTAGTGCGCATAGTTTAACAGACGTATCCAGCGAGTGCGATAAAATATTAAATTATTCGAGGGAATGAAGCGTGAAAACACACGTTTCCACACGATTATTCGAAACTGGTGGGGGGCGGAAGGAGGCAGCGGAAAAGCTCTCAGGTTTTCCTCCGTGCGAAGAAAATACGTGGGTAGGTGGGCGCGCTCTGTGGCGAAACAAATTTCACCTTTGGTGTAATTCTCCTGCAATGTCTTCTAATGGAGATATGTTCTCATTAGCAAACAACACTTACTCGGAAAAACGCCCGTAGTCTGGGTAGTGTAGCGCTCTCATTTTCCACCTTTCCCTTTAAAATGTAACAACAGAAGGGTATATTCCATGTGGCCGCTCCAAGTGTACACAATATTTTACCATCGATGCTGTTTAAAAGTGACATCCAACTTGCATTGGGTTTTTACTACAATAGCAATGCTCGTACTTCAGGGAATGCGACTGATATCGGAGCCATTTCCCTGCACAATATTAAATTTATGCATGTGATTTGATTTTATCTATGCTATGAATTCAAGCTTCAAATTAATTTATTCGAACAGTATCTGATCATAATTCACAATTTCGCTTAAGTTTTTTTTAAATTAAAAATACGAGTTTGTATTTTTCTGCTATGCTTATCAGACCGATAATAATTAAGCTGTCTGTCATTTCGCAAAATGACATGAATGGCATGAAAAGAAAGGGTTTGGCGAGAGGAAACACTGCAAATGACATAAAATTTGCAAAAGCCTAAAATTCTCTTGCCTCAAAATTTCTTCGGTATACCATCACATCTGACATCACTTAATTTGGCCATGATGAAATTTCGCTTTTATTAATAAACAACCGACCGCAAAACATAAAAAAAATATTGACGAACCGACACGGTCCCTCTCGATTAATACAAATTTTCTGAAAGTAGAAAATTGAGAAATTGTTATTACATGTTTGCTCCGTTTACTTTATTTTTCTTTCATTTATATTTTTACGATGGAAATATTCACCTGTCAATTATTTTTGAAGATAATCGGGTGAAAATTTTATTAACAAATAAATCCGTGAACAAATTTTCACCTCATCCCCTCCAATGAACCCTCAGCTCCTGCGATGTGCTATATTTAGAAAATTTTCCACCGTTACATCATAACAAAAAATCGGCGCTGTATTTTTGCTACAATATAATACTTCTCGGTAGTCATTAGTTCTATTATTGAAAATGGAACAAACACAAAATATTATAGAAAATATATATTCCGCTTCTATTTGTTCTATCCACACTGATCTTCCAGTCCGAGGCTACAGCTCATTGACAACATACATTTACAAAATCTAAACCGAAAAAGCAAAATCATGCCTGATATTTTTTTGATTTCATAATACATATGATATCTACACACATACGTTGTATAAATATAAAAT
This sequence comes from Arctopsyche grandis, assembly GCF_051622035.1. NCBI lineage: Eukaryota > Metazoa > Arthropoda > Insecta > Trichoptera > Hydropsychidae > Arctopsyche > Arctopsyche grandis. The sequence continues at coordinate 24,054,194 of NC_135357.1, forward strand.
TGATACGATTAAAGGTCTGTTCATACTGAACAGCACTGCACGGCTTCAGCACTGCACGACTCCGTTTCAAATATGTCATTTCATTACATTTCTATTCATATCTACCTACATGTCGCGGTCACGTCACGTTCACAGCACTTTGGCCGAGTGCAAGGCAAAATCGGCTTACTTATACATTACAGGCCATAACGATACGGCGCAATATTGCTTTCGTCGTCTTTTCGAGTACTTACAATATGAATGCATACACGTGCATTCGTAGCTACGCGTGAGAATACAAGTCAGCAAAAATGTTTCGGCGTTTATCGAACGAAAAATTACGTATAATCGCGTTGTTGTTGGAAGAAGAAGCTCAAAAAGGCAATAAAAAAGCACGGAGGCGTTTTGATGTGCATCCCATGTTAAAAAATAGAAAAAACCGAAGGAGAGCTTTGGACACTGTATATTTCCGTATGAACCGATACCAATTTGAAACAATACTGGATAAAATAAAAACACAAATCACCAAAAAATCTACAAAATTTAAGGAAGCATTGTCAAAAAGTCATTGTCAGCGCCAAAACCATGTCGAAAGATTGAACAGCTGTCAACAACAGATTGACTCATGGCACGTAATTCACGTGTATATCTCCACGATGGCCAAAAAGACGGATACGATACGTTGACGGATGTTGCTGTAAGGTATGAACAGGAAATGTCGGGTACTGCTGTAAGCCTGCCGTGGCGTAAACGTGACGGTTGATATGAACATACCCATACAAAATGTACCAAAGAATACTTTTCGTACGGCCGGATACCTGCTGAAGTCGGTACGTGCCGACTAGGTATGAACAGACCTTAATACATAAATACTGTAATTCGATATTTACCTATATAACCCAATTAAATATTGATCACAGCGGATATTACATGTGTGAGCTTTCGTAAAAGCGTCACGTGACACTGAAAAGTGACTTCGACGCACTAAAAAGATTCAAGACGGCAACCCAATTTGGAAAATAGGAAAAGCGTTGTACACGAACCGGAAGTAAATACATTCAGATTAATAATATACATACATATATGTACATATTTATAAACTGCGCAACTAAACTCGGAACGTACCATTTGAACGAAGGCATCGCAGACACCCACGCTAACCCGCTTAACTCAATAAGCGACTGATGAAAATTTTCCCCACGAGATTTTCTCTATTTTCATCGCAAATTTCAATTTTTTACAAAGACATCCATTTACTATATTTTAACGCCCAGCACTCTTAAAAGTTTTTCAATAAACCTTGCGTTACAATAAATTACGTGTATAATCGATTTTTCGCTAGAATAAATACACTGTGAACATAAAACATTTTCAGTTACGTACTTTTTTTTTCAAAAAAATAATTTCAGCATATGAATATGTACATATATTTATATTAAAACAGAAGGTTATACATGGTAATTAACGGCTGGGTGAACGTGCGGGAATGGAATGAGGAGGCAGCAATAAATAGGACGCTAGATAATGACCATCGTATATAATATTTGTCTACATATAATGTGTGTCCACGTGCGTGCATGATGAGTGTGTACGAAGTACACCATTGGAATCGTATATCGTGGAAAGAGAGGTGGCATCGTGTGGGCATAGTGTGCGCATGTCACTGTACGAAGTATAATACTTACTCACCATGCTCCGTATCTCTTTCTCCCCTTGGAAGCGTGGAAAGAGACGCGGCATATAATAATAATATTTCAAATTTAATTTTTTTAGAGGTTAGTAAAAATCATATTTTTACTAACCTCTTCTGAAAGTATTCAATAGTCAAAAAAAGTTGGGCTCTTATTCGATCGTTTTCATACTTAACCATTTTGCTCGGTTTGTTCATCAATGTAATTGGAAATGACGTCCGCCATTACGATGGTGAAAAAAATCGTAATAGACACGTTTGAAAATACTCCCTCGTATTTCTTCCTGACGTCTATCGATCGTTTCACACGATCGAGGATAAGAAAAAAATAAAATTAACACAAAATATTATTTGTATTAATATTTTGAAATAAATTAATATTTTTATAAATATGTATATAATTGTATTTGATACATTATGTAGCCTCTTCTTCCTTCATATTAAATAGTCGTGCCTAAAACAATCCCGTCGTTACACTACAACCACCCTCCATGCTACCATTAATTGCTTGCGTGCTAGCAGAATAAGTTTTCCAAAATGAGAGCCCCTTAATAGACCAATTTTCGAAAAAAATTGATCTATTGATAAATATATATATGTACATATGTATATATATATATATATATATATATATATATATATATATATATATATATATATATATATGTATGTATATACACATATACAATTTTTCAGTACATATTTAGCTCGTTTAATAATATAGGATATTAGTGATCCTGACAGGAACATGTATATTTATGTATGTATGTACCTTACCAAAATTATTCTCCGTATTATTTATTATAAACTTACGTATTAAATTATTTGACCTTTCCAAGTTGTTGTGCATATGCTAAAACGATGCTGGGTTTATTTGATAATACATATATGTATGTGTGTAGTCTACAACAAAAGGTCGCTGAAAAATCTCAATATAAGATAATTTGCTAAATTTTAGACAATTTACTCGTCGCCTAAGGATAAATAAGCATATCTTCAAATCCTTTGAACTTACAATATACCTAGCTCGTTGCCTGTCGCATTATTGCGGTACCCATGCGAACAAAATCTTAAAGCGGCGCTTTCATTTTTAATATAATATATATCCAGATAATCCACTTAGATAAAGTTCAGTACCCTTTTGTATAGCTTTTTAAGATTTACAACCTGCTTCAAAAATAGCCCAACAATTCCAGCGTCCCTGCCTATCTCTTCCGTTCAATCGTAAACATTATAAGTGGGCCAACACGACCACTTATTAACACCACAACGCCGATAAAAAAATCCTTTTCGAGACAATTTTATTTTATGTTGAGATTAGTGAAATTCAAAAATAAACGAATCTATGTATTATGTCCCCGAACTGATATATTTTTTCTCTTTTTCTTAAATGATGCGACTTTTACTTGTATTTACAACACTGTCTTACTTGTAATATAGTTTGTAACTGGCTAAAAATATCTTAAATGTAGGTCACACAATCGTAAAAATAAACAAAATCGCATGTTGATCAATATCATTCGAATAACAAAAAAGGGAAATAAAGTCACTTTTTGTGTTAAAAGACGCGGAACTAGCATATTTATTAGTACTACTAGAAATTGCAAATTTTATCTTCTCTCAGCACAAAACAATCGACCGGAATGCCATAACTTTGAAGAACGCAATAAAGGGATCTTTCGTCCATTCGAAGAATCGTCCATCTCAATTCCTCAAAGTACATAAGTTCAAAGTAATGTAACTATAAATTTGAAAATTTGAACAAGAATATATGAGCAGTTATATTTAAAAGTGGCGGAAGTCCAATATTCAGTTCCAAAAACACCATTTCTATTTGACTTAATTCACTTATTTTAATTCGATATGTCCAGAATCAGAGAAAAGCAGAATATACGTATCACAGGCCACCAGTATTTTTAATATTGTTAAAATATTATATTTCTTATGTATTGTTTTGCAAAATATTTCTCGAAATGAAGAAAAGTGGACGTATGTCACTTTCAAATATAACGGCTCATATACAAAATAGGAGTTCGTTTATGTTATAAGTATACATACATAGATAAATGTGTAAAATCGGAAGTCGGAAGTATGCATTCGCCGATTTGAGGATTTTTTTACACGTCACTAAAACGGTTAACGCTAATATCGCCGCCGGAAATCGGTCGATACAAAAAGTCGTCGAGACTTTCTTTTCCGTTTTAAATAAATCTTCACCGTCGATTTGCCAATTTGACGTTTTACAAAAGTTTGCGCAAGCACTCGCAAATTTTTCTACCGGAATTGTTTTTCCCGAAAAATTCCTTTATTTTACATTAACCCATTTCGGGCGACTGTAGACAAACAACCACGTCGGACAGTTCTTTTGTATGTACGTCGACACCCTCACCGAACATAATAAGTGCAAAATGTGCATGTAAAGACACGTACACATTGTGAAGTGTGATTGTTCACAACTATTCCGATTATTATAAAACATTCGCTTAAAATACTTCCAAACAATACGCTACATACATGCGCAATACATAATATATGAAATTTTCTAAATCTGATGGTGTGATTCTAACGGTTCCGCGACAAGTACGGTTGACAAAAAAAAGTAAAACCACGACAAAAAAAAAGTCAAATTTTAGTTTGCAATACAATTGTCTTGCCACACGTGGTTTATTGTGCCACTGTGCTTAACTTGTTTAATGGCCAAGATTTAGGGAAAATACAAAAATTACAAAATAAAGCTATGAGAGGTATTTTGAATGTGGGTAGATTAAAAAGTATTAGAAGTATGTTAGATGAATGAGTATTAGAACTAGTTTAAATCTTAGTACATTGTCTTTTGTTTATAAGTTAGATCATATGCTATTACCAAATTATTTTTAGGATTATACAATAAGGAATATAGATATACTTTTAATAGGAATAGAGATATAATTAGTTGTAAGTAGAGTAAAAAAAAAAGACAGGGGGGGTGCTCATGTATAATGCCCTTCCTGAGTGCACCAGGTCTTCTAAGACCATGGATAGATTCTTGCGAGGTGCAAGGAGACACCTCTGTGAGCGATAGTACATATAGAGTTAAGTTATTAAGATTTATTTTTAAATTAGCTAAAATTATATAAAAATAAATAAATAGAAGATAGAAATATTCGAAGACGTAGAGAGGCCGCTCTCATCCTGAGAATGGCCTCAAATTGAGGCACATGCCATCACTGTCGGCACATGCCACATGTTGATTCGTCACAATTAAAGGTATCGTAACGAATCAACACACTATCCAATCACAGATAAATAAATACAATATATACAGACCAGTTTAATCTCAATTTATTCACAAAGTACAGAGTTTATTATAAGATTTTTTTAATTCTTCGTATTAATAAGGATTTTCGATATTTCATATATTCATATCAAATATATGAAATACTAATCGTTGATACTTAAAAATTTATTTTTTAATAATTTTTTTTTATATAATTTATACCACAAATAAAATCAAGTCGAATTGAAAGCTTGGATTCAATGAATCATGTCTTTAAGTGAATATATAGCTTGGTGGTTGAGCTTTTGCCTACGACCGAAAGATCGCCGGGTTCGATCCCGTGAGTTGACCTCAATTGAAAAAAAAATATTTCGAGTATATTATCTGTAATTCTGCTTGGGAGAGAACTTACCGCCATCTATTGAAAAATTATTTAATTAATTAATTTTTCTATTTTTATTTTATATTGTTTACGTGTAGGTATGTAGGTAGGTAGTTTTTTTACTTTTTTTGTCATATTAAGCAATTAAATATAAATATTAAATTAAATATATTTAAAAAGTGCGTGGGAATCGCATGGGAATCGAACACATGACCGACGACTCATTTCTTTTAATTTTTTTTTATTTAATAACTTAATATGCCAACACCCATGCGATGATATGTCATGCGATGATATGTTGTGGCACTTGTTGTTTTATAATAATTAGGATTTTATAAAATTTATGTACTTAGTTCTATATATTCATATATGTATTATTTTGTATATATGAACTACTAACTACATAGATATAATGCCAATCAGTTTTTCGGGAATTAATTAATTATTGGAGGCAGCAAAGCGTTCCGTTGATCGACCAACCTACGGGGATTCGTTCTGTTGTCTTGTCAAGTCTCTCCAATCCCGCGTAAGCAGGTTATGAGATCAATTCACTAATAACGATAAATAATGTGGGTATATACTCATATATTACAAAAATTGTGATATCGTATTGGTTGGTATAGACAAACAGCGTCATGAATTCTGAGAATCGTTCATTAAGTATAAACTGTTATATCCGTTTTAGTACGTAATTTTTTTGTTACGCTTCTTCCGTTGCGCAATAACCGAATTTTATTATTAGTCCTTCGCGATCGATACGAAGCGGGTACACTCGTAACTAAAATGTAATTTTTACACCTGTATGTCGTAAAAGTTACTCTCGTGGCGTGCGTGCGTGCGTACTACGTAGTAGAGTGCCTGCCATACTACGTGGTGTTCTAAAATATCTCAAGGTACATACATACCTAGGTAATGTAATGAGATGTCGTCATCTGTATCAGACTTGCTTAATCTATTTTACAGATACATATGTATGTGGAAAATATTCATTAAATTTAATCATCAAAACTCTTTTCCACCTTTGGCATTCAACAACGGTTGTGATTATATTGATACAGGTAAAATTACGTACCAAAAACTAGGTATTATACTTCCGTTCCAAATGACGGTACAGGGAGATTATATATGTATACCAAAGTTAGTATTCCCAAGTTGAAAGCTGTGGCTTTTAAAGAACCATTTCACATACGATTTTGTATGCGAAGTCTTTCAATACGGAAATCCAAGCCCTTCTAAAATCGACTAACATTATAAGTTGGGTTACCTTGAGACTGTAGGTTTACATTAATTTACACATGTATATATATATGTATATATATATATATATATATATATATATATATATATATATATATGTATATATACATACATACATGTATGTACATTAGCCTGGACTGAAAAACGCTAATTTTGGATTTGCATCGATGGACCTAGTAGAAAACTTTCGTAATATCAAAGAAACGTTCGTCAAAATATCAAATATCAAAAAAAAAATTGTCAATTTTAAACAATGTCCTATGACTCCAACCAACCGATTTTACTTGAAAAAATTTTAATATATGCATCTCTTTTTTGAGAATAGTTTTTTGTGTTCAAATGAAAATTTATATACCCAAGGAAGCTTTCAACGACTTTTATTTTCAAAATAATACGGAAATATGAAAAATATTACAATTTTCTAAAAAGAACGTTTGAATTCTCGTTTATCAATCAAAACTTATAATCGACCCAAATAAACTCTATTAGGTAAAAAAAAAGCGGCCTTTTGTTGAATAGTAAAAATTTTGAAACTATTCTAAAAACAATAGAAATATGCAAAAATACCCACTTTTTCAAAATTTTCGGACATTTTTTTAAATTAATGATTGTTTTAATTTATCTAAATATATACGTAGTAACAATAGATGAAGTTTTATTTTATTTAACGTTGCCTTGACACGATGCAAGTTTTCCACTGGGTCCATTTATAATAATCCATAATTCGCATTTTTCGCTCCGGTCTAATGTACGTACATACATACAATGTATGCACACATGTACATATGTATGTTTACTTTTTATAATTTTTCCGTACTGACATTACATAAATTCCAAGTTAAAATAATGTTAATTGGCTAAACAGAGATATAAAAAAATAATAAAATAAAACAATACATAAATATAAACAAATACAATAATATGTATACTCTCAATACAAACAATAATATGTTATACTCTCAAATTAAGCAATCTTTCAACCCGATCAACATATTTTAGATGAACCAAATCTAAGTTTGGTTGAGGAGATTGATGCTTCTTGCAACAGGCGACGAAACCATCAAATTGGTAAATGCTACAGGAGAAAAAAATAAAATGTGAAATCTATTGTACCAGAGTTGGCGTGGAACATCAAAACTCAATTCGGCAAGAATTTGAAGACTACTCACCAAATCAATCAGTTACTTAAAGAAATGCTTCCCCAAATATACTCCACGTCATGACTTGAGGGAATTATGTATATTAGTGGCCTGGTGCACACATTTGTTCACTTGACTTTTGAAGCTGCCTCTTCCGATTTTATCTGTGAAGATTTGTACATTAATGCGAACGCGAACTCGAAATGTTCAATATTGAAATGCATTGAAAAATTTTAATCTATACCAGGAATACCTAACAGGCGACCCCAATGCGCTTTCCTGACCAAAAACATTGGTTATTTGATACAAGTACTATACAAAGTAAATACATTACATTATTAACGTATTACATTAACACCCACAGAGACATCTATGACCAAATTTGTAAATTTGCAGCATTTTCAAACAATTCAACGAAATTCAGTAAATACATATCAATTAACATTCACAGATAAATTAATGATCAAATTTGTAAATTTTCAGCATTTTTTATGTACAATTCAGCGAAATTCGAGATTGCTGAAAACTAGAAATTTGCGAGAAAAAGGGTAAGGTTACCAGTTTGTTGGAACCGTTTCAATGAAAATAAATTGATAAACTCTAATAGGAAACGATCGACCTGGAATCACAAACCTGGACCACTCTGTTCAAAGCCTTATATGCTAAACACTAGTCTATTCTGCTGGTTAGTGTATATATATATATATATATATATATATATATATATATATATATATATATATATATATATATATATATATATATATATATATATATATATATATATATATATATATATATATATATACATAAAAAATCACCTGCAGCTCATTTAAAATCAGAAAAATATACTCATTCTTCATGCATATATTAAAAAGATTCTGTGAATTGAAAACCACTATCGTAACTAGATACATAAGTACATATGTATGTATAGGTATTATACCTACATATATGTATATGTACAATGTCTGCTCATCGGCGTTGTCCCTGTGGACTGCATTTTAAAAACATATTCAAAATGGCATCCCATTTGTGCCTAATGCTCCTTCATATGTATGTATGTATGTATATGTAGGTATATGTATAACAAGTCAGGTAGACTTAAAGTAAACTAAAAACATACAATCTTTCCGTTAATCCATTCCGAGAAGTACTTACCTTTTCAACCCTTATTTTACATCCGTTTTCTTCAACACGTCGGCAGACACATACATACACACGTCCATCTAAAAATAAATTGTAAACAATTTCAAGGAAGGCTCGCGAATACATATAATCCACCACTACTATTACGACGCCGATGCACAGAGTCGGACATCAAGATTTATGGTCGCCTGGAGATTTATCACGACGCAACACCTGAGGGAGGAGGGTGGCGGTAGGGCTTGGAGAGGGAGTGGAGAAGGGTAGAAAGGGAGTGACGTCACGGGCGCTAGATCCCTTTCATGTAACCGCGCCTCTCTGTCCTCATGGGTCATTATCGCGTGCCGATAATCGCCGCTTAAGCCTAATTATTACTCGTCGACCTTTTTCCCCTCTGATAAATGAAAATGGGCCGACAGACAGAATCTAACTCCTTAATTCAACGTCGAACACATTAATAATGGTTAACGCATTCGCTACCGCAGCACCGGTCACTTGAATAATTGCCTGAACATATTACATACATACATATAATATGCTTCCATGTTGATAGTCTTTTTCAACATTTTGTGTTTTCAATTGGCTTTATGAAAATTTATATGGCACTCTGTTTTCTATTTTCAAATAAAATTTGAAAATGCCTTTCGAACTTATATCACTTTCATACGATATGAGATTGAAAAAAATGAGTATCTCCACAAAGACGAGAAGAATGATTGGCGATCTAAGTCGAAGTTAATAAAATTATAAATAACCACTATAATCGAAACGATTTAGCTTGAGACTTACGTAAAATGGGTTCCGCGACAAATCACTCTCGGAATTTACACTCAACGGTTTATAGTTTTTGATCGATGCAATAACACATATATCAAATCATATAGAGTTCAAATTAACGTGTAAATTATGATCACTGCAATCGTTTGTAAAAGTCAGATCAATTATTTTGATAAATCTACGGATTTTCAAAAGCTTTTATTTAGTTTATAGTACCGGTAGTACCAAAAACTTGTTTTCGTTCAAATACCGATACCACCGGTATCGGTACTTTCGGTATTGTAATCCCTAGTGATTTAAATTGGTTTTTTTTCGTATTTAAAACACCAAAATTCTCATTCTATTTACCCTTAACCATGCGTTGATTTTCCATGGTTAATTTTTTTATAAATAATTAGTATATTTTTACTTTTTTTAATGTACCTTGCTACGAAGAACGGATTTGACTTTCCAAAACAATCATTTGCAAATTATGAAATTCATATACGTACATATGTATGTACATTAAACATAGATTGTACACATACATACATATGTATGTATGTAAAAAAATAATTCCTAAATAATAATTAATTAATAATAATAATTTAAAAAAATCTCATTTATATATCCTTATCTCCGCTTTTTCATTTGCTTCAGTAATACAATATTTAAACCAACATCATACATGAAAAATCTTGTATATGTATCTTTCTTTTTCGACTTCGTCTAAACTTTTCCATTCTGTGAACTTGATTTTGTTGTTTTACCATTAAATTCGTTTTCTCATATCCTTATCTTATAGTTTCGGGTGAGCGTTTTTGTGAGTTTATTATATTTGCTGATCAAATCGCAATGTACATATAATTAACTTGAAGCATAGAATGAATATAAGCTGATCTGAATTCTCCAATTACATAAGTAGTAAATCCTGATTATATATTTTTTCGTCTGTTTAAGTACATACATATATCCATATACATACATATATGTAAGTTATACAGGTAGCTTTAGGTTAAGTCGATAAAACCTTTTATATATTTTCTTCCATATCGGAATTTGAACCCCAAATCAAATTCCCTCATTCAACTGAGCGATTGAGCGCTCTGGCTGTCGTAAAACTTTTACGGCCGTTGTCGGTCAGTTGACCATTCACTATGCGGCCCCACTTATACATTATTCCACGCACACATGTAGTTTTCCTTTTCTGATTTTTCGCGAAATTTCTCAATTTTCCAATCGATCTGGTACGATCAACCCGTTCTCTCCCGGCGGGACACTCAATCCCAATCCAAGTTTCACAGCATCCACTTCGGCTAACTTTTGACCTTTTGAGAATGTTTAATCATGTTATTAACGGTGAATTAAGGCCGGCCATGGCCAATTTGTGGTTGAAGTTGGACATTCCATCAGACGAATCGCCGTGTTTACTTTGTCGTTGTTTTAACTAACCCCTCCTATTCTACCCTCCATTCCCATTCCTTTCAACCTGCCTCTACTCTTCCTTTTCTCCAATTTCTCTACCTACACAAAAATCTGATCCAGCTCTACACCACCGGCTTTATAAAGTGTGTGGCATGAGAAAACAAACCTTTAAAGTTCAGGCCCAATTATGAAAGACTTAAAACGAATAAAGGAAAGCGAAAACGCAATGAATTATTTAAATCTTTTAAACTTATTATCGATCAGTCTCGTGTCGTGAACGGAATATTTATGAAATTCAAAATTGTAGCTAACATTACTAGACAAATGAACTTACTCTTGTATATTTAATGGAAACGAGATATATAACCAGAAACATAGCTCAGTGGCTTACTATCAACTGACGGGTCATGGATTCAATCCCTGGCTCGGTGTTACTGGCCAGAACACGGATATACATATTTGACTCCAGGTTGGTCGTTTCCTATTATAGTTGGCCAATTTATCTGATTTCATTGTTAAAACGATTCCAAACGACACCATTATATGGGATTTAGTTTTATGGACTAGAAAATTTAAGCGTGAAGTTTAGCATGCATTAAGAATGCTTGACTTGGTCATCTTGTCAGGTGACACGTAACGAGCGATCAGTTTGCTGCGGCTCTCCGCCGTGTAATAAACCTTTCAAACCGCCTAGCGAGTCTCATTTAACACCACCATCCATGTCTTCTAATAAAAAGATCCTACAATTTCAAATTTACAAAAGAATGTTATATATTTATATAATGCAGCAACATGGCTGGGTGGTTGCGTTTATGTTATGCACATAGAGGTCGGCGTGTTTGACCCCATGCTAATCTTTAATGATGTTGGTCAGACTTGGATATTTGTGAGTCCAAGTCGATCGTTTCCTATAAATTTCATTTTTGAAACGGTTCTTCTATCGAATTGACAAAAACCATCCAACCCACTGTGTCGCCGTTAAATGAATATGATTTATTTACAGTACAAAATTATGTACAGTAATATGTATATGTAAATCCATAGATGTCTCTATGGATTAATTAATGAATTAATTAATAGTTAATTTTGAATTTTTCAGCATCTTGAAACTCAGCGATTTACTTATTTAATAGCAAATTGATAAATAAATACATGTTACCAAAATAACAAAAAAATATATATACAATAAAAAATGCTGCAACGTTTGTAATTGGCCAGGAAGGCGCATTGGGATTAGGGTTGCCAGATGATAATTTGATAAAGGAGGGCAGATGGGACTAAAAAGGAGGATTTTCTATAAAAAAGGAGGACATTCAGAAATTAAACGAATTTTTTATATTGTTTTACTTTATTTTAATCATATTTAGCTGAGCTGCCAATTTTGGAAAGAAGTTCTTGGTTTTTTAACAAATAATTATAAAAGTCTTCACATGTCATGTTTTTGAAGTTGTATTGAGTAAGAATTAAAGATTTAACTGACTGCACACTTAGTCTATTCCTCTCTTTGCTCCACTGAGTATTAATCAGTGAAAAAACTCTTTCCATATTTGCATTATGTGCGCTTATACAAAAATAAAAGTCGCAGATCTTGAGCAATTCTGAGAAACATTCAATGTTTTTAACACTTTTGAAGTAGATTGTCCACTGCTCGTGCAACTTCAAATCATAATATGCTTCATCATCATCTGATTTTGATTTAAGAAATGAAATCAAGTTACAAAATTGATCGTGTAGCTTAATATCGTCAATCTCTACACCTCTGATGCTCAAGAACTCAATGCATGAAACTATGTAAATCATCATAAATAAGTCCCGCCCGATGTTTAGCAAAAAGGAGGACTTACAGTAGGTAAGGGAGGACGGGAGGACAAAACATGGAAAAGGAGGACATGTCCTCCTTTTGGATACCATCTGGCAACCCTAATTGGGATTAACCTGGTAGGCCTTCCTGGTATATACATATGTATGTAAAATGAAAATAAAAATAAAACAAAATATAGTACATATATACAAATTTGGCTATAGTTGTAAATAAGTAGTAAATTTACTTTGGGTAAAAATGGCACTATAGTAAATAGAAATTTCAAAATTAAATAAAAAATAATATAAAAATTTCTTCTAATTCTGATCCACTGAATACAAATACGATGGTGAAATTTGCTTAGTTCGTTTCTGATTATCTATTTGTATTTAGTTTTAAGCGTTTATCATTTTCTATAGATAAACATATATGCAGCTATCTATATACATACTATATATAGGTTTCTTAGGAAAGGTTTTTCTTCAATTGCTCGCAATTTTACATAGATATGACAAGATAAAACCTACAGACACAATGATTTGCCGAACAGGATGAATTAATTTGATATATTTTATTAAAATGCTGATCAGTTGAAATTAAACAAAATATACATACACATGCATGTGTATTGTTTTATTTTTCAGTACTTGACTTATCTTAGACCTTTTTCCAATTTCAATATGCGTACTGGAATTGTATTCCTATCACATATTTCGTCCATTTTCCTGCTAAATTGGCTATATCTTTTGTACTGTCACTCGATTACGTTTTCAACATTTCCACTTTCGATTGTCTGATCAACGGTCAAGAAACACATAAGTATAACATACATATATGTATTTCATATATTATTATGTATGTGCATTTAATAGTCCTATTCGAATTCAAATTCGAGCATCTCTATTTTGTATACACAGCGTGTATGCTGATAAAAAAATATATTACTTACTTGACATGTAAGCGCCTAGCGTACAACACACCGACGTGTCATTTCTATTTTGTAATAAAACTTTATCGTCCACAATAAAAAATACACATTGAACCCCCCTCCCCTCCCCCCACTTCCATATCCACGATAGTCTAAGAGTCACCAGGGATGTGAAAATTTTATTCTCAGAATAAAAATACATAACATATACACATGTATATAGGTATGTTTGTATGATATATGAATACACATAGACAAATTATTTTATCTTGTTAAGAGTTTAATATGGTAGTCGACGAAACGAAAGCAAAATTAATGGTACAATTTAATTTTGAAACGAGAATTATTTTTCCATCCCTTTAAAACTACATAAAACATAATAATCATTTTACACAAACACAAAAACTGTGTTGGAAATAATATTTATGTGTAGGAATATTAAATTGAATAAGTTTTTTTTACATTCTTATTTACTCTGGTGCCATTATGGGCTACCCCAAAGCAACACATATGGTATTAAACTAGTACATATATAAAGTTATAGATTATAAATTTTTAATAATATTCAAATAGTTGACAAATAGGACGTTGGATATTTTTGCCAATTTGATGAGGATCCGTTTCTACAATGAAATCAGATGATTGAAAACTCTGATAGCAAACGATCGACTTAGAGTCACAAATATCCAAGATTAACCAGCAGGACTGCAAAAATACTTGGAATAAATAATTTTTAATCGAGGTAACCCCTGGGTTGAGCAATCAATTTAGTTCGTATAAAAAGATTCTTTGAACTTGCAAATGATCCGAGTTGTAATTGTGACATTTTAAATAAAAATACTGTTGATTATCCATTTGCCTTTATGATTAAAACATTTGACGAAAAATTGGAAAAAACTTACTTTCAATATTTTAGGTTTGTGTGATCGGTGGATCCAATTTAATAAATATTTTTGGTTTTTTTTTATGTACTCAAGGACTATAAAGTACTAGCGCATATATTTGTAAATTGATTATTGAGTCGAATTCTGAAAACTAAAATTTTATGTACCTAAACGCTGGGGTCAAATTACTCACCTTTTTAGCCCCTTAATCAAATATCAAATTCCACGGTTTACTACACAAAAAAAAAATATTAAACACTGAAAATGTGAATGAATCCTTAAGGGAAATTTTTAATGTAGATGAACTTGATATTCTTATAGAACTTCTGCTTCAGTTTATTTTTAATAAACTTCCAAAGATAAGTTATACCGACTTGCATTGCTTTATTTAAAACTTTTAAAATTTTATTTCATTAAAAATTTATATCGCATTTTTGAATATTTTCTTAAACAACCGAGTATTTAATTTCAAAAAACATAAATAAAACAAAAATGTTTGATGTCCACCCAACCAACACGTCTTGTATTTTAAAACTATACATCCTTTATTTTTCAACGATAAATGTCAAAACCATTCAATTACAAGCTTGTGTTGAAAACCGTAAGATAATCTTCTTCTCCATTTCGGAGAAGTACGTATATCAAAAGAAATCAAAGCAAGAGAAATTTTCAGGAATTTGTCGAAGCTCGGATATTCAGGCACTTCACCTCAATCCGATGAAGTGTTCCGAGCTGTAGAGGTCGAATCGCCCCACGTAAATAACCCTATAGCCGCGGCGAACTATATGCGAACCATAAATAGACAGTCAACAGCCCTTATATTCAACTAAACAAGTCTGCCAATATTACCGGATCGTATTTATTATACGTACATAGGTGTTTCTTCAGTTCACGCACCGTTTCATCTCGACTATCTATTTCTTCCCTCTTTATTTCATCTCCTTCGGTCGCTATCGATCAACACTGACGACAGCAACCAACTACACGTCTGAAATAAAAGAAAGATTCTTCCCACAACAAATTCGAAAATGTTTACCAACTTGTTTTTCTCGACTCGGGTCGATCTTTGATACCAGAAATAGCACGATTTAAAATTTTCTCGGTACGACAATAATTTCAATTTGGGAATCGATACTGTATGCAAATTGGCCATTATTTATACACGGCAATTTTTGATTAATTCCGTGACAGCCGAAAATAATTTCCATTTGTGTAACACGAGCAAATACAAATACGTATTGTATTCGGATATTTTTGTATACGAGGTAATTTTTGGGAGTGCTATTTTCTCGTTTGCGCTAATAAGTTCAAATTTTACATCGAGGCGTAATTTTCTTCTGGAATGGAAGTGTACTTGCGTAATATTTCACTTTATTACAGTGCAATTAATAAGAATAAGATACAACAACTTCGCACAGGAAGCTTGGGATTCTTGAATTAATATAAAATAAATTTGCTATATTTATTTTACAAGTTCTCAGAAAATTTAAAGGTTATTATGGTTCAAAATTTAATTCGCCGTACAAAGTGCTATATTATGATAATTTACTAATTACACAAATAATATTAAAACGTTTAAGCCGACTGACGGGGCTGCCTCTGGTGTTTCGAATCATAAAGCTTTATCTAACCGCGTAAACAATACTGAAATTTTCATACAGCGCTTTCGGCTTACGTACGTACGTACGCCCCCAACTTTCGTCTAAAGTTTTAACTGACTCGTTAATGGCTTTGTTAAATAATTAGCTGAAGAAATGTTATTCCCTTTTAACCTTTCCACGTCGGCACGTGTCTAAAATTAGCGCGCGTAGATCTCTCTTCCTTCACCTTTCCTGTTTTCACCGTTCGTTTTTTTTTTTTTTGTTTTGCTCGTGATAAAAACACACACTCGCTGCAAAGATGTCAACCCGTATAAATCTCGCTTAGGGAATCGCAGAAAAGCTCAGCTGTCCCACCGTAATCTGGAGCTTTCTATTTTCGCATAGCCCGTTTGAGCGTAATTGATAAATATGAACGAATTGTGATATGTTTGCTCCACTGACCCGGAACGCTCACCTTTTTATATGGCTCATTAATAAAATTCTATACATATCCTCCCCAGAAGGCGTGATGGATTCAAAACAATAACCATCAATTACATAAGTATAATAATAAACAATGCCAAAATTACGCTTCAGTAGTCTCTATACGATCAATTCGAAAGTTCAACCTGTATATTAACATAAGAAGAGAAGAGAAGAGAACTTTTTGAAGTCCGAGAGTTAATATTAACATAAGATTGTAATGGCTATTTACAATTTTATAGACTTAAATTAGATCACCTCTCATTATTCTAATCTCCAAAGTGGAATGATTTATTCTTTTCAATATCAATAAAAGTGATTTAAATTCGGAAGACATTTTTGTAATTCATCGTTGGACCTTTCCTAAATATACAACGTCTCTTTTAAAATAAAGGTTTCAAATGGAATAAGAAAATTCAAGTTTTGATCTACATAGTATAGGTTTTATAAATTTTGGCCAATCGCAATAGTTAATTCGCATCAATAATCTCAACAATTTTGAAGAAGGCGACACATCTTGAAAATGAACGAAATCTTGGTCGCTTTTGCTCTCTATAGTGAGTCTACAAATTATGTGTATAATATAAATAATAGTATCCTTGTGTATTTAACAATAGACAATAGCTCTAATACATATATGTATATTATTTAAAATGGACAGAGTGTGTGGCTGTGTCGTGTAAAATTAACAACTGAAATAATATAGATGTTGAAAATCCTAATAAATTACAATAGATGCGTTAAATGCGTATTGTACGTATTGCGGTATTGTATTTTGGTCTCTATAGTGAAAAAACTAGAAGCGCGTGCGGCCGTCTCAGGTCGTCCCCGAGTTGAAAGGAAGGCCGCACTCGCAGACTTTCCAGCAACAAAACTCAACTCGTCAACAAAGTTTTTCGCGAGTTGAGCGGTGCGGCCCGGCCCTATAATATGATCCAACGTGGATACATTGAAACGGTTGTTAAGGTCAACAGTCAACACGAGATTTGCGTACGTAACAATATATCAAGGTGCGGTCTGATTGAGTCAAATTGTGTCTGTACATTCGCAAAATTTTATAGGCGAAATGTTCCAAATTAAGTGTGCGACAAAGGCTGACGAGCCGCATTCGGTAAAATCATTGTCGTTAAATCTACTATTCTGGTGTAAATACACATTTACACTATAAATTTGAGTACCTAAAAAATGGCAAAGTTCAACAACGATCGGAAGAGTGGATATAAAACCCAAATGTTGTCAGACGAAGAGCGAAAGCAACTTGATATGAGGCTTGTAAAAAGATAATGCTGCGAGAAAATGTGGTATCGGAAACGCTTGTACATTCTCACTAAATTGAAGACATGCTAATATGTAGTATTAGGGTTTGAAGTGCGCGTGATAAAGTTTCCCAAATACATATAATGCCTGTGAAGTTAAGAAGGGGTGGCGAACAGGCGCAACTGATAGCCAGCTATTATCACATCGATTAATGATTTCGATAATGATTATATTATTCTAGCGTCCTGTCGAAGACATTTGCATACTTTAATTAGAGCCAGTCTCCGTATGTTGATAAAATATCAAAGCAATTGGAAGTGGTTCAAAACCTGCGAAACGAACCGAAAACCGGAACAACGGTTATTTTTGCCGGAACGAAAACCGAAATACAACCGATATTTACTTTGGGAATGATATAATTAATGGTCAAACATACAGGAATGTATATTAAAAATATGTTTTTGAAACTTTTTAGAAAGCGAAATATGTAGACGAAGAAAACCAGAATATTAATTATGAAAAAGATTATGAAGCAAATATATTACCTTAAATAAGAACTGTTCTTTTCTTCATCTCATCGGAATAAAATGTCTGGCACGTACTTTACAATTAGAAATCAAAGATTCTATTAACGATTCTGATTTAAATACAAGTATATGTACAATAAATCTCGCGATTTGTCAATTAACTCATTATATATCATGGATATCAATGAACACATTATAAATTGGCTATCAAAAGTGCACGATTCAAACACCTGTGAACGGAAAAGCAATAATAAATACACCCATACCTGTAAAAATTAACTTCTAGAATAAAACAAACTACTAAATTCTTTCTAAACTGTTGTCGCACTTTTGTTCCTAAAAGCAGGGCCCGATGTAAAGTTGGCAAGCCTAGAGAAAGTCAGTTAAGTATGAAAAAAAAAATGTATTTTGTCTGCATTTTTGCTACATCAGAATACGCCCTGTATTCCGCAGTGCACCAGCGGCAAGCTGCAAATATTCTCCTTTAATTAGCTCGCAAATACAGCTGTGCATACTAGACAGTCAATACAGATTGTGATTTTAGTATCGTGGATTTCAAAACTGCCTGGATACACTACTGATTATCACGATACCTACCTATTACACTATCAATATGGATTTGGATACGCGTGAAACTGTTAATATAGATAGTGCAGCATGCCCCTGTCGGTGAAACTAATAAAAAGCTTGTAAAAGTTAGATAAATATCCCGTTTTCACAAATTTCAACGAAAAAATCTCCAATATCGAAATGTCTTTTGAGATATTTTAAGTTTAAAAAAAATATATCTGATAGTGCTTTCAAATGTTTTTCAACACAAAAGCATGAAAACAAAAGATCCAAAGCAGGTGTTGTAATCAAATTGAGACTCAACGAACCTTTTCGGTCCATTATATGGTGCTATTTTCCCATTATCAAGGATGCCAACCGCATCCTTTTAGCACATAATGGAGAAGCATTTCGAGTGCAATGCAGGATTTTTCCACAATCGTAGTAATGTCTCCTCTTACACGTGACGACACCCACGCAACAATAATATACACGTCCGCCATTTCGAGTACATCGTCTTCTGCATACGAATCGAGCATCCACTATTGCTGAAATGAAAAACCGAAGAAGACTATTTCCGTTGGATAGATAATACAGAAATTGTGTTATTTTTTTTCACACCCTTCGCATTTCTTCCATTTCTAGCTTATCTTATGATGAAATATGCATACCTGGTTTCGAAACTGAAATTTTATCCATTACTATTTTACCAAAATGCCTTTTAGGTATGTTTATACCTATACAATGGTAAACGGTAAACGGACTATTTCATAAAATAATGGTAAACGGACTATTTCGCACATTGCGATCGCGCACACGACAATCGTTTCCATGAAAATGGTGAATACGGAATATTTGGCACTCATTAGGTATGATAGTTCGCGTAGATACCTCTCACTGGATGGAATTTTCGGGTGCGAGATGTTCCGTGATCGAGATTTTAATGACTTGTGCAAGATCGCTTTGTGAGAAATAATCACCGAACCGTTTATACTAGCACAGCATAGAGCGACAACTGCACGTAAACAGCAGTACGAGAAATATTCTTTAGAAGATTCTTTATGGGCACATTCATATGTTCCGTAATTCATATGTACGTGGCATAGACATAACTGTAGTAGCCGAAAAAATCTTTTCAATTTATACAGCAGCACATGTCACCGAAACGAATCAAGCAAAATCAGTTTCATTTGGCCAGTGTGGAAATATTCACGAACAACGCAACGTCATAGGACAAAAACACACTGAATGGTATGGGACGTGACATGTCCTTGGCTTCCCGCTGTGTACGTGCAGAATGCATATATTTGAGAGGTCGCACGTGTATTCATATCCATATGCAACCCACAAGTTTCTCCTACATTTCTTCAAATATGGGATTCACCCTTATCGATCACTGTCAAGCAAGGATAAAATATCACTGAAAACACTTTAGGGGGTGATTTTTGGAACTGTGCACCATGAATATGGGTTAGGGGTGCTGCGTTTTTTTCGCATTTTTAAAAGTATCTAAAATAAAACACGTAACACTTAGCACTCAGTGTATTTTCGCCCATTGCGCATATGAATATTTTCGGAAACGTTATATGACGTTATAGACGAACAATATTGCGCCGTATTGTAGCGCTCTGTAAAGTATGTACTTATTTATACGTATGTATTTATTTATTTATATTTGATTTATTATTATAATAAATACATTATATAAATGGATAGATAATAATAATAACAAAATATATACATACTATTTATTTCCCACTGCCTTTTTACAAGGTGTTCTAGGCTTTGACTCACTATCTTCGAGAAGAATTATTGCTATTTCCAAATACTTCTTTGTAGTATTAAAGGGAAGTATTGACAACCCTTCGATTTTATCAGAACTTAAATTTTGGGCGCCTGAATGCGGTAGAGCTTCGCGTCATCGTTTACTTTTCCAACCTATTGCTACGAAAACGGCTGCTTTCAATAACTCGTCTCTCTTAAAGGCTATCCGGTTCCTTAATGTACATAAAGAATTGTCATGTTGATGAACCGGTCAGTTTCATGAGATTCAATACGAATCTATTTGAATGAGATGAATGATTGCCAATTTGTTATTGTTGGGGCATGTCACGAGAAAACTGGTTGACCGATTTTAGGGTGTGACCAGTTTTAGTGTGACGGGTGATGACGTGTGACCGATCTAGAGCGACCGGTTGTCCTGTGACCGATTCACATTTGACTAGTAATCACCGAACCATTTCTATGAATGACTTAATAAATAAATGTTAAGGACACGCACTACCATAAAACGATACTCCAAAAGTTAAAAAATCACGACTGTGCGTTTTTGCGTTGGTTTTATGCCCCTTCGCTAGATTTCACGACTTCGCACCATTTTCCTTTCCTTTTTTTACCCAACCAAAAATAAAATGTTAAAGCACGCCGCACGCCCCCTCACAGCCGTCAGACTCATCTTTTTTTTTATTGTAAGTAACAAGCCGTAAAATTTGCACAGAAGAAAATCAAATTCGGTTAGATGGCGAGCTCTTAAGTAAAGATCTCGGCGACACTGGCTAAAAAGGTACTCGTAAAAAAGTGAAGAAATATAGTATAAATGCACAGACGAAGAGGAAAGCGAAGCTTTTCGTTTGAGGGAAATTGACGTAGTAATTTAATAGACTTAACGTTGACAATAAAAAAAATGTGAAACGCTTTTTACGGAGAAAGGTGAATTGTCTATTTATCAACGTTGCCGTTCCCCTCCAGTTCAATAATGAAATATTCAGCTTTGATTGAGCGCCGGCTGAAATAAAAGCTTAAATAATATGGACATTTAAAAAAATCAAAATTCAATATTCTTCCCAATCCATTTATTTCTTATTATGTTTTTATACATTACCCCTAATTTATATATTGTATGTATATAAGATCTAAAAAAATTAGTTATGTATGAAATATCTATTACTAAATATAATACATGACATTTTTAATTGACAGCACTAATTAAATATAACAGAATTTTCCGATCTGAACACAAACAAATCATGTCATTGTGTTGTTTTTTTTTTTTTACTCAGGAACATTTTTACTATAAAGATCTAACCCTGGAATTTTCGCGGTCATCACATTTGGTGCTAATTTAATACTGACGATTCACAAGATCAATTGATCCATGTATTCAGTCTTAGTATCAGGATTTTTTTAATTAAACGCATTGAGAGAATGTAACATCTATTGATTATAATTACATTAATATGTATGTATACTGGAGAGATCAAATTCAAATATTTATCAAAAAACACCACCTACGTTTAATTATATTTGAATATATATATATAGTTTAATTAATTATATAAGAGTTTTCGCTTTGTTTATAAAAGTATAATATCAATATAATTTTTATGAAAGACCTAAAGTACACAAAAGTTAAGAAATCATTAAAAATCAGTCTAAACGTTTAAAACTAAGTGAGCCAAGGAATTTCGTTTATGAGGTATAATAAGAATACATATGAATATATACATATGTATGAATATACATAGGGTGTGAAATAAAAACCCAATCTATTCCATATATGATTAATTGTTAACATAATAATCCATTAAAAATACGTGTTTATACAAACGTACATATATTTTATATCTAGATGAAAAATAACAGAATCAAATAATTGTATTCGAATACTTAAAGTTATTTTATATAATACATGTATTATCTCATTTACCTAGAAAGTGTATAAAATTTGTACATTTCATTATCAAATCAATTGACTACAAATATATAATTTCATACAAAGCAAACCAATTAAACTTTTCCTGATTTCTTTTCATCAGATATGAATCTCTAAGATCTTGCTTCAGGCTAAAAAATTTACTCTTTGGTTAATTTAGATAATTATTTTTTAACAAATAATGAAAATCAATACACATGCACTAAAATATCACACAAGTTGGATATATTATAATATAATACATACATATATATTTTATACGTGGGTATATATTGGAAAAATATTAAATCATAAGTAAAAAAAAAGCTTATATCACTTGATGTATAGTTCAATAAAAATGAATTGAACCAGGCATCGAAAATTGCACAATAAATGTACTGGACAGTAAATGTGTAACTTTGTAACACGCCGAAATGTGTACAAGTACATAGTTTTGAAAATATACATATCTAAAAGATAGTCATTTTCTTATGCCAATAAAATTTATAAAAATATGAGCAAATATTCACTCTAGTGTTACAAAAATTAATTTGTTATCTATCGATAATACAAAAAGTATGCACGAGAGCGCAAAAAGTACTTTTGTATTGAACACACATAATCATACTGAGATCACAATCATTCGGTTGTTTTACGTTTCCGCAAAGACAAAGGCATAGGTACTACACAAGCACCGGCACGTCCGATGTTCAGCGACGAAAGTGGACGCCATTCTTTAGTCTGCGCATCATACTGCTCAACATTTCTCAAATATTCAGTCCCATCATAGCCACCTTAAAGGAAAATCAGTCCAAATTACATTGAAGTAAACGTTTAACATCGATGTAGAGAACAAATAACATACCAACTGCAACCAATTTATCTCCAAGGAGGCAAGTACCGATACCGTCCCGACCACCTGACAGATTACCAACCATAATCCAAATATTTAAAGCAGGATCATAACGTTCCACGCATGAATACATACTAGGAGTACTATTTTTTGCTGGTGCATCATGTCCGCCGAGAGCATACAAATAACCACCAACCACGGCAACCTATAATAACACAATAGAAACAATACATTATTACAATTCTATTGATATTTCATATATACATACACGTACGTAGATAAAGTCAAAATAGTATACAAAACAAACGAACCCCAACACCACCTCTTCGTTTATTCATAGAAGCACACTGTTTCCATTTATTAGTATGAGGGCAATATGCTTCTACACTACGCAAACAAGCACTGCCATCACGTCCTCCTACAGCATACAGTTTACCTTCGAGCACTCCAACTCCACAAGTACTACGCTGCCCGTTCATAGGAGCTACGTATGACCAAGTCCTCGACGCTGGATCCCACCTATAAAATAAAATTGTATAAACATTAAAATGATCCAAAGAACTTCTGGACAAACGATAGATATTTATATTTAAATTATCAATATTATAATAGGCACTCTATAATATTTATTATGACTTAGGAGAGAGAAGCGCCAAAAGAGAAGCTAAGTTCACACGTTGTTTCTGGATTGCGTCTTCGTTTGACTGAATCAATTAACCTTCTTACCTTTAGGTACATACACTGATTTCTCAGGAATTCGAATAAAAGCTAATTATGGCTCATATTTGATGCTATATATAACTGCACCCGGTCTCTGTGACGGGCCCGAATGTGAAGCGCCCGAAAACGCAAATATCGGAAGGCAAAGATCGAAAATCGAAAGATCAAAAAAAAGGGTGCATGGTAAACGGTACATACTCACTTAATTTGCGCGAGCAGGGTACAACAGGAACAAGAGGAACAGGTTTTTCCTCCCATATTCTGCGCGCGCACATTAATACGGGAGGAAAAGCCTATTCCTCTTGTCCCTGTTGTATCCTGCTCGCGCAAATTAAGTGAGTATGTACCGTTTACCATGCACCCTTTTTTTTGATCTTTCGACTTAATATCTTTCGATTTTCGATCTTTGCCTTCCGATATTTGCGTTTTCGGGCGTTTCACATTCGGGCCCGTCACAGAGACCGGGTGCAGTTATATATAGCATCAAATATGAGCCATAATTAGCTTTTATTCGAATTCCTGAGAAATCAGTGTATGTACCTAAAGGTAAGAAGGTTAATTGATTCAGTCAAACGAAGACGCAATCCAGAAACAACGTGTGAACTTAGCTTCTCTTTTGGCGCTTCTCTCTCCTAAGTCATAATAAATATTATAGAGTGCCTATAAATGCAAATTTTGTAAGCTGACGTGTGAAAAAGACAAAGTTATAGGCGTTTAAACAATTAAAATCTAACAAAACGAGTGGGTGGCGAAAATTCAAACATATACGGCTACTGGCCAAAACGTCAACGTCGCCAAAATTTTTGCATACTTGAACGCATTTATTACGATTATTTTTCACCATCAAACTATCGGAAGCGATTTAAATCTCTATCGGTGACTAAACTGCGCAAAATGGCAAAGTTTCAAACAGATCGGAAGAATGTAGGAATATTGCGTGAGCCATTAGCAAAGTGAAACGTATAAAAGCCTTGTAATAAAAAACCTTTCAACGGTGTTTATATAACTCCAACCATCATGTCCACCGACTGCATAAACAGGAGCGTTCGGTCCGTCTCCCATAACTGCAACACTTAAACCATGACGTTGGGTTTGTAATGGTGATAGCGCAGTTGTAGTCATACTCTTCAAATCGATGCAATCAACCTTACAAAATAAACGAGCATTAGGTTTGAATGTTAACAATTCAGGAAAATTATACAAATGTGGGTTTACACTCACAGTGTTTAAAGTCCTGAGACCGTCACGACCACCGATTAGCACTAACTTGTCTTTAATTACAGCCACTCCAAATTGCAATCGTCGTACAGCCATTTTCATAAACATAGACCATGAATTTGTGCAAGGATCGTATATTTCAATGCTTGCATTGCTCTATAATAATTCAATTCAAACAAAATTATACCAGATATGAAATTATATGCTATTTTTAAAAAATCATCACAAATATGCAATACCTTATTTACATCCATACCACCAACAGCTAATATTTTACACATGGTAGATTTACGTGGATCAGTTCTGTTTGATGATAGCTGTTGTCTTCTTTCCGGTAATAGATGCCATTCTAAAGCTTCCATTATAAGTGGTTGGCATTTTACAATTTTAGAACAGGCCTTTTTCACTTGGTCAAATAGAAACTAAAAAAAAGGTTAAAAAAAATTATACGTATATGTATGTACCTATACATATGTAATTATTATTGAAAACTCACCACAGGCGATAGTAATGGAAGCTTTACATATTCAAGCAAGGTATGTAAAAACTTTTCACGATTGAGTTGATCGTACATGAACCATGTCATCATACTTTCGAAAACGTGCTCTTCAGATGTTACATTTAAATCATCCGATTTCAATAATTCAGCTAGCTGATCCAAACTCAGTTTCAAAAACTCTTGATTCTTATAGACCTTAATGTTTAATTACAACATACATATTTTACAATATATTATATTTGTATGGTGAAAGTATGAAAAACTTAAAAAAATACAAAACCTCCATGAAATTTTGACGAGTGTATTCTGAAGCCTGCATTTGTAGAGATAAACAAGATTGTTGTTCGGCAAACATAGCAATACCCAAGCAATTGGATGGATGTAACTGTTGTTGAAGAAAATCACAACAAGCATTAACGACAGCATTCAATTGTAGAAGACGAGCTGCTGATAATATATTTTCAACTGTTTCTTCTTGTAAATCTAAAAAAAGCCATATACATATGTATATAAGGTGAATAAATATTTTGATAATTATTATTAAAATTAATCATACCAATTATGCCTGTATAGCAATATGGAATTAATGCTTGCATTGCTTCCACTTCAACATTTTCGAGAGTTATTTCATTTTGGGTTGACTCTATAAGTTGACCAGTAAACATGGCTGAAAAGTATTCGCTGGCTGAAGATAACACCAACCGGTGTGCAGGAAATCTAGAACACAAACATCAATATAAGATTTCCATATATAATACTGAAAATGAACCATCATTAGTCATACATAGAAATTAAAAACAAAATATATTCACATTCATGTGATACACAATGATTTTTATATCCAAAAATATAATCGAACTTGTAAATAGTTTTTTGAAATCCCTTTCATATATCGAATGTCAATCATGAGTAAAGTTTTTTTCCAAATTGGGCTGACAATAAATCCATCTTATACACATAAAACAAAGACTGTTTGTTGCGAGTCTGTGATTCGTTTCTAATTGGTTTCCATTAAATATTGATACAAATAAATTTGATAAAAAAACGAATGAATGTTTACTATTAGATGGAACTACAAGTCTTTTCATAAAACACAACAAAACCAATTGTACCATTAAATAGTAAAGAAACAGAAAAATTTCACTTATCAAAGATCAAATGAGTATCAACCAGACACATTTAGCCCAAATAAACTCAACTGAAGACATTTATCAATTGAAATAAATGAAAGAGAAAGTAACCTGTGTCCGTTGGCGATCAGCACGACATCACAAAAATGGTTGTTGTGCAGGTGGGCGTGCATCCGACCCATACATACAGCTGTGTACTGCTTGCATTGAGCAGGTCTTTCACCGCGTGGACTACAAGGACTTCCCGCGCTGGCAGGACTACAGGAGCTGCAAGGACTCGGTGCATCACCGACACAAGCGTCGGGAAAACCCACCCCTACACCTGCACCCATACCCATTCCCATACCCATACCCATACTCATGCCCACACCCACACCTACACCCACGATCAGACCACATTCGCTGGCGCCTGTCGAAGAACAGCCAGCCGAAGTGAGTGATGCTGCAGAAACGCCTGAAGCGGCTGAGGCTGCTGAAGCTAATGAAGCCATGGAAGCGACTGAAGTGGCCGAAGTGGCTGAAGCGAGTGACAAGTGGCTGAGATCGCGCTCCAAACCTCCACCTTCGCCCGACATGACGACAGCCGTTTGCCTCCCAACTGGATAAACCCACAAAGCAACACACAACAATAACTATCCTTTGACATATGTCTAAACATCCCCGATTTCGAGCATACTTTACTTCAAAAGTACAAAGGCATTGGAGAAACGTCACATCTTAAAAAACTGTCATTATCCGCCCTTCCAAAATCACTGATATAGTATGAAATCTGAAATTTTTATCTTGAGCTCTGTTTGATAATAATTTTTAAAGTTTTAAAAATGTCCATATGTGTAGATTTTTTTGTGTATAAATAAAATTAATGTTCTTGTTTCAAATAAAAAAATTTTGCATAATTAAAATTTTATATGGGTCTTAAACAGAATTATAAATGGAATACATACTGATTGTTATATTAATAATGTCGCTTGTCCAATAAGTGGAACTACGGGTATGTTTCTGATTCGCTCAAGATCACGCTCTTTTTCGGTTTCACAAAAGTAAGTATTGCAACCCAAGGATTCGTTAACGCTCTCTTAGCAAAAAGGAAAAGAAAGTATCCGTAATTTATTTGCGGTGATATTGTTATCTTTGCTTATAAATTCTCTTTTCTTTGAGCTCTCTGTCGGATGGAAAACTGATATTCCAGTTCAACGAGTTTTCTTAGTATGAATAGGTAAAGGGAATATGTATTTATAATCAATGCATGTTATTGTAGCGTGGATGTGTAGAGGGGCTTCTGAAATCGGAGTGAGAGACGCAGTAGTAGAGGTAGAGGTAGTTTATTGTTCTTGATCTGTCGGCCTCCCATCTAGGAATAAATCCACAGCTAAAACCGCCTTATATTTATAGCCATTGGGTACCCTTCGCACAGAGAGATCATTGGTCGATGGGCTTGACTGTTGTAAATGGATCGTTTATAAGCTGAGGCCTTTTGGTCGCGAACGTACGATGAGGTGATCAGCACTAATAAACCAGTGGTTGACGAGTGGCACTTGCCTAATCTCTACGTTACATTATTTGTTTGCTTTCGGTCACCGGTATGAGCAAGAAGCTGCTGCAGCTCCACCACTGTTTAATTCTCACGCACGACTGGATTATTTGAAATTCAATTTCAATGCAGTACTATTTTCAAAGTCTCTTTCCCGGGCTTATTTGGTTTTTATAATCTTGTAACTAAATTTTTAATCTCGTGACTAATTTATAACTAAACCTCTCAATTATATATATATATATATATATATTTTTACTAACCTATGTAATTTAGTGTTTGACTTCAATATACAAATAATCTAATCAAGTTGTCGTGTTCTTCAATATGATTATTACTGACAATGTAATTGTGCAAAAAAATGGTCGGTGGCGAAAAGTATTATCAGCCGCTGTGGCGCTGTGTCAAGTGAGTGACTGAGTGTGAGTGTAGGCAGGCTGAGGTTGAATAATTTGATCGATCGGAGCCCCCATCGTCAGTCGAGTCACCATGGCCTCCGCCCGCTGCGTCCCACTCGTGAGTTCTCTTCTTATTTCTATCTTTAAGCCTCCCCTTATCGTCTCTACTCTCCTACTCCTTACATCAAATATGTGCCTACACTTTTAGGTTAGGTTATGTAATGTCGAAAAAACACCAAAATCTTCTAAAGAAAATTCATCGACGTATCAACTGTAGTCAAATAATTTTTCATTTTATATAATTGGAGTTAGGGATAAATCGAATATTCACAAAATAGCTATTTTTCAAAATTTATAAAATAAATTTATATTGCTTTTGAAAAAAGTAAGATCATTGATATTTGACCAATACTCGCCGTTAGGATTATCAAAAAAAAGCACCAATATTTTATTAATCCAAATAATAAAATTTTATAATTTTCGCATTTTAAAGGTCCAATTCTTTTTTTTTTCTTTCTGGTTTACCTAAATAGTAACAAAAACTTTCGTAGTACACATCAGAATCAATTTTGCTGTAATGAACTCAATTCCCATTCTATTTCTATCATTTCTTCAAGTCAAAAAATTATTTGCTAGCAGGTACATTTGACACCAGCTGTTTTAAGATTACATTCCTCACTCTTGGAGAAATTGTCAATTAAACTGGGAGAATCGATTAATGTCGCCAAATTAGGAATCTCCAGGCAAGAATAACAGACTATAAAAACTATATATCATTCCGTAGGTCATTTTATTGAAACAAATCCATTCCATTTCATATACAACATTCTATACTCGGATTTTTATAAGTTCAATATTATTAATTTCTCAATTTTAGTACCAAAGTATGTATTTAGCGAGTATTTTTATATTTTATACTTATCTCTTACATAAATGTTTTTTATGTAGTTAATCTATATATCTTTCATTTTTATTACTTAGATTCGAAGCCTCAGCACTTCAGCAACTTCCAGCCAAATGATCAAACCACCGGTGCAAGTTTTCGGACTTGAAGGACGGTATGCTGCAGCACTCTACTCCGCTGCCAGCAAAATGAAGTCGTTGGACGCAGTGGAAAAAGAACTTTTAAATTTCCAATCTAGCATGTCGACTGATATTAAGCTGAAGGAGTTCGTCATAAACCCTACCATTAAACGCAACCTCAAAGCTGGTGCTTTGAAACACCTCGCCACCAAAGTGAGTCCAACGCGCAAACAAAATCATCTTAAAAATGTATTGAAAACTGACTTATATCCCTTCTTTTATTTCAGACATCCATGTCTCCAGCCACTGGAAATCTTTTGGAAATGTTGGCTGAAAACGGTCGTCTCGGTAAGTTAAACAACATCATCAACGCATTCAAAATAATGATGGCTGCTCACCGTGGAGAAGTTGCATGCCAGGTAACAACCGCCAAAGCCCTCGACGATGCCCAGCGCAAGAATTTGGAAGCTGCACTCAAGGTTGAAAAATAGTCCCCATGTATTATAGATTGTAATACATCATTCATTACTAATGTGACGTAAATACTTTCAGAAATTCCTGAAACCCAACGAAACCATCCAGCTGACCGCTAAAGTCGACCCGACCCTTCTCGGAGGCATGGTCGTTTCCATTGCAGATAAGTACATTGACATGAGTGTTGCTAGCAAAGTCAAACGCTACACGGAACTCATCCAAGCTGCCGCATAAATACCGATATAATTAAATTATTCGGGTTCAAGTTACATTCGAAAAACTTACCCTTACACAATTTATGTATTTATAAACATCTATGTAAAAAATATTAGTTGATTAAAGAAAACTATAAAAATATACCAACCGCCTATTACACCCCCTAATTTTTAACATAGAAATTAATCAAATTTTCAGCTTTTATCGAAAAATGAGACGGAATTTCACTAACATCCAATTCTTACTGCAATGAAGAGAGCTGTATTTTTCACCATAATTTATTCACTATAAATAACACCACATATAATTTGATAAAAAAGTTATTTTTATTTAATAAGTGAAGTCGTTTACACATTTTAGGTTTTAGTGGGTTCTATAGTTTCACCACCTCGAATTTGACCCCAACCGATCAACCTAAAAATCAAATTCAGATAATCATTTATTCCATTAGAATACATATTTAGCACCAAACAAAACAAATAATACCTCCAATGTTTTTCTACTCTTCTACTGAGAGCAATTTTTTCACCAACTTCGGTACAGACTGGATTTGTTAAAGCAATTTTTGCTAAATCAGCCTTAGTTGCAACGACACGCCCTCCCGTGCTTAATGAACCAATGTTCACCAGTAATACCTGCAAAAATATATAAACATTTCATCCTCAATACCCAAACCACATACTAACAACCATACACATGTACTCAAGCTACTCACTTCGTTTTTAGTTAATTTTTGTACTCTAGCAGCTTTTTTATCGCCTTCAGTACGAACACCGAGCAATCTCTTGAGCAGATAATACGACACTTCTAAGACCACAAATATTCCCGGCAAAGTACCGACGGCTCCCAATACCTATAACAAATAACATTATAAAAAATTGGGAACAATTTAAACGTCCATTTCATAAAATAAATGTGCATTTCTAAATGACGGATACAGAATGCATTAGAAAGTTTGCTTTGATCATTGAAAAAAATATTTGCTACTTAAAAAGTGAATGATATGTGCATTAAAATGACAGATCAACTGTATCGGTAACGTCGCGAATACCAAAATACGAACCAACGTTTGGTTCGATTTTATTTAGGTTAGGTCAGGTTAAGTTGAGGTTGGTTTTATGTACTTAAGATTACATTTCATTAGTGAGAAACACTTTGAAAATTGTCAATAGCGGAAGACTGCAACGTTGCCCCTTTTTTTGTATCTATTCTAATGCTAAAATCAATTTTTTCGAATGATCGTTCCACATTTTTTAATGGTCACTTTATAATGCCAAAATATTTTATTCGATGCACAATACGAGATTGTGTAATGCAAATTTTTAATGCACAAACATTTTTTTTAAGATTTATTTTAAGTATTTTTCTCAATGTACGGTTTAATCGTACCCTAAAAAAATTCAAAAGTAAAACATTAATTTTGCCTCATCTATAGCATAACATACCTGTCCAACAAGACGATCAGCTCGGCAGAGTGTCGGCTCAATTTTGGTTCCAACACCAATCAAACCACCGGGAACGGCGAATTGCAACTCGTTTTGTTCCGTATAAAGAGACACTATTCTGGAGAAAATAGGCTTGCAAGTTAATTTCCCTTCGGCGTCTTTACTTACGAGACCGGGACGTACCTATGACACATTTCATAAATGTAAAACTTATTTTTTAACAGGAATCATAATCAAATGTAATGTAATAATTACTTCAATTTCCATTCCAACTTTCAGCACCCCTTGTAAAATAGAACCTCCAGCAACCCCTCCCTTCAAATCGGCCACTTCACACCCCGGTTTATTCACATCGAAAGATCTGATTACAATCATACGTGGAGGAGATGTAAAATCACGAAGCGGTATCGGAATCTTTTTCGTAATATATTCACACAATACCTGATAAAAAAAATATCACACATCAGTTTAATTTTACAACACGTTAGGAAATTAAGTTATTGTTCCGAACCCACCTCGATATTATACTTCAGTTGTGCAGATATAGGCACAATTGGAGCACCCTCCGCCACAGTACCTTGCACGAACTTTAAAATTTGTTCATGTTGTTCTTTAGCTTGGCCCTCTTTTACAAGATCAATTTTGTTCTGGAGTATAAGTATATGTTTCAGCTTCATGATTTCAATAGCAGCTAAATGTTCACTAGTCTGAGGCTGAGGACATGACTCATTACCTGCAATGTGATGCAACGTTTACCCAATCTGTCGATCGATTGTGATTTGGGTGTTTAAATAGCACTAACCTGCTATTAGAAGAAGTGCAGCGTCCATAACTGCAGCACCGTTGAGCATAGTTGCCATGAGAATGTCGTGCCCGGGGCAGTCGACAAAGCTCACATGCCTTACGAGTTGGAATCGGCCATTGCATGCTGGTCTAAGACATACAAAACTATCGTCCTTAGAAGAACCGCCGGATATATAACTAGCCGGTCTAGAACACTTGGGGTTATCGCATTTGTAAATTTTCGCATTAGCATAACCTGAAAATAGCATATTTATAACAATTGAAAAATATGCATGTAAAAAGCTAATATAATTTAATCATACGAATTGTCTATGGATTCTGAGCATGCGATAATAAAGGAAATATATAAAATGATACGAAATAATTACCAGTCATTCAATACGAGACTGTCATTATTCCAGCCAAAGTAATTCTTGCGTGGAATAATTAATAGGGCAAGTTTAATATTTCAAAATAAAAAGCCTTTTTTCAAACAATAAACAAAAAAATATATTAATCCTTGCAATTTAGAAATATTAGTTAATAAAAGTATTAAAAACACAAAAATGTATTTAACAAACAGGTGTATCACAATATACACACATTTTAATTATTATGCTTATACAATTGTACAACTACAGATTTCTTCAAACTCATTTTTTAATATTAAATTCAATATTTTGGTTTGAAATGTTATTTTTTAATCCATACAGGTTTTAAGAGTTAATTTTTCTTACCACTATTTTAATACATAAAAATACAGTAAGTATGTATAATTTTTATCACAACTTTCAATTCAATATACGTATTTCATTATGAACATTACTTTTACTAATTTTTCTATAGTTTTTAATAGACGTAAAAACGTTAAGGAATAAAGAGAGCCATTATAAGATAGATACAATAAATTATGTATGGATTGAAATCACAATAGTTTTATAAAAAACATCGCTTTACAATAATACTGAAAATATTAATTTTTGACATTTCCAAAAAATTTGCTCCACCAAATAAGTTAACGATAGACATAAATTAAACAATATAATTATATAATAATTTTGGTAAATATCTGTGTATATATGTATATAAAATGACCACGATTGTAAGTTGAATCACAACACAGAAACATAATTTGTACAATAGAGAAGTTTTTATCTCACAATAACACAATATGTTCGTATTATATTTCTACAAGCTCTGCATATTTGTGTATTATTTACATAAAAGCATTTATATGTATATGCGTATAATCACACAGATATTGTATGTATGTATATGTTAAAATCCAAGTGTTTACTCCGGTTCGTTAATGAACATACTAATTTTGTTCATACACGAACTTACTGATTTTAGTTCAAGTGCCAACAAGTCAAAAGTTATTTTCAAAAAGACTCACCCGGTTTCAAATGAAACTATCGGCTATCAAAACCTTTGAGATGTCAAAACGCTGGGTATTTAAAAGGGAAACCATATAGAAACCACACTGCAACGTTCAACGTTATGATTCCAGTTTCTGCTATTTTTTTAAATATTGCAACCCAGGATAAGCATACGTACACACATAGAGGATAAAACAAACGATTGAAAATACTTAAACTTATGCCTAATAGTTTGTGCATGAACAAACTAATTCATTTGTCAATTTGTTCTTTTTGGCACACTATAACTGGTCAGATTAGTTCGTTTATGAACAAACTAGTATGTTCATGAACGAACGAAATATACACTTGAATTGTAACATATATAGAAACATCGAATTTCAAAACTAATATCATTAATTAATTTAGAAAGACCGAAATTTCTGATTGTGATGCAATGAATCAAACTCAATTGTGACCAGTCAAATAAAAAAAATCATAATTTTCTGAGAAACCCTCAGATACTGCCTTAAAAGCAATAGTCAAAGAGAACAACAAAAAGAAAAAAACAGTAGATATAGTAAAAAATATAAACAAAAATAATTAGAAAAAAATTTCCAATTAACAATGCAAATCTGCAAAAATTGCACTACAGGCAACCTCATACATTTTGTACCACTTATCTTTTCTCCAGTTGTTTTTATTAGAAGTTCTTATTTCATGTCATCAAATACTACTGAATCATAAGTATTGTATAGTTATAATTAAAAAATTGCAGTCTTCAAATTTTAAATTACAAATATTTATGCGAATAATTTATATTGCGGGTATTTAAATCCACATTTAAATTTTCTCCGGTTGTTTTTATTAGAAGTTCTTATTGCATGTCATGAAATACTACTGAATCTTAAGTATTGTATAGTTATAATTAAAAAATAGCAGTCTTAAAATTTAAAAATTACAAATATTTATGCGAATAATTTATATTGCAGGTATATAAATCCACATTCATATAACACTATATATGTATGTATGTATAAATAAGGCACTACTATCTCAGAATGTTCGATTACATACATATAATCCGAATTATTATAAAACAATTATATCCTTAATTCGCAATAATGAACCTTATACAGTAAAGGTCTAAAACTCACACAAGTAATACTTTTAAAAACCTAATTTTATAACATATTGAAATACACATTGGTGTAATACAATTGCCTCCTCGTGATCAATTAAATAAAAACTTCCTACAATTCGAAGAACCACATTTACATTCAGTTAATTTCTTCTGTCCGCTGGATCCTTTTTCCATTCTTTTATAGTTTAATTTAGACGGTGACGATGAGAATTCCATTGTTTCGTCGATGGGACTAACTTCGTCTTCGTCCGATTTATTAATTTCAATAGGAGAATCAAATTTATTATCATTAGATGAAGCCGATTCATTAAAACTTTGCATATAATCAAAGCATATTTCGGTATCTTTTTCTATATCTTTGATTGAAAAAAGTGCCAACATATGAAGATTTGGATCTAAATACTCGCACCAAACAGCCCAAACGGCCAAGTTCGGATCACAAGAGTGATTGATAAAATGAGATATGTTGCCGAATCTGGCCGCATCCAATGAATAAATTGCGTCGTCACAATTGAAATCTAAATCGAAGAGATAGGTTCGATTCTGTGCATCGTATATCTTTCCTCTCGCGTCAGCTTCTTTGGATGTAATCAATTCACCAACGTAAGAGCAAACGAATTGGCCTTTTGGAATGCGTTGCAATGTTTTGACACCCCAACCTCTTCCATTCGGCGTACGAAAAATACAAAGTCGTTTGGAATTTCCGTTTTGAACCACTCGATTACCGCACTCGGATGAACAACGACATTGAACGTTACATTCAAATATCGGAGTGCCGATATCTATTCTCAAACGACCTTTACTATTATAAGGAAAAAAGCCTCCATACATGGCACACGGGCATTTAGACGATACGTTACAGTCATCACATTCACAATACATTGGATTAATTTCCGGCAACTGGACGTCACGATGAACCTTGTTTTTTTGAACGTATTCGAAATTTTCGGGTGGTCCCATAAGATCCACATTATTTTGTACTGTGATGACAATTTTTTCATCCAGTGAATTAATATTGTATTCCCAAATTTCCAACTGCTTGAGTTGATTTTCTCGGGCTTCGACTGCAAGCATGGTTTGAATACTCTCTTGAATTTCCAACATAATTAAGTTCCGAGCTTCATGTTCTGTCAGATTTAAAAACGCAAGTAAGAGCATGGTAACCTGTACTCGACAATCACTCAATTTTCCGCCAATCTTCCAATACTTTTCCATATTAGTCTCTAAAAAATAATCCGGTTTCGTCAACTCTGCTTGAAGGTCTTCTAAAAGTATCTTCTTATTTAAAGTTTCGTTGTTTAAAAAATTTCTAATCAAGTGTGGACAATTTTGAAGATGTTCCAAAGGTTCCCAAGTGTTATCGGAAGATGACCAGCCCTTCCACTTGACAAATAGTAATATCTCATCTTCAAATTTCACGTCTAGTATTTTTTCCACTATATATTCTCTCTCGCGTTTTCTTTTTTTCGTTTTTGGCTGTCTTTTTGTCATAAGCATGATCTGTTCTTCAGACAGTCTTTCTGCAACACAAACCGCATCTCCTATATTTTAGTGCTATTTTCATCAACATATTTTTTTTGACAAAATGGTACAATCAAATACGTATCGCATAAATGGAAATTTAATACAATAAAAGCTATATATTTACATACATACATTGCCTCACTCATCGGTTAGTGTTTATGGGAAATTAACAGTATTATAGATGACATGATAATGATAATTTATAACTATGTAATTAGTGTATTTACTGCCGTTTTGTTCTCGTTGTGTATACATTTAATTTTTTTTATTTAAAAAGTATGCCGTACATTTTGCATCGCTTAAATTCGTAAAATTATAATATAATAGAAATCAAAAGAAAAAAAATTAAAAAGGCAATACATAACTTAAAATGTGAATACGTTTTCAATGTAAAATCGCATGCTAAATTAAATATGTGCAAAATAATTGGCAGTAAAAAGATTACCTACAAATAAAGAACGATTCGATGCAACAGATTGGAAGGTTTACTCAAATAAAAACACATAAATCTTTAATATATGTTGGATTTAAGAAAAAATTCCGTCTGTTGCGTTCGCACACCCTTTAAGTGCGGGAAAAATGCAAAATGAATATGAATAATGTGAAATAATTTACCAAGCTTAATGGTGATGTTACGCTCCAATTCATTTTTAAATCTAACAGTTTGCACGCCCGATATGGCTTTTACGACGGTGGACTTGCCGTGGGCTACGTGCCCGATCGTTCCTATATTGATGGTCGCCTGGCGAGAGATCACCTCGGGTGATACTGCAGTCAGCTTGGTGACATCCTGAAATGCACAAAATAACAATTGAAAAAAGTCCGCGTAAATACTAGTACTACTAGTAGACGTTTGTCGATGAGAGGTTAGGTTGGCACGATTGAAAGTGGGGTTCGTTCGGGGAAAGGAGGGCAGGGGGAGGGGGGGAGACTCCGCTGACAGGCGAGTGTAACGATGCGGGGCGGGGGGTGCGGGGTGGGGCGGGCACGCGTGGATTGCATCAGCCGGCGAGACGCGTGTCAAGCGAGGTGTGCCGTATGTGTGGTGTGGTGTGGTGTGGTGTGGTGTGGTGAGCTGCGGTGAGGTGAGTGTACTGACGAGCTTCGAGAGGTCCTGATGCTGCAGGTTGCTGGCGGGCGAGGGTGGGGGCGCAGGCGCTGCGGCGGGGGAGGGGACAGAGGCGATCGCCTCGGGAGCCGACATGCCGCTTCTCGTCTCGTCTAGTCTCGCCTCGCCTTCGCCTTCGCCTTCGCCTATGCACACGATGTGCGATCTCAGACTCGGCGCCTATTCGCACTCTCTTCACTTTTCTTTTAAGCTTCGGTCTACTTCAAAATTCTACGTTGGGGTTCCGGTGTAAATACAACTCGCACTCACTGCAGCACTTCGACAGAATAGATTTTTGTGCGAATAGATTATAAAGCGGGCTCTTCACTCGCCCGTGAACATCGCGCCGCGACTCAATGAGTGCGGTGACATCTTTGTACTTCTTTTTACTAACCCCTTAGCGGTTCGGTGATTACTAGTCAAATGTGAACCGGTCACAGGACAACCGGTCGCTCTAGATCGGTCACACGTGATCACCCGTCACACTAAAACTGGTCACACCCGAAAATTAAAAATTGGTCGAATTTTTGGGTGTGACCAATTTTAGTGTGACGGGTGATCATGTTTGACCGATCTAGAGCGACCGGTTGTCCTGTGACTGGTTCACATGTGACTAGTAGTTCGTTTACCCCCCTTAGCGCCAGTGGCGTAGCTAGAAATTTTGGGCCCTGATGCAAAAATTTCTCCCCACTTCCTGGCCAGTTTGTTCGCTCCTGATTTTATTTCTTCGTATGAATTTCGTAATTTACTAACATTCTCATATATACGTTATAGCGGCATCCTCTACCGTTTCACCTCCGCCTTATTCAGCTTCAACTTCACTCGCGTCTGCTTTAGCTTCAGCATCTACTCCTGGGTGTGCTACTGTTTCTGCTTCTACTGTTTCTGTTTCTGCTTCTCCTCCTTCTCCTATAAAACCTGCGAAATCTTACAGTCAGGTCGCAGCGCTATCTTCTACTGCTTCACCTCTGCCATCTTCATCTTCAGCTACACTTACATCAGCTTCTGCTTCAACATCTGATTATGTTCCTGTCTCTTGTGCTCCTGCTTCTGCTTCTACTGTAGATCCTTCAAATTCGTTCAGTCAGGTCACTGGGACTTCTTCCGGGAGACTGCCATACACTCGTGGATCTGGAGCACCTGATAAAACTTTACAGGTGGCCACTATTCCGAAATTGAAGAATGTACACGTTTTTAATTTGGCAAATAACTGCACTTGTGATACTGTGAAACAGTTCATATTAAATAAAATTAAAAATAAAAGAATCAACGTTTCTCAGGTTGCTAAAACTGACATGTGCTCGTCATTTAAAATTAGTGTAGATACTGAAACTTTTAATATAATTATCAATCCTGAATTTTGGCCTATGGGTACTGGCATAAGAGAATGGTTATTTCTCAAAAAAATCTCTTCGAAACCGATTGCCCAAACCCGTGACCCGTAACATTAAACTTTATTATCAAAATGTGCGGGGTTTAAATACAAAACTCAAGGAATTCTACAACAACGCCGCTTCTAGATCTATTGACGTCCTTGCTATTACTGAAACATGGCTAAACTCATCTGTACATGATGCCGAAGTACTTGACAGCAGTTTCAATATATGTCGCCATGATAGATCTGCCAGAGGTGGTGGTGTTCTTCTAGCAGTTAAAAATGCAAATATTATTTCGGTTGAAAGACTTAGTCATCTTGAGGACATTCATGAATGTGTATGGCTAAAACTAAGATTTGTTAACATTCCTTTTTTTATATACATATGTACTATTTATTTTCCACCAAGATCTCCACCAAATATTTATAAGCGATTTTTTGATTTAATTATATCTAATTATTCACATTTAAGTAATGGTCGCATTTTTATATCTGGAGATTTTAATCTGAATTCTTCTAACTGTTTTCCTGATGACCTTAATTTTTTTATATCTTTATTCAACTTAAAACAAATTAATACTATTCGAAACTATTTTAATAATTCCATGTTGGATTTTCTATTAACAAATTTAGATTGTCAGAATATTATTATTTCAAATTCAGTTGATTCCTTGGTTCCTGAAGACAGCTATCATCCTGCTCTTGATATTCATTTAAAATTAACTATAACTTATTCCTCACTTCGTTTAATAAATAACTGTCTTAATACCTCTGTCCTAAATGGATGGTTATTTACAAATGTTGATTTCAAATATTTAAATGATATTCTTTGTAATTGTCAATGGGAGCGAGTTTATGAGTGCAAAGATGTTAATTTGGCCCTCTCTAATTTCTATGACATTATATATTCTATTTTTAATGATTGTTTTCGGTTGAAAGGATTAGTGACGAGTAAAAGGATTTATCCGCCTTGGTTTACTAAAGAAATTATTAATCTCTTAAAAAGTAAATATCAAACACATAAACTCTGGAAGAAATCGAGCAATCCTCTTATCTTAAATAATTTCCGTATTTTACGTACGGAAATTAAGAAATTAATTAATAATGCATATAATGTTTATGTAGCTGATTGTGAAAGTTCCATAGTTAAAAACCCTAAGAAATTCTGGAACTTCATCAATTCTAAACGTGTAAATCGTGTAAAGTCGACCATTATGTACAATGATTCTGGATTGTTAGAGGGTGATCAAAACATTGCTAATGGATTTGCCGACTTTTTTAAATCAGTTTTCAATAATCCTACTGATTCCATGGAACCTACCAATGACTCGGAATTTACTTTCCCCACTTTAGCGATTAATCATCTTGACTCTTCCGATCTGAAATATGGCTTTCTAAAGTTAAAAAATATTTATTCTTCCGGTCCTGACTCCATCCCTAATTACATCCTAAAAGGATGTGAGGTTAGTCTCTTAGAACCTTTAAAATTCATTTTTAATTTAATTCTAAGGAACTCTTCATTCCCCAATTTATGGAAATGCTCTAAAGTAA
The DNA here is from genome assembly GCF_051622035.1 of Arctopsyche grandis. Lineage (NCBI taxonomy): Eukaryota > Metazoa > Arthropoda > Insecta > Trichoptera > Hydropsychidae > Arctopsyche > Arctopsyche grandis. Next base: position 24,095,274 of record NC_135357.1, read on the forward strand.
CTCCTATTCATAAGAAGGACGATAAATCTTGTGTAAGGAACTACAGACCAATAACTATCTTGTCAGCGCCAGCCAAAATGTTTGAGGTAATATTACACAGATACATTTTTAATCACTTTCAAAGTATGCTCATTGATCAGCAGCATGGCTTTCGTCCGGCCAGATCAGCTATTACCAACTTGTTATGTTTCTCTAATGACATAACCAGCACTTTGGATTGTAATAATCAAATGGATGTAATATATACTGATTTTGAGAAGGCGTTTGATAAAGTTGATCATAAAATTTTGGTTAGTAAATTAAGTTTTATTGGATTTACTTATAATCTTGTTGGTCTTTTTATTTCTTATTTACAGGATCGACGTCAATTCGTTAAGTTTGGGAGTTGCTTTTCTTATGAGTATGTTGCCACTTCTGGGATTCCCCAAGGATCAAATCTTGGCCCTTTATTATTCCTAATATTTATCAACGATATTCAATCTTCTATTCACCATTCTAAATTTTTATTATATGCGGATGACTTAAAAATCTATAAGAGAATAATTGATTTACCTGACGCTCTTTATTTGCAAGAGGATTTGAATTCTATTTATGAATGGGCTAATGTTAATAAACTTCCCTTCAATATCCTAAAGTGTCGGGTCATTTCTTACTCTCGTTCTCGTTCTCCTATTAATTATCCGTATAAATTTCATGATTCTCTTCTTCAGAGAGAATTATTTATATCTGATCTGGGAATAGTCTTCGAAAATAGTTGGAGTTTCAACATTCACATTGAGAATATCTGTGATAGGGCAACAAAAATCCTTGGATTCGTAATCCGTAATTCGTCCGAACTAGGGCTCACTGCCATTCGTCTCTTATATTGTACATTAGTTCGCAGTGTGCTCGAGTTTGGCTCCATTATATGGTCTCCCTATCAACTTCGTTACTCTCTAATGTTGGAACGAGTCCAAAGGAAATTCCTTAGGTTTTTATATCTGAAGACATTTGGATTTTATCCATATCTGTTCCCTAGTGCCTTTGTCTTGGGATCTTTGGGTTTCAACTCCCTGGCAAAGAGAAGAGATTTATTTCTTGGGAAACATTTCGTAAAATTACTTAGAGGAGAGATTCACAATCCCACTATCCTGGAGAAACTAAAATTCTGGGCCCCGGAAAATCGTAGAGTTTTAAGAAAACATGATATATTTTTACCAATTAGGGCTAAATCAAACGTGCTCATGAACTCCCCCCTCTCGAGAGCTGTTCGACTCCTCAACTTACTGGCACATTACTTGGACCTATTCGATGCCAGTTATGTTGAGTTGGTGGAACACATCCTAAATAGCACGATATAAATTTTTCAATCTTATTTCTTTGTTTTTATTTTGTGTACATATTTTTTACTTGATTTTTATTATTTTTTTATGATGTTTTTTTTTATTTATGATTTTTATTATTTTCTTATGTTTTTTTTTATTTATGATTTTTATTATTTTTTTTATGGTGTTTTTTTTGTAATTTTTATGATTTTTATTATTTGTATTAAAATCACATTGACGCTTTGGGGCAACCTGTCAAGTCTCTGTGGTATTGATTTTTTAAAATAAAATAAAATAAAATAAAATAAATATACGATTCTACACCAAAGTGGTTTCGTCTAAACTTTAAAGTAAGATCTCGTTTCTGCAATATTTTCGTACTCGAGCGGCTACACGCCTGATTTGTTATTATTTAGCTTATACGTATGTGTATAGCAGTGGCGTACGGTGAAATTGTTTCATATCGAGCATGGGCCGTGATGCTTTGCATCACTCTGCGCAATGGTAGCTACGCCACTGGAGTTCGCGCGAAGTTCTCCGCCAAACACGAGGATCTTCGCAAAGCAGTATGCGACAGCTCGGCGACGTGATTCCTTCGTCGCCGAGTCGCTTCGTCGTCGTGACGTGGTCCCTCCGTCGCGGGACAAAACTCGGGGGACGCCGTGAGGCGCGAACGAAACACACACTCACATTTCGACTCATACGCATGGTGTTCACTGCCGCGCACGGCGCGAGTGTAGAGCCCGCTTAAAACAGGTACATTTACCTCCCCCCCGAAAACACTGTCCACTAACCACCATTGCTTAGGGCGGTTTCAGACAAGCGTTTTTTTCTGCGCGTATACGGTCGTTTCGGCATACGCGCTTACACGCGCGGTACCTTTCACGCTTCAAAAAACCGGACGCGCGTACACGGGCTTATTCCGGCATTTTCGGTCGAACCGGTAGTGGTGATTTAGTATCAACATAGATAATACGAGCTTATAAGCGCGTCTACGCTCGTACGAGTTGCGCGTATGGAAAACGACGCGCCTATACGCGCCTACATGCACTTCAAAAAACGAGATTATACGCGCGTATAAAACGCTAGTCTGAAACCGCCCTTAGGTGTATAATCAGGAGTTTGGCCAAACTCCGCGCCTAGGAGTTCGGCTGCCTATGTGCAAACTTAAATTGACCGCTCTTTCATTTTATCAGCATTTGTATAAATTATATTAATAAAACAATTAAGGAATGTATAGGGCGGGTGATAGGTTTCGACCATTTCCCGGCCTATGGAAACTCAGTTGTGTTTTGAAGTCGATATTTATTGCTCGATTAATACAGGCGTACAGGTCTATGCTTGGCAAAGTAGATAGTTTCTTCGACGGAATGAGCCAGATCGAGCTCCTGAAGCTCACTGGCGTCTGGGGGCGATGCGCTGATTTATATGTATACTCGTTGATTGTGCAACGCGTAGCTCGACTGGTGAGATCACGTTCTGGAAGATTCTGGAAGTCTACATTTGTGTGCTGTCTTTGATGCGTAGTTACTTGGCTACGTGGGAGTTTATGGTGTATTTGCCCTAGTTAGAACGAAGGTTCTTCGGCCAAGGTTAACTTTCGTGTTCGAACAGGACGCGATGATGTTATTTGTACAGCTTGAGTTCGATGAGAGAAATAGGTCATCATCGACCTCATTTCGTATAATAGAAGTTGTGCTATATTCCTACAAATTAATTAAATTTAAAATGAAGTGCTTGCGAGTAGTGCAAAAATCTTACCTTGTAAGAAATATTGTGTTGAAAATTTTAATCACAATAAAAATTAACCAGAAAACAGATGAAAAACCAAAACGTTTAGTTCTGAACAGGATCAGACGACATGAGAGACATGAAAATTTTGTGTTTTTATCCACTAAATCCCACGTCTAATACATTGTTCTTTCGATATCCAACCAATAACACTGAGCAACAAATAAAATAAAAGAGTGGAGACTAAATAAAAACAAATAAAAAGAGTGGAGACTAATCAATCTTTACTAAATTTGACCCAATAAATTCGAATATGATCATGATTTTTGTTGGTTCGCTCTCATTTACGAGATATGAGCGTTTAAAATGAGTATTGGAATCAATAGTCAGATGTTTTTCCTATTGATTGTGACATTTTTTACACAAGAATTATCCCAAAACTCGTTTCAAAACTAAAAACGTTTTTGTGCGTACGAATAATTCCGTGTGCGTAATGTCGCGTGAGTGATTTGTCGCGTGAGTGATGTATCTCTAATTGTTATGTCCGTGAGCGATATGTTGTGTGAGCGATTTTTCGCGTGTTTGATTTATCTGTGAGTGTTATGTCCGTGGCCGATTTGTCGCGGAACACAATATTTCGCCATAGAGTTTTTGGGTGCCAGGTGTTCCGTGATCGAGATTTTCACCGAATAATCACCGAACCCCGCTGACATTACACAAGCGCATTTGTTCGCGTCAATTCTCGGTAACAGACCTATACAATGTAACATAATTAGTTTATTTTTGAAGAAAATATTTTGGAATATTTACGTCGGATATCTAGTAATTTTGTTAAAAGTTGAATAAACAGCTTTTGAACATTTTGTCGCTTGAACGTTTTGTCAGTGCATCAATTGTAGGGTACATTATATCGTTGAACCTTTTGGAAGTGAAGCAATTGTCGCGTAACCATTTAGCACTCGAGTTCTCGTTAGTATGATGGAATCACTAAAATCTCTAAAGCGGAACATCTGGCAGCCAGTGGCGTAGCGTGAATTCCCGGTGCCCCCCCCGCAAAATATTTTACGGCACCCCCCCCCCCTCCCCCATATATTAATATTAGCAAAATAACTTTCCAAATTAATATTTATACTTTTTGACGTATCGATATGTGTACCTATATATCAAAGTGCATTAATAGTTTAATCTGGACGACCAACAAGCAGTGCACAATCTGTTTAATGTAACTGATGGTGAATTTTCCTTAAAAACTTCTCACCTGTTAATGGTGACAGCGAAAAATTTATAAATTTTATTGGTTTTAATCATATAATGCTGTTTTATTGTTTACACATTGAAAAAATATATACAAGAATAAGAGAATTCTCAGCTAATAGGTTGAAGTGGCACTGACGTTCAAAAGATGGAAAAAGACGGTAGTCTTCCAGCCCTATTGGCATAGATCAATTACACAATGAGGATAAATTCAAAATACGTTAATGTATGTACATACACATATAGTACAAATAGAATGAAAAATAAGAGAAGTTTTTAAAAAAATTACGGAACGGAAGCCGAAAAGTTCATCATACTAACGAGAACTTGAATGCCAAATATTGCATATTCGCGATTTTAATGGCAAAAATTGTCTTTGTGACTAATAATCCAATTACCTTCTAATCTACCCATTGCACCGGAGAACCCTGGGTTCCAGGCTTGGAACGCAAACTTAACAATAATCGTAACATATGCGCAATATGATATTTTGCACGATTGCTAAACGTATAGCCGTTGAGAACACAGCGATTCCAACGTGAATAAACACAACAAGGAGGCTACGACGATCCAAAATCCAAGTTTTGGGCGATTGCGAGGATTGCAGAGAGACCCTTCGCAGAAAGTCGACGGGGCGGAGGCGAGGGGCGCGGGGCGAGGGGCGGCGTAGAAGGGAGGGTAGGGGAGTGAAGGGGGAGTGGAGTGGAGTGATGAATGCGGTGAAGGGTCCGCCGAGCGAAGGGTCCGAGTCATGTTGCAAGCGGGAGGGGGCGGGGGCGGGGGTGGGGTCGCGCTGCCGTGCTTCGAGGAGAAGTGGCCGGTGATGCGCGGGGTGGTGGTGCGGCTGCTGCAGCAGGAGGCGGTGTCGCAGCGGGACTGGCAGGAGCTGTTCTACTGCGTGCACCAGGTGTGCCTGTGGGACGAGCGGGGCGCCGCCAAGGTTCGCGACGCGCTGCAGGCCGACGTGGTGGGGTTCATCCGCGCGGCCGCCGCGCGCGTGCTCTCCCACCACGACGAGCACGCGCTCCTCGCCGCCTACATCGCCGAGTGGCGCCGCTTCTTCGCCCAGTGCCGTTACCTGCCCACGCCCTTCCGCCAGCTCGAGACGGCGCTCCTCAACAAGACCTCCTCCTCCACCTCCACCTCCACCTCCTCCTCCGCCGCCTCCCCCTCCCCCTCCGCCTCCGCCTCGTCCACCTCCGGCGCCGGCGCCAACGCGAACGCCAACTCCACCTCCAGCGCCTCCAACGCCTCCCACCAGCTCGCCCACAAGCGGCCGCCGCACGACGACGCGCTCGTACGCAAGCTGATGCTCGACTCCTGGAACCACACCATCTTCCACGACATCAAGCAGCGCCTCCAGGACGCGGCCATGCGATTGGTTCACGCCGAGCGCAACGGGGAAGCCTTCGACGCCCAACTCGTCATCGGCGTCCGAGAGTCCTACGGTCAGCACCCCACCACTAATATCATCTCTTTACCTTTTCCATAGATCAAACGTGGGTCTACGTGACGAGCCAGAATGTTAAATTACAGAAAACACAAATATCGGCAGTGATGAAAATGACCGACCATTTCAAGTTGTAAAGTTTAGCATTCGAAATTGTAATGACAAATGAATATTTTTGTCTTTTTATATTCTAGAGAAAATGTAATGGTATCTTAAAACAATGTAATTACATGCATGTATTAAAATTCACTAAACTAGTGAGAAGATAACAATTTTAAAAAAGGGGCTGAAATTTCGCGATTTAATATGCACATTGTCATTAATATGTACAGCCAAAACCTTTGTTGCCGTTCCTTTCTTCGATATATATATTGAGTGAATGTGACAATATATATCAATATATATATTGAGTGAATGCGACAATTGCGCTTCGACCAGATAAAACGTATTTTAAATTGACAAAATCGAGATTTCGTATTCTGCTATTTTCTCCTCCGAAACTGGACCAATTTTTAAAATAATTTCATCATCGGTATGATAAAGATATTTTCTGTGCAACTATGCGCGTATTTTTTTTAAAAACGATCGTTAAATAAGCACGCTGGACTCTTTTCGTGAGTGTAAAAAAGAGGCGATTTTATTGATGTTTGGCGGCTCCTAACTCCTATAAAAAATAACTAATCAAAAAAATAAAACGATAGATGCAACTCAATGGTGGATATCCATAGCATATTAAAAAATAATTTCTCTAGTGCCATAATTGAGGAAGGGAGAAGTATAATACGTTTGTATGGACAAGGCGCTGGTGTCCAGCCCTCTTAAATCGAAAGATCAAAAAAAAGGGTGCACGGTAAACGGTACATACTCACTTAATTTGCCTGAGCAGGATACAAGAGGAACAGGCTTTTCCTCCCGTATTAATGTACGCGCGCAGAATACGGGAGGAAAAGCCTGTTCCTCTTGTTCCTGTTGTATCCTGCTCACGCAAATTAAGTGAGTATATACTGTTTACCGTGCACCCTTTTTTTTTAATCTTTGGACTTAAGATCTTCCGATATTTGTGTTTTCTGTAATTTAACATTCTGGCTCGTCACGTAGACCCATCAAATATACGCTGACAAAATTCTGTCTAAAAAACTGTTTTACTCATTAGTAGAATATTTCCACAATTTAAATTGTACTATGGGGGATGAACGAATGAGACGACTGGCATGTTGATGCACATGCTTTATTTATGATAGCTGAAGGCAGAGTGAGGTAGCTACTCTGGACACGGCCGAGCTGGTCCCCATTCGCAGGAAGGTGACCAAACTCGACCATGTCGTATAGCGAGCCGCCACAGTACAAAAAATCCTCGCCGAGTTGCAATTATCGAAAAATATGATAAATACAATATTCAAGCGACTGCTTTTGTGTGTAGTGCAGTCCATAGTGATCTAACTACAAGGAGGAATCATCCAATTCGATCAAATCAAACTCTTCACTCGTCCCGGTGACTGAAAGTAAACAATAATAGCATGCATATTATGTACAATTCACGAGGTAACTCTGCCACAAGCAGATTATGAATACTTTCTTGACTTGTTTTATTTTATTTTATATCAATTAATCATGCACACTCGTTTAACAGATTGCTCCAAAGCACTGAGACAAGTGTGCTAAACAGATTAAGAACAGAAGAAAAAATGCATGACATTAAAAATTGTTATTCTTATAATAAATAAAAATGTAACAGCCAAGTCAACAGTTAGCAATTAAAATTGTCAAATATTAACTGCTCTATTTGGTCACGACCCTCATAAGCGAGGAAGCGGTGAAACAAATGAAAAGAGATATAACTGATGTCAATGGCACCATCCAGTTAATTCGAGAAACGGAGGACTTGAGGAATGGGAGAATTAAAATTTGTCACAGTTCTTGCCAGAGGAATATCCAATAAGTGACGATGACAGGTCCAGATCAAACTCTCCGGAGCATGAGAGCCAATCTCTAAATGTAGAAAACAAGAACTTGATGAGGGCAACATTCCTCCTGTGTTCAAGAGAAGTGTAGGTGACCTTGCCCATGATAAATCTTGAAGGAAATAAATATGGGTAAATCCCATATTGCTCCTTATAAAGAATCCGGAGAAAACGACTTTGGATAAGTTTAATAGATTGAGTTTTGGGCTGAAGGACTCCAGATCGTAGAGGCGTACCCATGATACTTCTCACCAGAGCATTGTACAGAAGATAATGGGAATATGGAAATGTCGGGAATTGCGAAAAACAAACCCTTGTATCCTTGAAGCTGAGCAATACACAGAACAATGTAATTGGAAAACCTTAGATCACATTGAAAAGCAAAACGACAATTGAACAAGTGCATACCAATATCATTAACACATAAATTAAAGAGCAAGGATCCAAGGTTAGAGCCTTATACTAAGGAAACGGCGATGAATGACTCTTCGGGCCGGAATATCTTTTGCCCATCCGACAGGGAGCTCAAAGCAAAAGAAGGGATATCTAAACAAAGACAAAGAAATCATTGAATGTATATTTAGTATACGCTTTAATAAGAGAGCATTGACTAATCCTTGAACTATAATACCCACAAGTCAGATACGTAGCCATAGTCCCGCTTACCCAACAAATAGAAAATGTCATACAAAATATATCACACTTTTCATTTTGTACAATATCAGTTCTATTCAATGTTCAATGTTAATGAATTAACATTAAAATGTATGTGAAATTTAATTAATGGAAACAGCATTGACTCGGCTCTGCAAATTTTTTACAAAAGCTGTTGCACAAGTCGTTTTTTTAATACTTATGATACTAACCATATTTTAATGATTCACGTCTATATATCGTATGTTGAAATGAGTAAATATAATATAGCGAATAAACGCACTTCTCATTAGTTTTACTATATTTTTAGATTTTTAGACATTTTATTAACAATTATTTTTATAATACATTTATCCGTATAATAATATAAAATTTGTATTGATTTGTTATATTTATTTTTGCAGTAAATCTTTGCTCGAATCCAGACGACAAATTACAAATTTATAAAGAAAACTTTGAAGCTGCGTACATACAGGCGACGGAACAATTTTACAAATTAAAAGCCAACGAGCAATTGCAGGCAAATGGTGTTCAAGCGTATATGAAATATGCCGATAATAAATTGCAAGAAGAGGAGAGTAGAGCTCAGCGATATTTGGAACCCGGCAGTCGGAGTGTGACGCTTCTCACGCGATGTTGTGAAAATGTCCTCATCGGTGCTCATCTACCGACGCTCTTGGCCGAATGCGCTCCGCTCATCAGGGCCGGAGAAACTCAGCAGTTGCATCTCATGTTTCGCCTTTTGAATAGAGTACCCGATGGCATTCAACCGATGCTGCAAGATCTAGAAGCTCATATCGTTTCGGCGGGCCTCGCCGATATGGTCGCAGCGGCGGATATCATCACTCAAGATTCGGAAAAGTATGTCGAAAGACTACTGGAACTTTTCAGAAAGTTCAGCACCCTTATAAAAGACGCTTTCCAAGATGATTCTAGGTTTGTGACAGCTAGAGACAAAGCATACAAGTGTATCGTCAACGATACCACAGTATTTAAATTAGAATTACCTTCTTCGATAAACAATCGAGGAAACAAATCTACCATTCCAGAGAGTAAGTGCCCTGAATTGTTAGCTAACTATTGTGATATGTTATTAAGAAGGACTCCACTAAGCAAAAGGTTAACCAGTGAACAAATTGAAGCTAGGCTTAAGGATGTTTTATTGGTGCTTAAATATATAGAAAATAAGGATGTTTTCATGCGCTATCACAAAGCTCATCTGACGAGGCGACTTATTTTGGATTCTAGTGCAGATTCAGAGAAAGAAGAAGATATGGTAGATTGGCTCCGTGAAGTTGGCATGCCAGCCGAATATGTAAATAAATTAGCTCGAATGTTTCAAGATATTAAAGTTAGTGAAGATCTCAACAATCTTTTCAAGAATTCTACGACTCGACACGACGCTATCAATATTAAAATTCTAAATGCGGGAGCTTGGGCCAGAGGATCGGACAGAGTGTCCGTAAGTCTGCCTGTGGAATTAGAGGATTACATTCCCGAGGTGGAAGAATTTTATAAAAAGAAACATTCGGGCAGGAAGTTACAGTGGTACCATCACATGAGCAACGGCACCATCACTTTCGCTAATGCCGTCGGCAGATTCGATCTCGATGTTACTACTTTTCAAATGGCTGTGTTGTTTGCGTGGAATGAACGTCCCCAAGAAAGAATCACGTACGAGAACTTGAGACTAGCCACCGAATTATCAGATCCAGAATTACGGAGAACTCTTTGGTCGTTAGTAGCATCGCCCAAACTCAAAAGACAGCTATTGCTATACGAACCTAGCGTGCAGGCTTCTAAGGATTTCATCGAAAATACACACTTTTGGATTAACCAAGAATTCGCATTAATTAAAAATGGTAAACCTCAGAGACGAGGTAAAATCAATTTAATAAATAGGTTACAACTGAGCACGGAGAAGTCCCAAATTGAAGATAACCATTCTATCGTACAGTTACGAATACTTCGCACTCAGGAAGCAATAATTAAAATTCTCAAAATGAGGAAACGTATATCAAATTCCGCCTTACAAGTGAGTAAAACATGTTTTATCTATTTTAAATATGTACATAGTATATCTTACGATAACAAATATCTTTTGCTTTTATTTACTTTATCAACTTGAATTGCTTGACAAAAATGATATCATTTTTTCAGATTGAACTCATCGACATACTTAAAAATATGTTCCTTCCCACTAAAAAGATGATAAAAGAACAATTAGAATGGCTAATAGAACAAAAGTATATGCGAAGAGATGATGATGATATTAATACTTTTATATATATGGCGTAATACATCCATTTAAAGAATTTTAATTATTAATTAATTTCTGACATCGCAACGATGACAGGTCAAGATATTTTACAAATTTCTTGTAAAAAAATTAGCAAAAACAAAATGAATTGTCATATTTTAATTGTAGCATTTTTGCAACATTTGATTGAATCGAACTTTCAAAATAAAGAAACTTGATAAATAAAAAACATTACTATAAAATAAATTGTGCCTTTTATTTTTTCCTTCATAAGTTCATGTTTTTATATACATTTTTATATTCAATAAAAAAATACTAGATTTCACACGTACAAGTTGGATAGTGACTTTAATTTTGTAGTAAACTCTGATGTACAATGAATATTTAATTTTTTTAACAAATCTTGAATCGGTCGCGCCGTAAGTGAATCTAAACCTAATATGTTGCTTTGTAAATAGTAAGCGTATATTGAAGCCGGTAAATTTTTGTAGTCTCGACGATTGATCACTGAAAATTGTAATGAGAATAAGTGACGTTTTCAAAATTTATATTTAAAATCAATCATTGGAGAAGCGTTACCTCCAGCTGACACTCCACTTAAAATGTTCGGTTGTTCCAAAATCGGAACATCGGTGGGTGTTTTGGTAGAATCCTCCGTATGCAAAGCCCTCATAAGAAATGTGTCTTCAATGTCTTCAGTACTTTTATAATAAACAAAGGGAACGCTCTTTATGGCGAATACGCTGGTGGCGGACTCGATCCACGGAAGTAAAAGATCTGTCACATCAGATGTAATAGTGTCGTCGTCGCATAGAGATGTGCAAACGACTAGGGATTGCTCTTTGATCTCATATAGGGTCGTGTTCGCATTGACAATTCTATTTATGACATTTTTTTTATTCACTAAGCATCTGTCGGCAAACTCGACCGCCGAGGCGCCTTCCATTATCAAAAATGTTTTTAATTTATCGGTCGCAACGACTTTTCTTTCCCAATTGAGTCTGAAATTGTAAATATAATTGAAATTAAGGTTTTGATTGATATTAATACATAATATTAAATTAAAATTACTGAGGCGGTGGCTGATCATCTTCGTCATAATCCCAGAGAGGAGGTTGCGCACACTCCTCCATGCCGATGAATTTTGACAACTAACGCTTGTGACTTTAAAACCTAAAAATTCAGCCATTATTTAATTAAAACTTCGAAGAAAATTGAAACCTTCGCGATGGACCGACCAACAACTACAATAAAGATGCTCATTTTAGAAAACGTTATGGATCTAACTCGTTTAAAATTTAGGTTTTTTTTTATAATTAATAATAAATTAAATCAACAACTAAAATTAAAAATTAAATGCTAGAGAAAGGGTTTTCGAATTTAGTAGATACCCTTTATTTACGACGCTTCCATTCCCAGAGAGTTTCCAATAGAGTAACTGACTTCCAAATGTATGAACGAAATAAAATGTAACTGGGGGAAAGCTTATACATACATAGATCGGTATGGAATTATTCAGCATTGTGTATTGCAGACGAAACAATTTGTTGCCATCGATTAGCAATGAACATGAGTATAATTTCAGTAATATTATAAAGCTAGTTTCGGATGGTCAATACGCAGGACTGGCCAACTTGGAGAAGCGGTGAATATAAAATATACGACGCCCGTATACGAAAGAGGAAAAGTGAAAAAAAATGGATTTTAGTTTCATAACTGCTATGAAAACACAAAAACTTGCGCTACCCAAGGTGCGAAAGTCGAGAGTCGTCCTGCTTGCATCTTGCAAAAAATATTTTGCTTTTTATTTAATGGCATTTCATGACGACAAAACATTGTACAAATTCTAAGGGGGAATGAGTCTCCTCGTATTTGTGTCGTGTATTGTTCAATTTTTTTTCTGAAAAAAACCGTACTTGATTACTGTTGATGCTGTTAGTAGCAAGTCTGAACAGGATAGTCTTTTGAAATGTGGTGTTACCGGAGGATGTTGAAGATCTCATAGAAGGAGCGTGTGAGGAACGAAATGGTCCTGCAGCTTTTTATAAAAAGAGAGAACTTCTTGACACGGTAAAGCGCCGTAATATGGAATATTTTGTCCACATTATTCGCGGCCCCAAATATCGCCTTCTACAAGCAATCATAGAGGGAAAAATAGAAGGAAAATGGTAGCTTGGGAGAAAGAAGCTCTCTTGCTTCCGGAACATCAGGTCATGGATAGTACTGGTACTCAAAAAATTGTTTCGACTTGCCCACGATAGAAAGAAATTCGTACGAGCTGTAGGAATCTAGCACAACATGTGCTATTACATGAAAACTAGTAATCATTACAGGCCATGACGATACGGCGCAATATTGCTTACGTCGTATTGTCGAGTACTTACAATATGAATGCATACACATGCATTCGTAGCTACACGTCAGAATACAAGTCAGCAAAAATGTTTCGGCGTTTATCGAACGAAAAATTATGTATAATCGCGTTGTTGTTGGAAGAAGAAGCTCAAGAAGGCAATAAAAAAGCACGGAGGCGTTTTGATGTACATGCCATGTTAAAAAATAGAAAAACCGAAGGAGAGTGTCCAACACTTGTGGATGATGAACAAAAAAATTTTAAATATTTCCGTAAAAAATTATTTTTTTTTTTAATATTTGCGCCAAAACCATGTCGAAAGATTGAACAGCTGTCAACTGTCACTATCGATAAATGGTCCAAAACAGCAAAGCAGCAGACTCATGTCACGTAATTCATGTGTATATCTCTACGATGGCCAAAAAGAACGTGAAGCGTGACGTGTAGGTAGATATGAATAGAAATGTAATAAAATGACACATTTGAAACGGAGTCGTGCAGTGCTGTTAAGTATGAACAGACCTTTACTCGTGGCCCCAAATATCGCCTTCTACAAGCAATCATAGAGGGAAAATGGTAGCTTGGGAGAAAGAAGCTCTGGTACTCAAAAAATTGTTTCGACTTGCTCACGATAGAGAGAAATTCGCACGGGCCATAAACGATGTCTGCCTACGTTCGAATACGCATTCAGCATTAGAAGAAAAATACTAACCAACAATTAGTTTTAAAATATCCAAGATGTTGTTGACGATAAATATAAATAAAGAATACGTACAAATCGAGCGCGTTTGAAAAGGGACAAGTTTCCGAAACGAGGCCAGCGGGAAAGAGAGACTTTTGGAACCAGTTTATCAAGTCGCGATTCGAATGTTGGCAGCGATGACGGCGTAAACGTAAACGTAAACCCAAACCCAAACCTAAACAGTCGGTCGGTGACGGTGAAAGGTCGAGAGACGAGTGGAGTGATGTCGGACGTGGAGGATCAGGTGCGGCGCGCTTTGGCGGCCAACGCGGCCGAGGAGGGGCGAACTCCGCTGCTGTGCGACTTCAGCGTGGCCGAGCAGCAGGCCGCGGCCGAGGCGCAGGGCGCTCCGCCCCCCGGGGGCGCCGCGGCCAACGCCGGCCCGCCGAAGCTGCCCGACTCGCTCACGCTGGTGGTGGCCTGCGTGCTGCTCAACTCCGAAGACGAGGTGCTGATGGTGCAGGAGGCGAAGAGCGCGTGTGCCGGCAAGTGGTATCTGCCGGCGGGCCGGGCCAACCCTCACGAGACCCTCCACCAGGCCGCGGAGCGAGAGCTGCTGGAAGAGACGGGGCTCACGGCGCACCTGCACACTTTGCTCGCGGTGGAGAGTGCGGCCGGCCGCTGGTTCCGGTACGTGTTCACCGGGGAAGTGACCGGAGGAGAGCTGAAGACCCCGGCGCGGGCGGACGCCGAGTCGCTGCAGGCCAAGTGGGTGCCGCAGCCGGAGCAACTGCCGCTGCGGGCCAACGACCTGCTGCCGCTGGTGGAGAGGGCGCGCGCTCGCCGCTGCGCCCCCTCCTGGCACCCCGACCTGCTGCCGGCCGCTCGTCCGCACTCCCTCAACCTGCTCCGGATCGTCGGCCTCATCAAACGCCGCTCCACCAACCGGGTTCACCTCCTGCTGGCCGAGAAGACCACCCTCCACTTGCCCACCGTAGAGATTCACCCCACCCGCAACCTGCACTCCACCCTCAGGAAGTTCCTCGTGGAGATATTCGGCCCGGACCTGCCCCAACACCGGCCCCACGGCCTCCTCTCCGTGGAACACTCTGCGGGTGTGTCCGACGACGACGTCACCGACGGCTCTTGCCTCACCCTGCTGGTGGCTTTCCGGCCTCCGCTCGAAGAGGCTCCCATCATCGGCAAGTACGTCTGGCACGAAATAGACAAAGATCTGGGCGACCAACTCCTGGCTAGGGTGTCGTCTAAGAACGACACTCTGCTGCTGCACGTCGTGCGCTAGCCCCCGTTCACCCCGAATCATGGTGCCTTCGTGTAAAATCCCAATCGTGTTCAATATCGCTAAACTTTGCCAAATATTTGTCGAATGCGCTAAAATATGTACGATCGGTTTCCAAATATGTATGCTAAATCTGTGTCAAAATAAATTTTTTGCACCGCTCGAGTCATTCATGCGGTGATGCAATTATAAAACTGGTTTTCGGTACGCCTTTCCACATGTTGGAAAGTATCATTTTCTAAAGCCATTATTATAGCTTAGTTTTACTCAATATTTTATAATCAACATAATACTCAAAATGGTGTCGGTAAAAGTACCTTAATTTTTATGAAATAATACTCTATTTAGTCGTTTTTTATTATGTTTGCTAACACTGCCATGAAAAATCATGCATTTCAAAATTGATCAATGTCAATATCATTTAATTATATGGAATAATCCATACAATAAATCATCAAAATTAGACTAAAAGTCGCTAGTTTTACAATATATGATTATATGAAATGAGAGAAAAATGCCTTTTAAATATATGTAACATACGCTTATACAAATACTTTATATGTCTAATGCCATCCAATATTCGTGCTAAGTAAATTTGCCGATAGTAATGCATTGTTTATATACATACAGACTTAAATTTTATCATACGATTGCCTAGTTTTATATTCGATAATAATTTTGTGAAATTTTAAAACTTGTTATGAATACACTGCAGATCTGCATTGTTTTGAAAATAACTGGCAAAAATATTTATTAAGATAAGATATTGTACATAATTTATCGAATTAATAGTCAGTGCAGAGTGTGAGTACATACATACACGGTATACATACATATGTTATGTATGTACATATATGCCCTTTTTATTTGTAAGTTAATTTTACAAAAACTACAAATTATATAACGTTTTTATTTTATTTTAAGATGAATCATTCCGTGAAGTCGAAAATGTATTTTTTTAATATCAATATTGTTGTATTGAACATACATAATATGCTGTTACCATTTATTCTATGACATTTATGTATTAGCCACATCAAAATTTTATGTATGTTTAAACATATTTTTTACAGTATTATTTTTGTTGTGCTATAGTTCAGTGTTGTTTATTTTATATTATATTAAAATATATATTTTTTATTATTGAGTTTTAAATTATTTTTGTGTTCAATTTTAACCTTATTCTTAAATATTTGATATTTTCAAATAATATGAATGTTACGTTATATAAATTACGATTTATACACTTTGTCTGAAATATTATAATATGTCGGATGTATGTACAGATTTACGGCTTTGAACAAAATGTCTTGATTAAATATTGAACCTGAAGACATTGAGGACTTTAAGAATGTTTGTATATTATACATTCACTTATATGTACGTATGCATAAGAAAAAAAGTTTTTCTCCTATGCTTCTCAAATGCGTTTATTTAAAAAGTCGCATTTCCTTAGTAATTAAATCTAAACACTCGTATATATAAGTCGCGTTTTCTTTTGGAGATCAAAAATATCACTCATTGTACTCTCGCAGAGATGGTGATTTATTCTCACGATTCTCGCATCGCCGAATTTCATAAAAAGAGAAAACTCAAGAGATAGTATTGAAAAATGAAAAAAAAACAGCTTCATTCATGAAACGATTCAATTTAACATTTAATTTAAAAGTTATCTAGTTATATCAAACACGCTTAGGCAAGATAAGGGAATTTGATAGGAAAAGTAGTAGAAACTTGGTTTTAAATCTGTTATGTTGTATTTATTATACACATACCTATAATTTATTACAACCTTGATATTATACAATATTATGCTTAACTAGTGTTATACCCATTGAAATATCATTGCATGGGTGTTGGCATATTAGGTTATTTAATAATAAAAAAATTAAAAGAAATGTCGATCCTGTGTTCATTCTGCACGCGGTCGAATTTTTTTCAAATATATTTAATTGTATAATATGAAAACAAAAATGTTAAAAACTGCCTACCTACTTACATTATTATTATTAATAATTTATACCAGGAAGGTCTAAGAGGTAACCCCAATGCGCCTTCCTGGCCAGAAACATTGTACATTTGATACAAGTATATTATTATAAAAAGTAAATACATATCAATTAACATCCACAGAGACATCTATGGTCAAATTTGTAAAATTGCGGCATTTTATACAATTCAGCGAGATTGCTGAAAACTCGGGATTTGCGAAAAATGGGCAAGGTGGCCAATTTGTTGGAACCGTTTCAATGGAAATCAGATAAATGGGCAAACTATGATTGGAAACGATCGACCTGGAGTCGCAAACCCAAGGTCTAGCCAGCAGAAACCAGTAGGATTTGAACCCGTGATCACCTTGTTCAAAGCATTATAAGCTAATCACTAGTCTATTCTGCTGGTTTAATTAATTTCAGATACAGTATTGTAACGTAGAGATTAGGTGGGTGGCGCTCGTGGAAAGATGGCTTACGAGCGCTAATCACCTGATCTCTCGTTCGCGCCAAAATGTCCTCGCCGAATGAATAAGCCGTATGTAACGGCCAATGGGATCGACCAATAGTTTACATGTGTGTTGTGCCCAACGGGTATAAATATGGGGTGCTCTCGGTCTGTAAACCATTCCGACCTGGAGCGCCGATGAGAGCACACGAATAAACACCTTCTACAATCCTCCTGTGTCTTTCTCTCCGATTCTGGAAGCCCCCTCTTCACGTCCACGCAACAGTATACTATATATATATTATATATAATAATAAAAACTTAATTAATTAAATAAATTTTCAAAAGAAGAAAGCGCTAAATGCTCAGAGATTTGCATAGAGGAAACATTGGTTACAAACAGTATACATACATATATAGAAATTTTTTATTTTGTTATTATATTCATAAATTTTATTGGCAGTATTTTAGCTGTGACGTACATATTTAACATTTAACATTTATTTAACATATTAGCCACAGTGACATTACAGAGATCTCCAACGCGTCGCTGTGGCCGGTCATTCAGTAATAATAACATGATAACAGTAATAATAACTTATAATAATAACAATATTAACACAACATCATTAAAATCATAAAAAAAAAAGAAAAAACATAGATAAAGTAATAACAATCATTAATATTTATAATAGGCAAAATCAACCACTGGCATTCCTCAACAACCACTCAACCAGATTAGTATATTTTATATTGAAGAGTATATTTATATTTAGTATATTTATATGTATGTCGAATCAAAACGACTATTATAGTACGACGAGCGTTATCTTACACAGACACACACACATACAGAATAGCGCAATTATATATATGATGATGATTTAAAAGCTATTGCGTGATTCGACAATTTTCCTGGTCATTTCGTAAATACTTGGCATGCGAATTACTCAACCACACAATTGAATTCTGATGATTGTGACTAATTTTAAAAGAAATGACTTAACTTTGACTCGGATCGTGAATAGTACGACAGTCGGTCACGGTCCTTGGCGAGAACGAGTATCTGGAGAACTGGCTAAACTTTAAAATGAATAAATTTCACAATACAAAGAATTCCCACACGTTGAGGAGCGGTGTTCGTCGCGAGCATACCTGAGCTAGTCGTTCCACAGGTGTAGTTGTGGGTGTTGGTGTGTTTGGAGCAGTTTGGTTTGGTAGTGACTGCTAAGAGTGGTGTCGTCATTCGTCATTCGTCATTGCCCATTCGCCGGCTTCCATCGCAGACACCTTCTCATATCCTCGTCTTCCAACATTTCTAGCTGCCTTTCAACATCTTCTTTCCATGAACTGTTGAGGGTTTGATCTCTGAGAGTCGAGTTTCCTCCGCTTCCGGTCTACTGTACCGTTGCCTTTGTCCACTTTGCAAGGTACGTGAACATTTTGACGAGTCCCCTTGGAAATTTTTAACGGAACACTTGCTTTTGCATCGTTCGTTTTATTTTTCTTTTTAAAAATGGCTTCACTTACTAAAAATGTAATCGTTTTATTATTGTTTACCGCTAATAACCTCTAAAATTGAGATCGCTGTAGTGTGCTGTGCATAAATTATGTTCAATGACCGACCATTTCAAGTTGTAAAGTTTAGCATTCAAAATTGTAATGACAAATGAATATTTTTGTCTTTTTCTATTCTAGAGGAAATGTATTGGTATCTTAAAACAATGTAATTACATGCATGTATTAAAATTCACTAAACTAGTGAGAAGATAACAATTTTAAAAAAGGGGCTGAAATTTCGCGATTTAATATGCACGTTGTCGTTTAGGTCCTTTGAATATTTGCCTCATTTAGGTGAAGTTTAAAATACCGCTCATTTTAACGAAAAATAATCTATTTAACATAATATTATATATATGTACATAGATAGATATGTATTATATTATAAATTATTTATTTTATATATGTATGTACATCATCATCATCATCATCATTTACAGCCATTCGCCATCCACTGCTGGATGAAGGCCTCTCCAACACGCTTCCACTCGTCTCTGTTTTGCGCAACACTCATCCATCTCATTCCGCACATTTTCCTAATTTCGTTCACCCATCTTCCTTGCGGTCTTCCTTTTACTCTTTTGCCTTCTCTCGGGTACCATTCAAGCACTTCTTTTGTCCACCTTTCGTCCATCCTCCTAGCTACGTGACCCGCCCATTGCCATTTCAATCTCTTCACTCTATCCACTATGTCCACTACCCTTGTCATATTTCTCACCCACGTGTTCCGCTTCCTGTCTTTCCTCGTTATGCCAAGCATACAGCGTTCCATACTTCTTTGAGTGCACTGGATTTTATTTTGCATCTTGGCGTTCAGTGTCCAAGTTTCACATCCATACGTCATCACTGGCAAAACGCATTGATCAAAGATCCTTTTCTTCAGGCAGAGTGGCATTTTTGATTTAAAAACAGCATTCATCCGTCCAAATGCACTCCACCCTAATTTCATACGTCTCTTTATCTCTTCATTTTTACTACCAGACATGTCAATTATTTGACCTAAATATAAATAATTATTTACTACTTCTACTGGTTTATCATCTAAGGGGATGCTATCAGGCATGCAATAACTATTGAACATTAGTTTAGTCTTATCTACGTTAATTTTTAATCCTACTTTTCTACTTTCCCTGTCCAGCTGTGTTAGTCTGATAAGTAGGTCAGCTGAATCACGAGCTACTAAAACTATATCGTCTGCGAACCGAAGGTGACTCAAAAAGCGACCATTGATGCTTACTCCGGCTGTATCCCAATCCAATTTCCTGAAAACTCCCTCAAGCACCGCATTGAATAACTTGGGCGAGATTGTATCTCCTTGTCTTACTCCTTTTCCTATGCTAAATCTATCTGTACCTGAAAAAATTTTAACCGAAGCTGTGGCATTCTTATATATTGCAGCTAACAGTCCCACATAGGGTTCCGGCACTCCCTGTGTTTTTAGAGCGTTAAGTACTGCATTATGACTAACTGTATCGAAGGCTTTCTCATAATCGACGAAACCTAGGCACAATGGCCGTTGATATTCGTTGGCGCGCTCGATTAGTTCGCCAACTACTTGGAGGTGGTCCATTGTGCTGAAATTATCATGTTTTAATTAAGGCAATTAGTATGTCAGTATGACTCACTTAGATCAGTTGAGGATCGTTAGTCCATTATTGAATGACAAATTATTTATAATAAAATATAAACGGAATATAATGGTATAATTTATTTGATATTTTTTCCTTCTTTACTTCCTGCTTTACTTCCCAATACCCACGAGACGTCCCTGTTTATTGTACATATATATGTATATATGTATACTCGAATACAACAGCTTCATCATGAACAGTAATTACTAAAGCCCGGATAACCAGGGTGCCGTTCATTGTTCAAATGTTGTAAATTCATTGTTAAAGGTTTACTGAAACTTTTTTACAAAGCATTTACAACAATTGAACAATGAGCGGCGCGCTTTGCGTCCTTACTCTAGTAATTACACCACCAGTTGTATAGTAATCTTAAGAAGGGTATTCTCCGATATCTTTCGATTATCTTCTGGAGAAGACAATAAAACATGAATAAGAGCAATGGCAAGAACTAGAGATCGAATAGGAATCGAGACAAATAGGTTTTGCTTTGTCGAAAACAAGTAACTTGTAAAAAAGGTTTTCAACAAAGCAAAACCTATTTGAAATTTGAAAACCTTTACTTGTTTTCGACAAAGCAAAACCTATTTGTCTTGATTCCTATTCGATCTCTAGTTCTTGCCATTGCTCTTATTCATGCTTTCTTGCTTTCAGCTTTGTTGCACGACCGTAGACAGGGTATTTTTTAGGGGGGGCTGATACACTCCCAAGCGTTTTTTCAAAAGAAAAACGAAAATTATTATAAGCTTTTTTTCGTTCCTAGAATTTTCGGAAAATTAGTGGTATTGTATATAATATTAGGTACATATTTATCCAGTGAATTCATACGACTATGATATCGTGTTGAATAGAATAATCGACTTTTTGTTATTTTCATGACTTATTTGGACCAAATAAATTAATCACGTTATTCTTTCGAATAAACCTTACCCCTACGACGCTGTAATACGGGTTTAAACAAAAAGTTTCTAAATCAGATTTCGACTAATCAAAAACAAATTTTCATACTTTTTTACAATGTTTATGAAGTGTCTATTAATTGACAAATTTGCCATTGCCCGCTAAGTCGGCAAATTTCAACTATGTAGAGACGATTTATTTCGTTTTATTATAATTCAAACTTTTGCTAAAAATGATCCTCTGGAAATTACAAATGTCAGGTTTTTTTTTGCTTAAAATCAATATGCTGTGTTTGTTCATTGGCTTATAATGCAAACTATGATTCTCAGAACGAATGCATACATACATATTCAGCAATTTAATGACTGCGTACGACTAACGAAGTATAATATTTGCACTATTCATTTGTATGTTCGCTCAGAAAAGTTTGGGTGTGTGTATGCATTCGGAATTACATATTTATTTTTAATTTATCACTCCATGCACGTACTGTGGCCCAAAGTCACAAATGAATATTGTCATTGATCGATTGGAATCATGCTACAAACCATTTTGTTCAAAATGCTCAGGTCATAGATGCTATTTAAAATGAACAAAATTTAACCACAAATCTTTCGTCTCAGGAAATGGTTACACTCCATGTATTCTTATATATATTTTTTTAATTCTCGCTAAGCATCAACAAAGTTTTAGATATTATCTCAATGAAATGTTTTTTCGAAAAGTGTAAAGAGTTAATTAATCGGAATATTATGTTAACTAGCATTTAACAATAAAATCAGTAGTAGCAATAAAACGAGACAAATGGCCCCCACGTTCGTTTAATTTAGCCGAACTTTACAAAAGCTACCATTCTGAAAGAGGTAGGCGCTTATTCGTCGTCCTCAGTTTATTGAAATCACATTCATCATCTCTTTTCACGCGTGCTAAACTAGATTAGGTTTGGTAAACTGATCAAAAACTGTAGCTTTTCCCCCGCTTAGATGTTGGTAAATCAGGTAGAACCTAGAACACCTCATAACTAAAGAGCGGACCCAGAGCGCGCTGTTCATTTTTCACATGTTGTAAATGCATTGTTAAAGGTTTGCCGAACCTTTTTTACAAAGCATTTACAATAATGGAACAATAGACGGCGCGTTTCCGGTCCTACCTCTACTTATAACTAAGGGACGGCGGCTGGTTTCTATTTGGACAAAAAATGGGTTCACTACTGTCAATTTCAATGACCAACCTTTTTTTTGCTCTCTGGCTTTTTAGTTTGCCCTTTTTCCTAGAAAATAGCACGGTCGCACCGCGCTATACTTATAACTAGTCACCAGAGCCTGAGGGGGCCGTGTATTGTTCAAAGGTTGTAAATGCATTGTTAAAGGTTTGCCGAACAATGGATAACACTGTGACTATCCTACCTCTACTTATAACAACTACAGAAGTGTTTTTTTTTTCAAACCAACTAATTATTTTAATGATTTTTCTTTTTTTTTCAGAATGAGAAAAAAACTCATATTTGTTTTAACTGTCGTACAAATATTCGTCCATGCCTTGGGTAAAGGTTGCGGCCCAAAGTTCGGCGATAAATGCAATTGCGGTCGGATCGAATATGACTACAGAGACCAGTTCGTGGTAAATTGCACCAACCAAAACTTCAACAATACCGACATTCTGGCAGAACTACCCGATGAAACCCAAGTTCTCATCTTTACTGGGAACTATATACCGGAAGTCCCATGGAATATTTTCGGCACGCTTAACGATTTAGAGAACTTGCGCGTCGTTGACATGAGTAACAATTCCATCAAAGAAATCAAAGGCAAGTCTTACCACCATGTACAGAACGTGGAAAGATTAATCTTGAATCACAACGACCTCGTGATATCCTCCGACTATGAATCTG
The DNA here is from genome assembly GCF_051622035.1 of Arctopsyche grandis. Classification (NCBI taxonomy): domain Eukaryota; kingdom Metazoa; phylum Arthropoda; class Insecta; order Trichoptera; family Hydropsychidae; genus Arctopsyche; species Arctopsyche grandis. The sequence goes on from NC_135357.1 coordinate 24,118,641, forward strand.
ATGTGAATCACCATCATCCACGGGTACTCTCCAACTTTGTGAACTTACTTGAATTACATCTTACGAATGCCTTTCAAGATAACACAGATGCTGCATTGGCAAACGATCTTCATGATATATTCGTCAATAGTAATCTCACCAGACTGATGAAGCTCCACTTGGAGCAGAACGAAATACGCAGCTTCAGGGATCACAAAGTATTTTGTGACCTGCCGAATCTACACGACCTCCACTTGGGCAATAATCTTCTGACCGATATAAACTTCAACTTAACTTGCATGAAACATCTGAGATTCTTGGATCTCGAAGGTAATTTAATAGAAACTCTGACAAAACATGAGTTGAATCTGCTGGAAAAGGTAAACGCTATACCGGGCAGGGATGTTAAGTTCGTCGTCGATTTTAGAACCAACCCGTTTTCCTGCGACTGTGGCATTTTCGATTTTGTTTCTTGGATCAAACATACGAATGTGACCGTAAGAAACGTTGAAAGTTTACGATGCACGAGGCCGAAATTATCTGCTGGCGGACCATTGCTCAAACTGAAAGTTAGTCCCTGTAAGAATCTTGCACCCAAGAAAACTTCAAACAAAAGGGAAAAAGCAGCTGTAGGGTTATTAATATTCACTACGATGTTCGTGCTGTCTTTAATAGTAATTGTAATATATATGAGCCGGTATAAATTAAGAACGAAAATCACTCCTTTGATTGAAGCTATCTCCAAAAAAGTGCAGTACACCACAATAAAAAATCGAGACAACGTAGAAGACATTTAATAATTCATCAACAACTACATAGATCAACTTTTTCTTAATCTTCATTGACGCCATTGAATCGTGGCCAAATGTTATAATTTTTCATAAAAACAATTATTACTGACATATAATATCTATTACGATTCCTGGAAAGAGGCACTAAATTGCACTGAATAATGGCGCAATTTCGAAAAGTCTTAATTTTCAAAGGCGCTCAAAAAGAACTTACGCAATAGAATTCCACAAAAAAAAAGGTTGGAACCCTCGGATAATACACAAATACCCCTTGACCAGTGGCGACTCATCCATATGGGCTGCGGGGCTGCAGCCTCCCAGTACAGTACAAATGCATGCTTGTATTTTTGTCCTCCACATGGGCTGCGGGGCAGCAGACCTCCCAGTATAGTACAAATGCATACTATTTTTGTTTTCTTTTGATCACCGGTATGGTCAACGAGGTACTATAGCCCGATTAATCTCTGCAGCCCCCCACTATGAATTCTCACGACCCCCTTGACGCTTTTTTGTGGAATTATATTGCGTTAGTTCTCCTTAAGCATCTTTGAAAGTTTGGATGTCTCGAAAGTGCAACTATCTCGAGTGCATTTTTCCGGTCACCATATATTACATATGTTTATATAATCAAATATTTTTATTATTTTAGTTTCATTTAAATTAGAGCAATTGTTAAGATATATTGACAATTTACTAATATTTTATTCATAAATATCAATTTATTCATTAATGTAAATATCTAGTCAATGAAAAATTAGTGCTTTCTTGAACACATTCAATTTATTATTAGTTTTTGTTATTATTTGGCTGCTTAAGTTCCTTTATGTAAGTTTATTAGTTATTATTTAATGCATAAGGCTATTTTATTAGATATTATTTGTAAAATAATGTACACATTCTTTTGTTCTTATCGATTCCGTCCAAATGTATGTATTATATTTTATCGTAGATTCATATTAAAATTATAATATGTATTACAATAAATAGGTATTAATATTTACAATAATTAAGATGAAACTTAAATTTATATACATGTACAGAACCAATAAAAATAACAATTAAAAACCAAATTTATATTGCGTTTAATTTATGCAGGCTATTCGGTTGCAATAAAGTGATATATGACAAGAAAAGTAAGTATGTGTATATACCTCATTTATGTTAGCTTGGCAGAAGATTCTAGGTATCAATTTCTATTGGTCAACGAGCTTTGCTATGAACCTTAAGCATACGAGATTTTTATTGGCCAATACAATTTAACTGATCAATAAAAAATGCACATTTTTCTCCCTAACGCAAATGTTAATTCAAATTAGATATGTTTGTTGATATGCTTGAGCTTAAGAAAAGTTATGAAATTTAAAATGTATATCAATGAGTATCTTGATTTTATCGATACTAACATACGATCAGAAAACATTTAGTGGCCTCTTACAATGTTGAAGCTCTATTATGTTGTTGCGTGGTCGTGAAGAGGGGGCTTCCAGAATCGGAGAGAAAGACGCAGGAGGGTTGTAGAAGGTGTTTATTCGTGTGCTCTCGTCGGCGCTCCAGGTCGGCATGGTTTTCAAGCCGAGAGCGCCCCATATTTATACCCGTTGGGCGCAACACACATACAAACATACACATGTAAACTATTGGTCGATGAGTGGAGCGATTCCATTGGCCGTTACATACGGCTTATTCATTCGGCGAGGACATTTTGGCGCGAACGAGAGATCAGGTGATTAGCGCTCGTAAGCCATCGGTCCACGAGCGCCACCCACCTAATCTCTACGTTACAATATTGTAATATTCGGGTCTACCTTACGGGCCCGAATGTGAAACGCCCGAAAACACAAATATCGGAAGGCAAAGATCGAAAATCGAAAGATCTTAAGTCGAAAGTTAAAATAAGGGTGCATGGTAAACGGTAAATACCCACTTAATTTGCGCGAGCAGGATACAAGAGGAACAGGCTCTTCCTCCCGTATTCTGCGCGCGCACATTAATAATTTGCCTTCCGATATTTGCGTTTGACATTCGGGCCCGTCACGGAGACCGGTAATATTCATATGTAAAACTCATCGACCAATAGTTTATGTATGTGTGTTGTGCCCAACGGGTATAAATATGGGGCGCTCTCGGCTTGGAAACCATTCCGAGCTGGAGCGCGGATGAGAGCAGACCAATAAACCGCTTCTACAAACCTCCTGCGTCTTTCTCTCCGATTCTGGAAGCCCCCTCTTCACGTCCGCGCAACAATATTTTGTCATGGAAATAGTACAATTTGTCTTGTTTATATTAGATGAGTAAAGTTTAGCGTCGTAACATATTTATTGCACCGGAATAAATATGTTCCGATACCAGGTGCAACGCGCCTTTGCAAGTTACAGAGATGTCCAAAAGTTTCGAAGTGCCGCGCCCAAATTGAGTTGGCTGGAAAGCGATGCGTTGTGGCTACGACGAGTGAATTGAGAGTGGGGAGCGAAGAGCGAAGAGCGGGGAGCGGGGAGCGGACGTTGGCTGCATTGGCGACCGCTTCAGCATTCTCCTGAACATCCGAAAATCGGCTGGAGATGTCGGCTCCGACTAAGGTTTCTAATCAACTGTCTGTCATATTTAATCAACTGATATCGTCCTAGCTTTCCCTAGTCCATTTTGCTTCACCACTACTTATTTTACGTATACCTACAAACTGATTGGCAACTATTGGGTTAATACTCCGTGTGTGTGTGTGTGTGTGTCTTTTTAATTGTATATCTGACATCAATTATTCATCAGTTGCCTCGCCAATTCAATATTTACATTGTTGATTATTCGAATACATTTGCATTTACGTATTGTTAAATAGTATTATCTTATATGTACTTAATTTCATTATATTAAACCACTTGTCCCAGTTTTAAGTCACAAAAAATAACGTAGGTAGGATCGGTCGATGTTTTATGATACCTACTAGAATTGTACTGGTTTCTTATCAGACTCGCACAATTTTCTCTTTTCACTCTTTCTTAATGGATACGTTTTTATTTTTCAGGCTACAGAGTCGAAACGAGAAAAATTCAGGAAGTTTGTGGAGAGATGCGGAATAATGGAGATAGTGACTAGAGCACTCACAGACTTATATGAAGAGCAACTTCAAGAACCGGAGGAAGCCTTAGACTTTTTTCGAAAGAAAATAAGCGTATCTTCCGATGAAGAATTAGCTGCAGCTAATGCTCGAATACAAGAGTTAGAAGCCAAAATTGCAAACCTACCGGAAACGGAGCCATCTACATAATGTTATTCAGAAAGTAAAAATTTTCGTGTCATCATAATTTCAATGCATATTTATTAATGGAAGTAAAAGATTATTAAAACAATCAGTCGATTTAAGTACTTTCAGAATGCAAAACGCATTTAAAGCTCGAGTATTTTTCGAGTACTAAAAGTAATTTTACTTAAATTTGTTAATTGTTGATGTATTTATAATATTTAATTACTGTTAAGACAAATTTAAACGCTAAAATATTTAAGAAGTATTGATAACAGATCTCTAATTAATCTTAGGAGTGAAATGATTATATGGAAAACGTCAATTTTACTAGAAATTACAATACAAATTTCGTAACTCGAAGTATTATGTTTCTATTTAGAATAATAAAATATACAATGTGATTTTTGTACCATACAGAGAAACATATCTAAATTATTAGGTATTTTTGCATAACAAATTTTCTTCACGAGTGACTCGTTTAAATGTAACAAACATTCCTTACTCAGTATTTTTCATAAGTTACATATATTGAATATATGTAAAGGATAAATTTTAAAAATAAAGACGAAAATCATTACATAACATCTTTTATTTAAATAAAGTATTAATATTTAATTTTAAGCATGTTATTGGTGAAATGTGTGCATGGGATATTAAATAATGTCATACATGATTTAATCATAACGTAGTTTTACGAAAAATAAAATGCACTAATGCTAGTAATAAGTTAGATGTGGAACAAAACGACGAGTGATAAGTAATTAATGAAGTGTATTAATTATTGTAAAATAGACTGCAATGCCTCAATTATAAGAAATATTAAATACATAAGCTTAAATTGAATTTATTTATATATAAAAATAGTTTTTGCTCGACGTGCTCCTTATGCCTTAGGTTTTTCACCGGCTTGGCGCCTTGTTACATCCCAATTATATACTCTGGCCATGTTTACTTCGGTCGTGGTGAATTGGTCTCTGTAAAAATAAATCCACATATATTCCATTCGTTGGCGATGCCAAACTAACTCGTAAACAGTTTATTACCTTAGGAAATCAAGATCGTGCTCAACATAACCGAGATTTCTATTCGCATTTGCCATATTTGTAGTTAATAAGCCTTCAGCATCTTCCAAAGTGTATTCGAGCATTACATTAGCTCCTAGCCAAAGGCATACGTTCTGAGTAGGAGGTATAGTAGCCTATAAATAAATAGTGATTTTAAATAATGATCGAAATTCGACTATGCAATTCCATATACATATGTAATCGTCCTCTTTACCTTAACGTAAACTTGTTCACTTAACAAAAACTGGGAATCTATGCTATCTTTTTGAGTTTTTAACATTTTGATCATTTCTAGAGATCTAGTGAGATCCGGTATTTGCTGTTGTAATCGTCTTCGTTTCGAAACGAGATTGAATTCCATGAATTTGTATTTGCTATGTTGTTCGTCCAAACGCTTCAAAACTTTTTCTACGCTCTCGACGTTATCAGGAAGGGTCATGAAAGCGTCGACGTCTTCCTGCAAATTGACATAATATATTAATTTTATCTTAAATAAGCGATCAACACTTCAAAGATCGCATAAACTCAATGAAATACTCATGTTTGTTAAAAATATATTTTGGAAATCATAATAATTTTATTAAAAAAATAAATGAAGTACACAATTTTGATAATCTATTTATGAAAAATATTGAACATGGCCTTTGGAAGAGAATTTTAAAAGCCCACACAAAAACGGTGTCAAAGAGCGTGGGCGAGGTTAGACATGATCTGAGTAGGTTAGGTCCAGTACGAGTAGCACCGTCAATTGTAGGAAGATGAAGACATCTAGTTCTAGATTTAGAATCGAAGAAAGGTAGCAGTCAGCAGTCAGCAGTCAGCGGTTAGCAGACGGCAATAGCGAACCGAGCCGAACACGATGAGCACAACTTACGATGAAATCCGCACGCGGGATGCCGGCGTAGGAGCCCGACGCGGGAGGCTCCGCCCCCACCTTGGCGACGGCCCCCGCCCCCGCCCCGCTACCCACTGCTTTCTCTGAAACCGACATTAGTTCTAGCTGAGTCTAGAATCCGACTCGGCCTTCGCCGGGAATACAACGGCAGTAGCTCGTAGCTCGGCACCACTAGTCGCTCACGGACTCACTTCACTGCCTGTCTGGCCGAAGCGACAGAAACATTAAGGCCATACTCGCATCCGATTCCATTTGTTTCTTCAACATTTATCCTCTATCTGTATTGGAATAATACATCAATTATCGTATTATTTCAATTGACGATCAATTTAGTTATTAATCAACAGAAAAACCACTAAATACCCAATAATGTAATTCATTTTGACTTTCAAATTTAATTTATTTAATTTTTGTAACGCGACGTTCTCCCCGTAGTCTCATCGGGCAACACTAGCCCTTAATTTCGAGTGGCCACCCAGAGCTAAAACACTCCTGTCGCAGGAAAAGGAGTCTCGGCCATTCGCATCTCGTCAGCCACGGGGTACAGAGCAGTGCCGGCCTTACACCCAATGTTGCCCTCGGTCAATTTTTTCTTAACATCCTTATGTAGGAATCTCGTCGTCGTCATCGTCATCGAAACCTTCGAGAATATTCCGCAACAACAAACTACATTCCCGAAACCCAGACGACATGCACCTGCAGTCATTATATTAAACTCAGGCGGAACGCCCCTACCAGTCGAGTGGAACCAAAACGGTCGAAACACGCCGCCACCATTAAAATACATCGAGCGGAAAGGCGCCAAGCATTCCAGAAAATTCGACGCCTCGACGAAAACAAAATTCCTCTCGTACGCGTCAATAACCACTTCCATCAAGCATTCCAGAAAATTCGACGCCTCGACGAAAACAAAATTCCTTTCGTACGCGTCAATAACCACTTCCACCAAGCATTCCAGAAACCACTATAAAAGGAGGTACAACCCAAACAACGCCAGTCGACCCACAGCAGCAAGCGTCGACACACAGCAGCAGACCAGTCAACATACAGCTCCTGACCAGCCACCACTACACTACGCGGACTTGGAAGATCAACCAGCCGGACGAGCCAGCAACACACTGCCGTATCCAGAGACCTTCCGTACATAGCTGAATGCTGAGCCAGCGACACTCTACCATATCCAGAGACCGCTGAACGACATACTTTTGCCCACAAATACCATACCTTTGTACAACCATAGGCAAACAATAAAACTTTATAAAACTAGCACAACAGTGTTTCGTTAGGCCGGGATACGGTCAACACACATGTAACCCGCCTACATTGGTACTACTCCGACGTGATCTACGCAACCTTCTGATCATCCAACAGCGCTGTCAACACATCGCTACCCCGCCTACATTGGTGACCCCATCTTTGAACCACACAACAGTGTTTCGTTAGGCCGGGATACGGTCAACACATCGTACCCCGCCTACACTTAGAAAAAAATTTCGCCTTTGGCGTTCTAATCTAAAATTTTGTATGGATTTTGGCCCTCTAGATTTAAATTTAAAAGCGTCTTTGGCGTATCGAGCGGCGCCCTGATTTATTTGACGCCCTTGGGTGCCACCCGAATCAGCCCCCCCCCCCCTAAAACCGGCACTGGTACAGAGGTACCCCCCCCCCCTCTCTCGGTCTCTCCCGCGCGCCTCCATAGCAGGTGCCTAGAGACCAGCCGCCATTGTTTAAGAACGCGCTGTGAGGTCGAGTGCATCAGCACCCCCTCCCCTGAGTACCAGCCCAACGTCTCCTGTATTTCTCAAACAGTTTCTGGAGAAACGTTAGCCGTACGAGAGGACTGACCAGAGGACTAGCTGTTCCAGCCCACGTGGAAAGCTGTTATCAACGAGACGATTTGCAGTCAGGAACCTCCCCGACTATTTAAATTATACCAGGTTAGTCAACGTTTCCCCTATAAACCGTTTCCTGAAAGGACAACGCTTTACGCTCCCCTGTTCTCCCATCGTGAGAGTAGCACCCACGCGCTTAAACGCATCGTTACATTTTTATTTATTTTATTTTATTTCATTTTACATATATACCAGGAAGGCCTTACAGGTAAACTCCAATGCGGCTTCCTGGCCAATTACAAATTACAATTCAGCATTTTTATATAAATCAATGAAAAACTCGCAAATCAATGAGACATTTATCAATTTGTACACAAACTTATTTATTGCACATTAGTTAATAACAAATTATAGGTCACAAATCCAAGTCTAACCAACAGCATACTCTGAAAAATTCATTTTCATTCGAGGCCCGGGCTCAGGGATCGAACCCAGCGCCTCTCGACGCTAAGCAGAAGCTTAACGACCGAGCTATGCTGCTGGCTGAATTAATCAACGACCTTATAGCTTCTGATGACTATAATTTTCTCCTAAACATTTAGTATAATTCTGGACATAATTCAACAAGTGCTTATGTCATATCGCCGGTAAACGGGTTACATCCTGTAGGAATCTCGTCGTCGTCATCGTCATCGAAACATTCGAGAATATTCCGCAACAACAAACTACATTCCCGAAACCCAGACGACATGCACCTGTAGTCGTTATATTAAACTCAAGCGGAACGCCCCTACCAGTCGAGTGGAACCAAACCGGTCGAAACACGCCGCCACCATTAAACTACATCGAGCGGAACACCGCCCAGCATTCCAGAAAATTCGACGCCTCGACGAAAACAAAATTCCTTTCGTACGCGTCAATAACCACTTCCACCAAGCATTCCAAAAACACTATAAAAGGAGGTACAACCCAAACCACGCCAGTCGACCCAGAGCAGCAAGCGTCGACACACAGCAGCAGACCAGTCAACATACAGCTCCTGACCAGCCACCACTACACTACGCGGACTTGGAAGATCAACCAGCCGGACGAGCCAGCAACACACTGCCGTATCCAGAGACCTTCCGTACATAGCTGAATGCTGAGCCAGCGACACTCTACCATATCCAGAGACCGCTGAACGACATACTTTTGCCCACAAATACCATACCTTTGTACAACCATAGGCAAACAATAAAACTTTATAAAACTAGCACAACAGTGTTTCGTTAGGCCGGGATACGGTCAACACACATGTAACCCGCCTACATTGGTACTACTCCGACGTGATCTACGCAACCTTCTGATCATCCAACAGCGCTGTCAACACATCGCTACCCCGCCTACATTGGTGACCCCATCTTTGAACCACACAACAGTGTTTCGTTAGGCCGGGATACGGTCAACACATCGTACCCCGCCTACATTGGTGACCCCATCTTTGAACTACGCAGCCTTCATAGCAGTCAACAGCGCAGTCAACACGGCAGCCCACAGTGCAGCCCTCACAACAACCAACAGCCGCCACGACAGCAGTCAACAGCGCAGTCAACACGGCAGCCCACAGTGCAGCCTCCACAACAACCAACAGCCGCCACGACAGCAGTCAACAGCGCAGTCAACACGGCAGCCCACAGTGCAGCCTCCACAACAACCAACAGCCGCCACGACAGCAGTCAACAGCGCAGACAACATAGCAGCCCACAGCGCAGCCTACATAGCAGCCCACATCGCAGCCTACATAGCAGCCCACATCGCAGCCTACATAGCAGCCCACATCGCAGCCTACATAGCAGCCCACATCGCAGCCTACATAGCAGCCCACATCGCAGCCCACATAGCAGCCCACATTGCAGCCTACATAGCAGCCCACATCGCAGCCTACATAGCAGCCCACATCGCAGCCTACATAGCAGCCCACATCGCAGCCTACATAGCAACCGCAGACTTCACGCAACCGCAGCCTTCAACGCAGTCTACAACGCAACCCTCAACGCAGACTTCAAACGCAGTCCGCTACATGTCCCCACAACTAGTGACCATGTCAAACAACTCCGCAGCTTTCGCCACAACAAGACGCAACCCGGAGACAACAACCAAATGGATCCACTACTGTTGATCCGCCAGCACCGCTCATCACACCTTCGATGATTCATCACCTCGACGAGCCCATGCAGGACGCCGCAGCCTGCACAACAGCACCGTCCAGACCGTCACAAACCTTCACTACCATTGTAACGACCGCAACAGTAACATGGTGTGAAAGTACATATGGACCAGCTACCAACACAACCCGCTGTTGAGTCAACCCACTCCAGCACAACCGGCGAAACAAATCGCCACTGAGCCAACTAGCTCCAACACAACACAGCCGCTGTCGAGACAACTAACTCCAGCACAATCAGCACAACGCCTGCACAACAACATCGTCCAGACCACCAACCTTGACTATCAACGTAGCCTAGACAGAATAAGCAACATGGTAGAAAAGAACAACTCGGACTGGTACGCAAAACGAGACCCGCTGTCGAGACAACCGACTCCAGCACAACCAACGAAGACCAGCACTCAACGCACTTCGCTAACCAACAGTCTCCACACAAGATCCGCTGTCGAGACAACTAACTCCAGCACAACCAACGAAGACCAGCACTCAACGCACTTCGTCAACCAACGTTCTTCACGCAAGATCCGCTGTCGAGACAACTAACTCCAGCACAACCAACGAAGACCAGCACTCAACGCACTTCGTCAACCAACGTTCTTCACGCAAGATCCGCTGTCGAGACAACTAACTCCAGCACAACCAACGAAGACCAGCACTCAACGCACTTCGTCAACCAACGTTCTTCACGCAAGATCCGCTGTCGAGACAACTAACTCCAGCACAACCAACGAAGACCAGCACTCAACGCACTTCGTCAAACAACGTTCTTCACGCAAGATCCGCTGTCGAGACAACTAACTCCAGCACAACCAACGAAGACCAGCACTCAATGCACTTCGTCAACCAACGTTCTTCACGCAAGACCCGCTGCCGAGACAACTAACTCCAGCACAACCAACGAAGACCAGCACTCAACGCACTTCGTCAACCAACGTTCTTCACGCAAGATCCGCTGTCGAGACAACTAACTCCAGCACAACCAACGAAGACCAGCACTCAACGCACTTCGTCAACCAACGTTCTTCACGCAAGATCCGCTGTCGAGACAACTAACTCCAGCACAACCAACGAAGACCAGCACTCAACGCACTTCGTCAACCAACGTTCTTCACGCAAGATCCGCTGTCGAGACAACTAACTCCAGCACAACCAACGAAGACCAGCACTCAACGCACTTCGTCAACCAACGTTCTTCACGCAAGATCCGCTGTCGAGACAACTAACTCCAGCACAACCAACGAAGACCAGCACTCAACGCACTTCGTCAACCAACGTTCTTCAAGCAAGATCCGCTGTCGAGACAACTAACTCCAGCACAACCAACGAAGACCAGCACTCAACGCACTTCGTCAACCAACGTTCTTCACGCAAGACCCGCTGCCGAGACAACTAACTTCAGCACAACCAGCAAAACAGTCACGCGAATGACTCCACGCAGAACACAGCAGCCTGCACAACAGCACCATCCAAGCCATCACAAACCTTCACTACCAACGCAGCTCGCCCAAAATAAGCAACCTGGTAGAGAACAAGACTTGGACCGGCATGCAACACAAGACCCGCTGTTGAGACAACTTTCTCCAGCACAACCGGACAAACAACGACGCCATCGAGTCAATAGACTCCAACACATCAAGATTCCCACAAAATCACACACATCGTTAACACTCACCGGAGAGCCATGTAGGAATCTCGTCGTCGTCATCGTCATCGAAACATTCGAGAATATTCCGCAACAACAAACTACATTCCCGAAACCCAGACGACATGCACCTGTAGTCGTTATATTAAACTCAAGCGGAACGCCCCTACCAGTCGAGTGGAACCAAACCGGTCGAAACACGCCGCCACCATTAAACTACATCGAGCGGAACACCGCCCAGCATTCCAGAAAATTCGACGCCTCGACGAAAACAAAATTCCTTTCGTACGCGTCAATAACCACTTCCACCAAGCATTCCAAAAACACTATAAAAGGAGGTACAACCCAAACCACGCCAGTCGACCCAGAGCAGCAAGCGTCGACACACAGCAGCAGACCAGTCAACATACAGCTCCTGACCAGCCACCACTACACTACGCGGACTTGGAAGATCAACCAGCCGGACGAGCCAGCAACACACTGCCGTATCCAGAGACCTTCCGTACATAGCTGAATGCTGAGCCAGCGACACTCTACCATATCCAGAGACCGCTGAACGACATACTTTTGCCCACAAATACCATACCTTTGTACAACCATAGGCAAACAATAAAACTTTATAAAACTAGCACAACAGTGTTTCGTTAGGCCGGGATACGGTCAACACACATGTAACCCGCCTACATTGGTACTACTCCGACGTGATCTACGCAACCTTCTGATCATCCAACAGCGCTGTCAACACATCGCTACCCCGCCTACATTGGTGACCCCATCTTTGAACCACACAACAGTGTTTCGTTAGGCCGGGATACGGTCAACACATCGTACCCCGCCTACAATCCCAAATGTGAATCGTTAACTTTCTGTGCGGCAATTTTCCTATGCGACGATTTTCGTGCGACAGGAGAATCGCGCGAGCGGTTTTCGTAGCGATTTACATTTGGAATGTAATCACCGAACCCATATCGTCACATATTGTGATTTAATAAAACATATGTTGCATTATTATATTGACATATGTAGACTTAACATGTAGTCATGGTCAAAAAATTTAAGAGTGAAAGTGACTCCATAGAAAATCGATCAAAAATGGGAAGAATAAGAAAAAGAACACTGTAGCAAGATCTCTTTTAATAATCATATCTTTAAAAACCCCCAAAATAGACCCTCTGAGCTGGCTGGTGATATGAAAAAGGAGTGAAATATAAAGTTTTATTCGCAGACCGTAAGAAGACGTTTAATGTAAGCTAGATGATGGGGTGGCAGGAGCCAGAAATAAATTATTTGAAATATTCATAGTTTAAATTCGTCAAATTTTGACATAGAAACTTTTCAAATTGAGGTTCAGAATTATTTTATAATATGTATGTGAACAGTTGGAATTTTAAGGTATGTTCATACCTATCCAGCACGACCCGTATCCTGCAGGTGTCATGCAAGTGTGGATAGTATTCTTTGGTACATTCTATATGGACGCGCATCCGCGAATGGACTATGAATACGTCCATATAATGTACCAAAGAATACTATCCGCACTTACATGAGACTGAATAGGTATGAACAGACCTTTAGTCTTAATATTATTTATGATACTGGCTCTTTAAAGATTGAGCGAAAGTAACCAAATAGCCGAAAGTTTTCTTTTGATGTACATATTTAATACAAAGCAATAATTGGGAAAGCTATTTTTTTAATAATTTACCACTTTCATATTTAGGTTAAAAAAAAAAAATAGTACAGCATCAAATCGATATTGGGCGTGCTCGATAATAGCGCGCTCGAGACCAATGTCAAATTCATTTGCAGTGACAGATGTCAAAGTTGTCGAGTGAATCGGTAAAGGGGGGGTGACGCGTGTCCGTTCGCGTCGAAATGCGCACGACGGCTCTACAGACGGTGGAAGCGGCGGCCCAGCAGCTGGAAGGACTCGCGTTCGAGGGTTTCTACGTGGAGCGACGGCTGGCGAGGCCGACCATCGATGGCTGTCGTCAGCCACAGCCACAGCCGCTGTACTGCGCCGCCATAGTCCTGCCGCCCGAAGAACACGACCTGTCACGCCAGCTGCAGCAGCTCGCGGAACAGCTGCACTCGTGCAGCCCGCAGACGAGACCCTCGTTCGAAATTGGCCCGCCTCCGTGCCTCTTGGCCCAGATAGAGGTCGGGCCGCTCGGCTGCTACTGGTTCCTCATCAATTCCGTTAACCTGGAGTCGGACGCGGTCGTATTCCACCTTCACCCGCTCCGTCATCTACCGCACAAATCTCTATCATCTACCTCGACCAACTCTAACGCATCCGCAAACGTCTCGAACGTCAACTTCAACACAGACTTGCCCTTTAAAGTAGACTTTGAACTTGTCACTAACGTTTTAAAATTTATATCAATAGTGCTGACGGCTTCCATCGTCGGAGCTTTTAAAGCGATTGAATTTTTAGGGAACTTCACCATTAGGTTCATGCATGAGGCGTCTTTTTTTGTCGAAAAATCAACACCAATGTTCCATGGCACTCTGAACTTCTTAGCGAGATTTACCTCTGCAGTTCTGGCGTTTTTCACCATGATGATCAGAGGCAATCAACCCATACGCGTCCAAAACTTCCCACCCGTCGAATACAATCCTAACGAGTACAGACGAAATCGCAGATCGAGAAATTTTGACTAATTCAATCGATTGACAGGAAATGTATTTATTTAAAAATGAATTAAAACGCACCACAGCTAATGATAATATTATTGATTAATGATTATTTATTATGAATTGAAATTATATCGCTTTCCCACATATAACATATGTATTCTATAACCACACATATATTTTATATGCGTTTTAAGTGTATTAGAAGAAATAATTCAAATTACTACTCATTTACAATTCCATTAAATGCAAAGCGTAATTATTTAAATATATATGGATATATTTGTTCAAATTACGCTTCTACCTGTATGTGCATTTTATTATGTGTATGTATTTATTTTTGTGAAAAGTATTTTAGTATATCAATATTTGTTAACTATATTTTATAAATATAATAATTCCACCAAACTATCGTATATTATTAAATACTTTATAAAATGTATAAAACCTAAGTAGAGAAATATGAAAACAAAATTGTGCAGTAAAAATGTATAAGTTTCCACAAACCACGTCTAGTATAATACATATACATTGCACATGTCTATGGAAATTATACAATAAAAAAAACATTAAAAGTGATAATTGGGATGTATTAATTTTACTGTTCAAACAGAAATATATTTAAAATTTTACAAGTTTTGCTCTTGTACGAGCTATTGAACATTCATATATAATGGATACTTACATTATAAACCGACACACTGATCACCCATTAGGTACAATTTTAGATTGTAGATATTCATGAATTAACATTACGCTTGTTTAAAGGTTAGATAGTAATCTATTGTTGGCGAAATCCAATCACACCACAAGCAATTCGAGCACCGGCATTTCCCGTAGTTTTGCTAAGCTCGTGACCGCCTTTTCCGAAATCATCCGGATCAGCGTGCACTACCAAAGTACGACCGATAATACTCATATCACCCTTAAAATGTAACACATGATTAAAACATAGTCAAAAACAAAATGTTCAGTAAATCATAATAATACAATGTGAAAAAGCTACCTGAAGGGATATTAAACTATCGTTAATATTAACAGCAGTTGTTCCATCGTCTGCGCTGGCGACAATATTTCCAAGATCTCCTACGTGACGAACGGTTGCATCAGGTCCACCGTGTTCCTTTTTCAACGGATTGAAATGAGGACCGGCTGAAGTGCATCCGTTAGTATTATCACCAAACTCGTGGATGTGGAATCCATGATTACCCTGAAATATATCATAGCATGTAATATATAATAAATATAAATGTGTGTTATTGCGACTGCAATTGCAATATGTACCTTTTTAAGTCCGACAACATCTCCGGTGACTACAACAGGTTTTCCAGCTCCCTGCAAGCATAAATAAAGATTACATTTATATGCAATTATGCCGAGACAAATCAAGGTCGTTTCCATCGAGCGATAATTTAATTTAAGGTCATCTACTTGCCACTTATCGTGTACATATGTTACAAAAAAAATAAGAGTTGATAAGGATATCGTAACTGCTTATTGTGTAACGATAAATATAATATTTGGGTTTTCATAGCGAATTGTACAATTGTATGAAAAGCAAACGGATTAAAGTTCACTATGTTAATCGTGAGAATGAATTATGATAATTTAAAAAGGTCAAAAGTTTAAAGAAAAAAAAACGAAACGTCATTTAATGACGGCAATTCAGAAGACTATTGTATCTGAACATGTGATTGAAGAGAAGTTGGCTCGCTCGTACAATTACATGGAGCTGTGGTGGGGGTGAAATGTAATGAGAATTAGAAGAGCTGAGAGACGAGAGACCTCTTGTTCGAAGTAAACGGTGCCGGAGACGTCTCCTTTGAGTACACAGACTGCTTTGGTTGCCATTTTCTCGTCTTGTTATGCCCAACGATCCTTAATCCTCAACGAGAGTAAGACTGCGACTGCCGCTGATAGCAAAACGCCGGCCGGTAATACCGCGAGTTCCGATGGCGATTGCGATGGCGAACGACGAACGACGAACTTCGCACTCGGTCGTAACAATCTACAGTACGGCCAACGTGCAATTGCACAATACATACACGCATTATGACTTATGAGCATAGAAGTACATAGAATGCATAGAATAGTCATTGTTAACAAAAGTATCGTCTAAAAGCGAGCCATCGAAGAGAGAGACGGAAAGTCAGAAGAGAGACAAGAGATAGTGAGACGAAGTTTAGCAAACAATGAACAAACTCTGCCGCGCAGAGTTTTTGTAGCAACATTTTTGTAAGCTGATAGTGATTTTATGCATTCTACTTGTTCGAGCTATAAGCCCTCATGGCCGTTGGTTGTCCTCTTACGGCTCCGGCCATTTTTCCCTCTCTTTTTGCGTCGACCATCTGTCAGTCGCTCTAGATTCTCCCGTAGGTCCGGATGCCCGGTGATCCCGGCGCGGACCGCCAGATGTAGCGTCTCTCGTAAAAGCCGGCCTCGAGCTAAGGCAGGCTGGCCCCGTGATCCGCCCAAGTCTGATCACGGCGAGCGCTCATTGGCATAATAGAAGCCCTCCGAGGAGTATGGCTTCTTCCATTGTCGTGCTTAACCGACTATGGCCAGCTCGACCACGTGTTCGACCCAAGCCTCGAACACGGCGAGCTCTCAGACGCTCGTGAGACGCTGACCGAGAAGGTCTTGGCGTGGCTGGTCTACCCTTCCTGACCAGCCTACTCAATCCACAGCCCCCGCCATAAAGGGGCAGAGGCGTCGAGCAACTCCCCGGCTCGGCCATCAAGTCATCAATAAAAACGAGATCATAACCGTTACTCTTTTGTATAATTCCCCCACCCCTCACCGTTCCAAAGCAAGCTGATCGAGACGACGACACATACACAGCCACTGGTCATCCATACACATATGTACATACAGCCCCTGCAGCTATTGTTCACTACTTCTATGCTTATGAGTAAAGCCCGGACCCAGAAGGTGCCGCGTATTGTTCAAAGGTTGTAAATGCATTGTTAAAGGTTTGCCGAACCTTTTTTACAAAAGATTTACAACAATGGATAGCACTGTGACTATCCTACCTCTACTTATGAGTCGATGGCTGCGTTCACACTATAGGGGGATGAACGAATGAGACGACTGGCATGTTAATGCACGTGTTTATTATATGACAGCTGAAGACGGAGTGGGTAGCAGCTCTCCGAACCCAGCCGGGTTGGTCCCCACTCGCAGGAAGGCAACCAAACTCGACCATGTCGTATAAGCGAGCCGCCACATCACTCCCCCCCCAGCATCAGCGATACCAAAATTACAAAGAAACAAATTTTACAAAAGAAAAAAATTATTGTTACACAAAGAGAAAAAATTATTACGTGGGGAGAAAAAAAATTGTTGACGTGGGTCATCCGCTATGTAGGTGTACCGCCCTGAATGGTCGGTACATTCGAGGGCGGTAACGTCGCGAGCAGGACGGTGGGTGGTCCGATGGTCGCGCCGATCAATGCGATGCTGCGGCGGCGCCGCTCTTCCGAGGCTGATGTCGGTTGGTGGGGCGGCGGGGGCGGCAGGGGCATCGATGTGGTTGATGATACTCCGAGCTGGACTGTGAGTCGTTGTGGCTCGTGGAGGTGTTGTAGCGCTACCGCCCGTCTCGGCGTGACGACGCTCGTGGGGACGGACGGGGCCTTGATGATGATGATGATGATGATGGTGCTGAGGTGGTGTATGTCTTGTGGTGCTGGATGACCGTTCTATGTGTAGTGGATCGCGCATGACTCCACATCCAGCTGTCAAGATCGTCGTCTCATTCGCTCCCCCATTTTTTAAAAACACCTGTCGTCGACGTTGTGGCTGGACTCCAGTCGATAGGTAGATAGGTAGGTAGCCGTGTCTGCTCGTTTATTGTCACCCGCGGGCCGCGACGCGTGTTGATGGCGATGGGGGCGCGGCGGGTAGCTTCCCCGCCTGGCTCGGCGAGGCAGGGATGAGCGGCATGTTGAAATTGATCGAGGCTGCGTGGCTCGATGTCGGGGGTCACCAGTATAGGGGATGAACGAATGAGACGACTGGCATGTTAATGCACGTGTTTATTATATGACAGCTGAAGACGGAGTGGGTAGCAGCTCTCCGAACCCAGCCGGGTTGGTCCCCACTCGCAGGAAGGCAACCAAACTCGACCATGTCGTATAAGCGAGCCGCCACAACACCAACTATATTACTTACGATATTTTCCATAACCAGTTCCTAAATAGCAACCTCAGGTTGCAATATAGGAACTGGAACTGGCCGTCCTCACCGTTGGTGTGGACGGCCCCGATAAGACCTTCAAAATAGGCACAGTGACAAATTCAAATATTTTGCACTCATCCAAGTTCCTTCGTGTATAATGCCAGCTCTTAGCGTTGACCCAACTCCGTGACAAAAATTTGTGTATGTAATATGAAAATAAAATGCTATCTACACATTTTGATGATGAAATTTTGTCGAGATTCGACCAACTAAAGACGGTGCAAAAAAATAATATTGTTAGTATTTCTATATTTTTAACAGTTCAGTTCCAAGTAGAGTAAATTAAAAATAGTTCTCCTGTCTCCTTGCCGAAAATTTCCGTACAGAAAACTGCTCAAATATTGCTCAGCATATGCTTTTTTTTACAAGTATTTTATTATTATCAAATCTAAAATGACGTTAGAGGCTCGTATGTCCGTATCAACATGCGAAGTTCATATGTCTAGTCGATAATAATAAAAATCTCGATAAAAAAAAACCTTTGCTGAGCAATATTTGGGCTGTTTTCTGTACGGAAATTTTCCTGTGTGACGGGAGAACCGCGCGCGCGATTTTTGTAGCGGCGATTATCCTGGTAGCGATTTACATTTGGGATGTAATCACCGAACCACAATTAAATTATCCTATATAATATATACAACGCATATCATTTTATAGAGAAATATATCAATTTTTTTTTTAATTTAGTAAAAGCAATTTTTATTATTATTAGTGACTAAATTTTTTTAATTATTTCATTAAAAATCAAAACAAAATTTTTAAAGGTATGCACATATTTTTAAGCAAATGTGCCAAAACCAAACGTGCGTTTGACGTTTGTATTCCTTTAGTAAAGTATTTGTTGTTAATACTAACTTTGTTGTTGCTAAGAATGTGTAAGAATTAAAAAGATCAGATGTTTATTTGTTAATTGCGTATATATTTCTTCTTTTTAAACTATATTTTATATAATCTCAATATGTTATTTTTAGGTTAACCTTTGCAGACATCCAGAACATATATTGCTTAAATTTAAAAAATGAACCTAGATCATGAGGTAAATTATTTTAGAATAAATATTGCATTCAATAAATATCTTATTGTTCACCATTATGTATGTTTTATTTTCATTTTAGATGATTTTAGAGCAATGCCCTGTTTGTGCTGTGAACGGAAAAACTTCTAACCTTAAATTTTTCCATATAAATTACGATGAAAAAGTGTTATTGTGTAAAGATAAACAATGTCCTTTTCCTTATGGTTATGAAGAATTCAAATATATGAAAAATGGAAGTCAGTTGACCAATCATGAAAAATCGGAACGTGTTCATATATCAGTTGATTCTACCAAAGTATGTAATATTGAAAAGAAATCTGAAGAATTACATAGTCCTAAAAATATTACAATGCAGCTTTGCCAAAATCAAATAAAAATGGGAAACTTGCCTCAAAAGGAAAAATTAAATATTTCTAACAAAGATAATGTTACTAAATTATATGACGCTTCAGATGGCCATAACGTGAATAATTTCGAAAGTTTAGAAGACATATCGTTACTCAAAATAAATAATCCACCTATTCCCATAGTGGAAAGTGAAATTAACAGAGAGATTGTTTTGAAAAATAAGTTACCTAGAAGTGGTAAAATAGCAAAAGCACTAAACTTTATATCGTGTACTTCTAAACTACATCAAGCAACAAGAAAAATTGACAATAAAGCGGCAAAACCAGTTGCTGCTTTGTTATCACCTAAAACCAATAAAACATGTTCATTAAATAAAGTATCCCGATTTCCAAAATTTTCATTTGCAATGGATAATATGGATGATTTAAAAAGCAGCAATAAAATTGATTCTTCAAATAATGAAATTCTCCAAAAAGAAAAAGAATTAAACAATATTGATGGTCATGACAACATTAGTCCGAATGATTTCATAAACGAATTTATAGATAATATTTGTTCACAACCTGTTAATGTTGATAAAGAAATTGAAATATGTGATGATTTTCTTCAAGATGTAATTGGAGTATAAATACTATTAATTTTAATTTAGCCAATAAATTGTCATATATTGTTCTCTTTTTTTATTTTGAAATTAGTTTTAAATGACCATGCGAAAGAATCATACACAAATTACCATTAACATGGAAATCACGTCATCCAATTTTCTGCACCGATTAATAATATTCAGTAATATTGTGTCTTAGTAAGAATGGCAGTTGTGTGGACTTTCTGAATCGTAGAATAAATGCGGTGAAGCTACTTTGGACTTTCATTTGGATCTTGACCTCACCTCTATGCAACAATACATATGTATGCTCCTGCGTAATTTAAAGTTTTATTTTTATTATAAGTGTAGAAAGTGTATTAAATTCAAACATATAATATTTGCGAGGTATTGAATGAATCAGCTAGGTTTCAAAATAATCATGTATGTATGTATGCAAGTAGAGTAAAAGTTGTGTTTATGAAATGATACATAAATGCGAGCAATTTCATCTATTTGTGAAAATGGCAAATAATCGTGCAAGCGCTTTTGCACAGCTTTAGAAGTTGTATTTAATTGGCAGTGTATTTCTTCTACGTTTTAAAATTCTTGTTGTACAACATTCAAGGTGAGATCAACAAACTAGAGAGTAAGTCTAAAAGCATCTAGGAGGTGGTGCTTTAAATATGGTCACTTTATATTGATCGAGACAGTTCATTCAGTTGTGTTGTTTATTGACGACGTCTACCACTCCTCAAACGACAGACCACACCTTAGTTATTCCACAAAATGTATCAAGTAGTCAGTATAATTTATTATCTACATAAACCAATATAACCTTTATTTTAACAAGATGAAAATAATAAAAACCTTGCAAAAAGACACAAGTTCATGAACTATTGATTAATAAAATTTTTCAAAATTCTATGAAATTAGTTCCATTTAAAAGTATGATTGTTGATAAACCATTAAAAAGTTTGTACATACTATTGCTTTCCTCGGGAAATTTTAAGGTTGTGTATTTTTGTTAAAATTAATTTGTTGATTATTTACTAACATTTTCAATTCTGCCAAAAATTTGAGAGTAAATTCGAAGCTTTAATATAACTTTTACTATAGAAATACCTACACAATTGGAAGCATATATTTTCATAAATAAATTTAAATTAATGTTGTAAATATTTAAAAAATGACACTTTTATTGAGGTATTTAACGATTTGTGTTGATAATGATAACTAAGTATTTACTTAATGTAGAAATTTGCTATGCGTTTATAGTTATTATAAGCTCGTGATATTTATTTATTCTCTAAAAAAAGAAAAACATTCCATAATTAATCAAGGAGTCACAATTAATCGTCATTTTCATCAGGATGTAAGCTTCAATTAGGTTAGTTTTGCACCAAAATGTCTTAAGTCAAGCGTCAATATACTACATACATATATTGATTATTCAAAATAGTAGGTATATCTAGAAAACATTTGACATAATGACAAATAACAAAAAAAGATAGTCCAATAATTGTAACGAAATAATTTTACAGGTCTCCAAAAATTCGTTAATACATACTAGACTTTGTACTGTATTTATATGTATTTAATTTCATTTAAATGTGTTTCAGAGAGCATTATTGCTGCTGTTGATCTTTTTCGAAAAGTCTTTCAGTCAGGAAATTTTTGAAAAATACAAGAGTAAGTAAACCTTTGCATATCTTTTTAAAATTGATTACTTAATGTGATAGTTTATTCAGGGGCGTTATTTCAGCTTTTCCCATAGGGGGGCAAAAGGACATTTTGTCATCGCACTAAAATTTGACCCTCACACTAATGTAAACAAGCTCTATGTATTTCTACCAAGTGCTCCAAGATTTTGTTAATGTAAAAGATAAAAAATTACAACCCAAAATACGTTAATTTTCAGATTGACCTCAATGGCTTGGCGCCCTTTTCAAAAATTAAATACTTGGGTACATAATATCATAGATACTTGTTATTAAAATGAAATACCAGTGCATTACAAAAACCACTGTACATATGTAATTTTTTATGTTTACATTTTCATTTACACGTTCATTTTAGATTCAAGTTAATATATTTTTTATTAATTTTTCTTCGTTTTTTTACACCATCTAAATTTCATTTATATTTAAAAAAAAACGCGATATACATATAATTTTTCCGAAAAACAAATTTTTAAATATTCATAGAATATACATCTCCATTTATGTCGCATGGCCTTATTTACGTGTTCGCGAGGAGGATACAAGGAGACTAGGTGACTTCATACCGAGTCCATTGTATCCTCCTCGCGCACACGTAAGTAAGACTGTGCGACAAAAATAGAGAAAGATTTCTATTTTACATATATAACACAAATATGTCCATATGTACATAATATATTATACATATTTTAGAATGTAGATTGACTCTTAATGACTTTCAATTTACTTTCTCCGAGATCATCAGTAAATGATAAACTCACGCAACAGGACTGGTGGAGTTCACGGTCACTGGCGTGTGATTTCTCCTCGGCAACGACATTATTTATCTAATAAATGCATTTATCTAACCGGTATCGTAACTTATATATAGTAACCGCTGACCAGTTCTGATTCTCGATTCCTTGCACTCTCAGTGGATAAAGTTGAACAAACTGTCATGCGATTTCTCTCAGTTGAATGCAACTCCATCAACCTTATTCGTTGTTCTGAATTTTACAAGTACATGATTTAAATCATCATTATAAAAATAAATCATTTTTAGTCTTTAAGTTTGTAAGTACATATAATATACTGAAAAATTGTTATTTAAAAAGAACTTATGTTTAAACATAATTGTAAATATTATACTTAATAATAAGATGTTGTTTTATTTTTTCTTGTTTTAGAATGCGATTTCAGAGATGAACTGAAACTGTATGGAAGAACTTCAGATCGAGAGCTTCACGATCCCAAATTGGATATAGTGACTGTCAAACCATTGATCGATTTCGAAAAATCCAACTTTTATGACCCCAACTATGGATTTTCCAAAGAGGCTATAGCCAGTTTAGGAATTTTCGACAAAGAAAAAACATCAGAAATCGGAGCTCTCGAAACGGAAAATCAAAAGAGACCAGCGACGACATATCACAGACAAATTTACAACAAGTATCCTGATGGGGATAAAGGCATTAAAAACATCCTGCAACCGATAGCTCAAAATACTCCTTTGTCCACCAATCCCTTGAAATACTTGAGGAGTTTTGTCGAGAAGACCCCTTCAGACTCGAGTCATTCGTCGTCTCATGAACAAGAATCCATTGTTAAAACTGATTTGATAGATTATGAGCAATATTTTAAGAAGCTGAATGATTACGCTCGCCCAACATACCCTGATAATTTTAAAGGATTCAAGCCGTCTTCCGACGAAGGTGATCTTGGTAAATATGTGTGGCAATCTGGTGTAGATGGAAGAGCAAATCAACAACATTACGATTTTTCAAAATTGTACGATGATGACGCTTATAAACGTTATGCCTCTGAATTGTACGAACAGCAGAGAGCAGTTGGGGAATACTTAAGCAAATTTGCAAATTCTGCCGAATACGATCTGGGCTCGAGTGAGGTCGATGACGAATACGATTCATTGAAATTTCGCGATAGCAGAAAACCAAGGAGAGGTAGGCGACCGAACAATAATGCAAGAAATAAACCAAGAGGAATCAAATCCTCAACAGTGTGTGCTGGACCACGCTGCAACAATCGGGTCCGAAGACCGAGATTCACACCATTCTGAAGTTCCGTTCTTTGAAAGACTATTATTGTTTTGTAGCGTACTCTAGATTAAATTGTTATGCTTTTTGTACTTTGTTGATTTTTTTATTGAATATATTAAATAAATTATTTTTAACATATTGTTTCTTTAAATATTTGGCATTATTCAATACACTTTTTAGTTAAATACAAAGACGTCAATTTTATAAACACGCCATTAAAATTGCTCACCTTTATATTATTAACTATTATAATAAATTGTCATTGTTCGTTCAATTCAATCGAGTATCTTTTAGATAGGATATCGTGAGAATGTTTATAATTCTCCTACATACATACATACATATACATATCTATAAGGTCTTTGACGAATCAAACAAAGCCTTTCTTAGTATATTATGTATGTAGATATTTTATTTTATTGCTACAATCAATATACACTCGTCATTACAGATTGCTCCAATGCGACGAGTGTACGTTTTTAACGGTCAGAAATACAATATACATATACAATCAGAATACATAGCATATAACAATTAATCATATAATCAGAAATAATAATCATAGACACATCTATGGATTATTTTTAGATTTTTGTGTACAATTTTTATAAATATGATAAATACGAAATTATAGAGATGTATATAGAGATATCTATAGATTTCATAATTTATGCATAATTTTTACAAATTATACACATACAGATTTTTGTGACAACAGGAAATGATCTAATACCAATTTTTCAGGAACCGTTTCAGCAATGATCAGATAAAATTGGCAAACTCTGATAGAGAAACGATCGATTTGGAGTCACAAAACCCCCAAAACCTAACCAGCAGTTTGACGATGACTCGAACCTTCGGTCTCAGTGGTACTAATTATATACGCTACCATTAAGCCAAACTGCTGGCTATATATATCATATATTTCAAACAAAGTTTTTCTTATTAATATAATTAATTTTAATCGAAAATTTGGTGTATTGAATCAGTTTTATTATTATATGAAATAAGTTTCGTTAAATCTTATTTTCACGTAACTACATATAAATGAATAAAATTTTATTTCTTACTTTACTTACTCTAAAAATAATAAACTTCGAAAATAAGTCTCCAACAATGTTCAATTTACTATCTCCAATATAAAATACCAGATATTAGTAGAAAAAGTTGTCATTTTCAGGAACGTTAGATCTTCTCTCCATATTATCATATTGAGCTAGTATATTTTTTGGACGAGCCATTTGCTGTTCTTGTTTTCTTTTTCCAGGCATTCCAAGTGGCGAATGGATTGGAGGTGCTCCAAAATCGTTATTGTAAGATCCCGAATCGGTACTTTTACTATTAAAACAACATAAATAATTAATTTAATATAAACTTACAATGAGACTCTATACATATTATATGTACATATGTATGATCAGTTGATGTGATTAATTATTAAGAAAAAAAAGTAAATTAGTCAGTATTTATACAGAATAAAACTGTATCCATGTTTATACGGAAATGATGATTCTTTAATAACGCAATCAGATAAGATAATTTTTGAAATTCCTTTGTCTTCAATTGAAAAAGGCTTATGAATAAGATGTGAGAATTTCTACGCACATACTCGAATGTGTATAAATACATACATACTAATATTCATATTATAGTACATATGTACCCATTATATATATATATATATATATATATATATATATATATATATATATATATATATATATATATATATATATATATATATATATATATATAAAAATATATATATAAAAATATATATATACATATATATATATATATATATATATATATATATATATATATATATATATATATTTATATATATATATATATATATATATAAATATATATATATATATATATATATATATATATATATATATATATATATATATATATATATATATATATATATATATATATATATATATACATATATATATATATATATATATATATATATATATATATATATATATATATATATATATATATATATATAAATACACATATATATTATGTGTATGTCCAATATTTATTTCTCATTTCACGGTGAAAAGTCACAACAATTACATACCTTTTATTTGGGTTTGAAGAGTGTGATAAATATCCTCTATGCGATAGTTCATCATCGTGGCGAAGATCAGTATTTCCATAACTATACGAAGATTCGATTTTCCGACCAATTTGTGGACGTCTGTATTAAAAAAGTCACAATTATTGTCTAATCCATTGTATATTCCATTGACAGTTGGTATGTAACATATTAATATTTTGTATTCGTATTCCTATATACGTGTAATCTGTATTGCGTATATTATAAACGATAAAATTTTAATACGTACTGAATGTGAAAATCGATTGAATTTCTTGGAGATGAAGTTTTAGAGTTTTTATCTTTTTGCAATGTATGAAGTTTCCAATAAATGTGAATAATTAATGAAATGGAAATGAACCATAAGCATAATAAAGTTATTCCCCATATCCACGTTAACGTATCTCCAGTCACCTATTTCAAAAAAATCAAATGTGTTAAAAACGATTATCGGTCAATTGTAAGTAACGATTTATGTATACGTATGTATACTAGTAGAATAAACGTGTCAAAAAATAACTGTTCTTATAAAAAATATCACAAATTTAATAAATGATTGTGAGAGTAAAAAATTAAATTACTGTTATTATATTGATAAGTTTGCCGACTACTAAATTTAAAAATATTCACCATGTTCAGGATAAATTTAAAATCTTGCACCTTTCGCGTTGAACACGTTTGCACAAATCATATATGAAATCGTATCAAAAGCATCAATGCATCACTGTGTTAGTTCACGCAAATAAATATTTGGAAGCATACAATTACAAACTAATTTTATTATAAGCTAATTATTATTATTATTAAATATACAAATATACTGGATTCACATTTTGCGAAAAAGATCTTCTTTCTACTTTGATAGTATTTGAACCAGTGTTGCAACAAGGGGCGAGAGAGAGAGAGAGAGAGAGAGTACAAAAGTGCATTTGCACTCCCCTGGATGCGATAAAAATATGAAATGAAATTGTTCATAAAAAAATTGGAAACGTGTATTGTTAAATAAATACTTAACTGCATGATTTAACAGATTGGAATTGAAATTGCAAAACTTAATGAAAATGCAAAATCAGTTATGCTTTCCAAAACACTTTGCTGTTTAATAATGTGTAATATAAGTATTTATGTTACACCATAAATGTATAAATCAGCAAAACTGCATTGGAAGGAGGTTTAATGCACTATTGTACAATATTTGATATAATGTGCAACATAAGCAAATTACAGCTTTTTGAACATTTTTCAATATTGCATTGTTATTAATAAGTATTGTATGTACATCTTTATTAAAAGAAAAAAAAAACAACGAACCAATAAATCAAGTGTCACGATTAATATTCTCTTTTCTCATGGGTGGGTGATTCTTTTTTAAAATAACACTGTTCGACACGAAAAATGGTTCAGAGACGAGATATGACTTTTCTTATAGATCTATGTCCAGTAAATACGAATCTGGTAATAAAAATTGTTGATTGGCTCGAGATTCGAAGATATATGTGTTTTTTTAAATCGCGCGATTTTTCTATATCTTGGTGTTGTTCGGTCGATGTATCAAAATCTGTCAATTTCCTGTTCAAAATGAATATTGGAATCTATAGTCGGGTATTTTATATTTCATTTGTAGTACTTTTCAGCTTTCAAATCTATCTAAGTAGTCGTCCAGTTCAAATCAAAAGTCAAAAGTACGTATTTTCACTTGGGATTTTTTCCCACTGTTAATACTATTTTATATTGAGTATTTTCTATTGAAACATGTTTATTGGGATAGTGTTCTGGCCACAATATTTTTATTTTCGTTTAAAAGGGTTAATTGGAAGTGTGCCGAATTTTAATTCGGTAAAATTGCGAGCTAAAAGCTCGTACTAGTATTTACCCGTATAAATAAATCACTGTAATGTAAGATCATATATCATTAACATACATATATAATATAACATGGTGGCCCTTACGACCTAAACTATGAGTTGATGAAGACTCGAAAAATGAACTCGTACCAAAGAATTGAGATTAGGAGTGGAGGTAGACGGTTTCGTCTGCTCCTCCCATGAATATCACGCATACACGCGTATTTATGCGAACCGCATACCGTCTACCCCAACTCCTAATATCAATGCTTTGGTACGAGTTGATTTTTTGAGTCTTCATCAACTCAGAGTTTGTGTCGTAAGGTGGACCCATAGTTAATTTGATGAATTAATTAAATAAATAATAGTTCAGATTTCTCACAAGGTAGTCTGCCGTTTTAGTCTGATAAGATTGATAACAATGGAAAATAAGTATCTAATAATTTTTAGATAAACCTATTTTATGTAAACATATAAGTACGTACATATACATTGAATAATTATATCACCAGTATCTTTTATCTACGTAGGTATGTACATACATATATTGTACATACAAAGATCCGGATACGATTAATCGTATAAACCAATGACATTAATATCTTAAGAATTCTCAAATGTTTTTATTAGCATAGAATTGTTTTTCTGATATCGATTGTACTGAACAACAGTGAAAAACCGAAATTCAAAATAATGACTAATTCCGATCTACTGAACACGAATATAATATGAAAATTTCTTATAAATTGTGGTGAGGTTTTCAAATTAATGTAAAATTTAGAATTGGTATTATATATAACTAGTGTTGTGCCCGTTGATTTCAACGGGTGGTTTCGAAAAGGAATTGAAACACGAATAAAAATAAAGTTATATGTAGTATAATGTATAATGTAAGGTAATTTATAGGCGCACGCGCACGTAATATTAATCGTAATAAAAGTGGCACATTATACATACACTTAGCAATCCAACCCGTTCGATATGATGAATGAATGTGTGTGTGCCCTGGAGGCTCCGCCCCCGCGCCTCCAACGCCTCCCTCCAGTGGCCTGAGGGCTTCGTCCCCCTTGCCCCCGACGCCCTGGAGGCTTTGCCCCCTCTCCCCCTGACGCCTCTGGCTCAAGGGGGCTTCGCCCCCAGCGCCCCCGACGCCCAGAGCACTTCCCGCACTCCGGGGTCTTCACCTCCGCACCCCCAACAAAGTCCAACGTGGCCGGAGGACGCCCGACAAATACGAAGACGATCGTCACCCCCCTCCCCCACTACCATGCTTCCCAGCGTCTCGATTACTCGGCTGTGATTGGTTCCCCATACTGGTTGATCGTCCGTAACAAACATACAAACATACAAATATACATACATATTTAGCGACAGTCGGTTTTATATATGTATATTATATTGATTTTACAATTTTCGATATCGTGGTAGATGTTCTAAAGCCATTAGAAATTGGTGTTCTAGAATTAAGTAAGAACGATAATACTATTTTGCAGGCAGAAGGAGTAATTAATTATATATTTGAACAATTAAAAAATATGAAAATTCAATTAGTTGTGAAATTAAAAAGGCTTTAGCTTATAGAATACTAGCTGTATTACCCGGCTTCGCTCGGTATTTGTAATATAAACAGCTTAAACATGACAAACATAATCTAATAGTAAAATAAAAAACAATCTAATAGTTTTATTAAAAAAATACATTTTATTAAAAAAAAAATAAAAGAAATAAAATTAAAAAAAAAATAATAAAAAAAAAATTAAAAAAAAAATAATAAAAAAAAATAAAAAAATTAATATATAAAAATTATAATAATGATAATGATGATGACGATATAATTTTAATTGAAACGACTGAATCATGTCGATCTGATAATGATCAGGCAGCATGATAATGATTGTTTATCTGGAGCGAGTCGAATCACCTTTATCGGTGGTCTGGATATGGGTGAGGTGATGTCACCTCGTGAAGATTCTTCCAGGCTCAAGGGTATCCTTTGTGTGGTCACGTGCTTTGTGTTTTTATGGGGTAATACGATTTATGCTATTTCGGTTGTTCCCTTGAACTCAAGGTTTGTTTCTCTGGAGCAAATAGATGAATGCTTTGGCTTTGCTGAAAGCTCGTACAAGCTTTATTGTATTCCTAAATAAAATTTAAACTATTTCTAATACCAATCCATCCCAATTAATCCAACATACTTCCAATAATTTTTAATTTACCAACATTCAAAATACTTTTTGATATTTCTGCGACCACTAATGGATTCACTATGTTAAAGTAGTGTTTTTATTAATTATATTAAACAGATTTGAAAAGTATAGGTATAATACATAAACGCACTTTTATATTGTATTTGTTAAGATAAATTATACCATTATGAATTCGAATAACGTATTATCGAGGTTCTGCGTGACAGCATGAACAATATCAATACACATGGTTAAATTGGTAGGACCGGATCTGGGTGTTGTGTCGGTGCCGATCTGGAGATCGTGTGTACGTTTAATACAATATCTTGTAGGCGGGTCGTGTGGAATTATCGAAACTGAATAACTAATCGCCTGCTGCTAAGGCTAGTTTTAACTCGGTCATAATCTTATGCCTCTGGATAGTGAATACCTATATTTCTTGCCCTCCATTGCCCCCTTTTGGTAAGCCATCTTATCATTGACAGTACATATGCTTTATCGTATGAAAACAACAATATGTACCCAGTAATGTCACCTTAATTTACGCGCCAAAATGATGAGTTCATCCACGCTTAACTGAATTCTCTTATGATTCAATGTACTTGAAATGCTGTTGTGCAATGTTTGTAACGCAGCTGTCAAACCTTTGGAAAACTATATCTCAATAGTATAACGTTGGAATAAAATTATGCATTCTATAAAAATGAGAATTCTTTCGTGTGGTAATTAGAGTAGTACTGAAAATTGAATTTTTATCGATGTCTGTGTTCTATTTCCTTGCGTTTCAGTATCGGTGATGAAGTTCTTGAAGTTATTTATCCATGGAAATCAAACATATTGGCATCAATCAAGATTCAAATGAAATTTAAGTTTTTGAAAAATAGCTAATGGATTTTGTAAGTTCATCATTATGTTATCAATGTTTAAATATACTTTATCTTTCAATAGATTTTTTTCATATTTCAGATTGCCGCTGAGTTGTGTGAAAACCTTGGCAAGATGTCTAATATGAGCCCAGATAAACTTGCATCGTATCTATCTGAAAAAGGTTTTTCCGTTAAACAAGTTCCGCTCGTCAACACTTTAGGTAAACTTGGAAAAGACGGTGTGAACACGTTCGACTTGACGTCAAATTTTTGCGATAAATTCATCGGTTCTAAATTTTGGACGTGTGGAAAATGTTCCAAAATGTACGACAGCCAAACCTCGCTCTACAATCACATTAGAGTTGATCATTTCGGCATGAATGTCACCAGCGGAATCGTGAATTTGAGCAGTGGCGTTACTGGCAATCATATCAAAGTTGAAAATGGTGAAACTAGTTATATTATAATAAAAACTGATCAACAGTCAGATTCGTTAGAATTCAAAAAGAGACGGTCGCGACGTGTCGAAACGAAACCCAGAAAACCGTACGAAAAGAGATATTTAGATATAAAGGCGCGCACGGAAATTTCTGGACCGTTTAAATGCAATATTTGCAACGAAATTTTTTCAGATTGTTGCAACTTCTCGACTCATATGAACAACTTGCATTTTAAGAGACGTCGATTGATACTTCGCTGTCAAATATGCGAAAAGAAGTACATGGGTAAGATGAGCGATGATAGTGTTAAAGTGCCATATGAACCTGGTCCCCCAACTTCTCAACTCAATTGTAACATGTGCGGAAAGGTATTTACTCTCCAGGCGCATTTAGACTATCATGTTAAAAAGTATCACTCTAAAATAAAACAGTATGAATGTTCTCTATGCAACAAAAGCTTTACCCAAGTCACAGGTTTATCACAACACATGAAAACACACTCTGGCATTAGACCTTTCATTTGCAACATTTGTTTAAAAGCTTTTCGACAGAAAGCAGGCCTCGATCAACATATGCGTATCCACAGTAAAGTCAAACCATACAATTGTCTCATATGTGAAAGAGCGTTCACACAATCCGCCCACTTGAGTCAACACATGCGAATACACACAAAAATAGAGCCATTTGAATGTGGTTTATGTGAACGCAGATTCAAACAGAGCAGTCATTTGAATTTTCATTTACGTTCGCATGACTCTTAAATGCGCAATACTTTCACGGAAATTCGTTTCTAATTTAGTATTTCATCTCTTCATCTATTGTGGAGTTTGTCGTGGCTGGTGTTTCAACTTTAATAAACAATCTAAAGAAGGTATCCATTGTCTTGCAATCAGCTCAGGCAGCTATTAACCATATCGATGGCTTGGTGCACAGATACTGTATGTCTATTTTTGAATTTGTATTGAATTTTAAGTTTGTAGATGCTGGAATAATTCAGGTTTCTCCTTTCAAGGTAATTTATGTATATCACATAAATTACTCTAAATTAATCCAAGATCTACAAACTTAAAATTCGATACAAATTCAAAAATGAACATGCAATATCTGTGCACCAAGCCATCGATATGTTATGAATATAAAATTTCTATGGTTGAATAGAAAATTCAGTCGAAAATGTCTTTGAAATTGATCAATTGTTCTATATATGTACATATGCAGTGAATAATGGCAAATGAGCTTTTAAACTATTTGACCTGGACATTTTTGAAACTATAGATATTGAATATTATGATATGATATACGTATTTCAAAAAGTGATGTAATATATCTGTGTTCAAAAAATGTATCATTTACTACGGCCTTTAGAATAAATATTTAATTAAAATTGTATCTGCGAATTGAAGTATTTATACTCGACAGTGTTCCCGTTTTCACATTTAGAAATGTCGAAATGTTAAATTTGTTTCCTTAGAAATGCTAATTTAAAACAAAAAATTCTGGAACAGAGTTAAAGTTGCATATTAATTAATGAATACTCATAGACGTGTACATATTTAATGTGAACTAATAAGATACAAATGAACATATGTACATATTTACTTTTAGATTGAATTAAGACTTTACTATCAGAATTGTAGATCGTGTAAATGTTATTAAATAAAACATCTCATCCCTATTTTGTATAGACGTGTTAAGTTATTATTTATATTTCTTATTTTTATCATACTTGAAGAGAATTTGATTCTAAAGTATAATGTTTGTGATAATATTGTTACTGGAAAATAGCATTGATAATTCGCATATATGTAATAATATGTATGTTATGTAATTGAGCCAAATTACCATGTAGTGTGACGCGTTCATCTGTAAATTAGCTCACGTGATACCATCGCTTGTTTAAATATAAGAAAAATAAATGTTTCAATATTTTATTTCATCTTTTAATTTTCACCATACATCCTCAGAAATAGTGTTGTATATGTTTTGAAATTGTTAAATTAATATAAGACAGATAAAACTTGCAGAATATATAATAATATCAATGGGAACATCAATTGTGCAGCTGAAATTTTAATGATAAAAATTAGAAATTCACATACTGACAATTTAAACAATATATATATATATATATATATATATATATATATATATATATATATATATATATATATATATATATGTATGCACATATTGATTTTGGTTCGGTGATTACTTCTCAAATGTGACTTCACGAAAATCGTTCGCACGGATCTCCTGTCGCAAGAAAACTGCCCAAATATTGGTCAAATAATAAAAATCTCCAAGAAAAAGGCATATTCTGAGCAATATTTGAACAGTTTTCTGTATTGCAATTTTCCTGTACGACAGGAGACTTTCGTGCGAGCAGTTATCCTGTTAGCGATTCACATTTGAGAAGTAACCCGTTCACCATTGATTTTACCTCTTCAGCTATGTCGATCCAATCCATCATGCGTCTAATCGAATCGTTTTCTGAAGTTCTCTTATCCCAATTCCAGTATGTAGTTTTAGTGAATTTTCTAGACACGTTAAATTGCCTCGAAGCTTCTTCCGAAAGTGGTTTTCTCTTCTCATTTATAACAAAACCTTTGTAACTGTCCGGAAATACTAGAACTTGGCCATTTAATCGACGCCCTCTGAATGACGTTACAAGTGCTGGAATTACCCATTGCATTATGGTGAAATTGTAGCACGAGTGGTTAAGAATTAAGAGAAAGGAGTTATCTTACTTCCGTCGTCGTTGTGCTGCAAATGGGGGCGCCAGTATTGCGAAACGGACGCTTTGGAAGCCCCGACACTATCGCCAGTATCTACGCGACTCGGCAACCAATGACTTTCCGACTCTTGACTTATTTCTACCCCCCGTATTTCGATGCTCATCTTCGTTCAGTGACAATCTAACTCGTACCCGCCAAACCAAATGTGACAGTCAGTGCTACCATTTGCTTGACATACATACATATTTTACCAACACAAAAAAGTTTAGCTTTTCAATAGCTCTTTGTAAAGTTAAAACATTTTCGGGCGATGCTATATTTACTTTATCTACCTATATAGTGTCAACAGAAATTAGACTGAAATTAAATTCACAGACTGTTAATAATGTCTGCTCGTGGTAGTCGCCTGCGTCCGAACGGTAAACGGACAACTAGTCATATGATCACCCGTCACACTAAAACTGGTCACGAAAAAACTGGTCATACCCAAAAATTCGACCAATTTTTAATTTATGGGTGTGACCAGTTTTCGGGTGTGACTAGTTTTCTCGTAAAAAGTATATATACACATACATATATGAAATTAAATTCGTCCAATGGGGGGGGGGGGGGGAGATTCCATTGGATCCGCCTTTATATTGCTATGAGTAAGTGGGAGCACCATTAAGGCCATAAAAGGTTATCAGTAATAGTATTATTTTATTTTAAAATCTAAGCAATAATTTTCATATTCTTATTTAGACTTTATTTGCATTTCAGGAATCATAAAAAACTTTTGATTCGTCATTACTAAAGTCCAATTGGGAGCAAGATCAACTTGTGGGAGTGCAAGTTGGTAATGGACCAAAGATTTTACAAAATAAATATCTGAAAATAAATAAATATAATCGTTATTTTTCTTCAAACGTCGAGTTGAATAGCTGTGTTAAGGTCTGTTCATACCTAGTCAGCACGTATCGACTTCAGCAGGTATCCGGCCGCACGAAAAGTATTATTTGGCACATTTTGTATGGGTATATTCATACCAACCGTCACGTTTACGCCACGGCAGGCTTACAGCAGTACCCGACATTTCCTGTTCATACCTTACAGCATCATCCGTCAACGTATCGTATCCATTTTTTTGGCCATCGTGGAAATATACACGCGAATTACATGCCATGAGTCTGCCGCTTTGCTGTTTTGGACCAATTATCGATAGTGACAGTTGACAGCTGTTCAATCTTTCGACATGGTTTTGGCGCAAATATTTAAAAAAAAAATAATTTTTTTACGGAAATATTTAAAAAAATTTTGTCCATCATCCACAAGCTCCTTATACAGTGTCCAAAACTCTCCTTCGGTTTTTTTAACATGGGATGCACATCAAAAGGCCTCCGTGCTTTTTTATTACCTTCTTGAGCTTCTTCTTCCAACAAAAACGCGATTATACATAATTTTTCGTTCGATAAACGCCGAAAAATTTTTGCTGACTTGTATTCTGACGCGTAGCTACGAATGCACGTGTATGCATTCATATTGTAAGTACTCGACAATACGACGTGCGCCGTATCGTCATGGCCTGTAATGTATAAGTAAGCCGATTTTGCCTTGCACTCCGCCAAATTGCTGTAAGCGTGACGTGACCGCGACGTGTAGGTAGATATGAATAGAAATGTAATAAAATGACATATTTGAAACGGAGTCGTGCAGTGCTGTTAAGTATGAACAGACCTTTATCGGTCGAGAATGCTATTGGTCGAGATGGGGTGAAAAGTACAGCATGTGCGTTTTGCCTGTGTCTTCCTACAGCAGATGAATTATAATTTGATTCGTGCAATTTTTGTATGCTTATCTCAACTAAAATCGATCTCTAGTCATCACTGTTTTTAGTTTATAAAAATCAAAATTAGAATTTTGAATTTGGTGCAATTGAGACTACATACATACATATATATGTATGTGGAAACATTGCATCCAGTTTAGGCACTACTTAATACCAATACTAATTGAAACTATTGATTTGGTACAAGAGGGGAGATAATAAAAACAATCAGTTGGCATGAAATGAGACCTCTATAAAAGAAGAGATCTTAAATTTATTTTTTTCTTTCATATTTGCTCTCTAATACACAATACATTCACGAGCCGAACATACAATAATATAATACGAACCACTGATGTAGTGGTATATGTACCTAAAAATGGAATCATCACTACAATTCAAAATTAAAATAAAAATAAATTCATAAATAATGATTATTTCAAATTAAATATGGTCAAAAAAAATATATTGTATTGGAAAGTGTTACGATTACTCGAGTGCATAATAATGATTCCATTTTTAAGAAAGTAAATACATATATAATATATAGAATACTTTTTTTTTTAAGTCTTAAATAATTTTGTACTTTTTTTTTTAATTAAAAAATTTTTGTAATATAATAAATCTACTTGATATAATTTGATAATATTTGTAAATTTCACTGGTATTTTTTAAAATTAGTGTTCAAGACAACTGACGAATTAAACAATACATAAAATATAATGATTTGAAGTGTTTATAGAAGAATTTGAAATGTTACATGGACCTATTTTATTTTCACATCGAATATGTCTCACAAATTGCATTGTGCATTACATATGTATATAATATTCAAAGTAATATGATACACAATATGTATTATCACTCGAACATTGTATGTTACGTTAAAGAAATATTGAATACATACTAAATACATAATAAATTTTAATTTATAAAGTTGCCAATTCTCATATGGCCACAAAAAAAAAAATAACACAAAATCTAAAAGATGTTACCAAATGATATAAAATATTTTCATCCACACAAGCACATACATATATATTCACATCATAAATAATTTAAATGTAACATGTTGAGTTCAGTTGAACCGTATATAAAAACTACGTATCTTACATAAAGAGGGATTGACCAGATCATACATATGTGTAAATATATATAAGCATAAAACTGCTTTCTTTTAATCCATTATAAATAAATTAAGTATACACATATATTTTTTTTTAATTTATAATATTTATATATTTTTGTGTCCATAGTCATGCATGCACATGGATTAATGCATGAAATTATTAAAGTGAGTCATTTAACACAAATTTTGAGTTATGTACGCTTGTGTATTTATATCTTAAACATGACAAAATGATTCATTTACAAGACATCTACAAATATATCAAAATGCAAATGATAATTTTTCAGGTTTTGATATGAATTTGAAAAAAAGAATACATATAAAAGTCGATATTATGCTTCGTATTAAGTAAACAGTATGTATATATAGATGAATATGGGATAAAATATACACATGTATATGGCGATATATTGTTATATTAATTGAAATATTATATTCTTTTGTGTTTGGTGTTAAACAACTACTTTATATTAAAATTAAATTAAAATCTATAGCTAAATACTCATAAATTTAATATCACATTTTTTTTAATTTTTCCGTTTTTTTCTTCTCCACAACATGATTAGGAGATCCATTTAAAGTATAATGAACATTAATGTTATATCTATCCACAATACCCTGTGGCGAACACATACAGAACATAACTTTTCAATCTTTTTCCAAGAATAAGCAATCATACAAATCAGTGTTCTCCGTGTATAAAGTATCTAAATGTTTTTAAAATCAACAGAAATTAACCATTGTAATTATTCTATTATCAATAGATGTGTTCTGGCACACTTTCTTGCAGATAGAGAACACCGAAAATCTTGAATATTTCACATATGTTAATATATGAAATTAATCAATACAATATTTATATTACTTTAAAAGCATCAGAAAATCATAACTCGCGCTAAACATACAAATACCCAAGTACTAGAATGACTTAAATATTTTCGTGACAAGCCGATAAATGTGCAGAGTTGACAATTTTGCATTTTAATTTATCACGAACCCAATATTATATTAGATATGTAAATTGGATATTAACACAATTACAAAGAAAGTTTACCCAATCGCCAAGCGAAAATTAAATACCGATAAAACCCAATTAATTCTACACTGGTATTTAAAAATTTTATGCAATCAAGATAAAAAAAAAGTGTGATGGACTAGTATATTTAAACGGGCTAAGATAGATTTTAAGTAAGTCAAATAAATAGTACATATCAGAAGTCTATTTCATATAATTATATATTTAGTCGGAAATCGCAAAGATCCTTATATTAAAAGGTGGTCATTTGAATTTTGCTTCCTCGTAGATAAAGCATCATAAATACATATATTAGAAATTAAACATATTGAATAATATAATAGTTTAACATAAAAAATTAAAAATGCATTTCAGTAGTGTGAGCTTAAATTAAGAAAATGAGATTTTCCTCCAATTGCATAAACGGAGTTTTTCAAGTAAAAAAAAAAAAGAAAATCGAAAGAATAAAATCAAAAGAATCATCATATTTAAAGACCCGGAAACCAAATGAACGAAAAGTTCATAACAGATACAGCGATTATAGAAATTAGAAAATCGCCGAAAGACTTTTATACTAGTTGTTATTGCACAATACGGGCACCACAGGGCTAGTAGGCCAATCTTTCGTGTCTTCATTTAAATCTTCCGAGCTTTCACTGCCAGATCTAGAACAGAAAAAAAAAATAAATAAAAATTCATGTGTATATAAAAATATGTAGTATACTCTCAGTTATCCAGATTAACGAGATGGGAGGCACAATTATTGTAAAAAAAAAAAAATTATCCAAATTACTCAATTTTATCTCGTTTTAAAATGGGGTAAAAATTTAAATTAATACATCAGGTTTAGAAATTTAACAAGTCTTATTATTGATGAAAATTTGTCGTTTTGTTTGTGTTGTTTGCTGGTTTAATTTTAGATCAAGATTGAGTTATTTGTTTTCAACGTGCTTTTATTTTGATAAAAAATTAGGTTCATTCATGGATAATCGAGAGTATTTATACTGAAGTTGATGAAGAAAGAAAGGGTAGAAATACATAGTATTGTTGAGGAATAAAAAGTACCTGGGTCTTGTAATGGCTGCCGTTTTCAAAGGGGAACCGGCAGAAAACTGTTGTTCTTGAATAGTTGGCAACATACTAGTTAATTTATCAGTTGGCCGTAAAACCTAAAAAAAAAAAGATCAAATATGTAAACAAAACTTCACAATTTATAATTCGTTATAATGAAAAATATTTGTTTTTTATTAACCTTAAGAGTTCGAGAACTCAATCTCCACACCAAGCATTGACGATGCGGGGTCTTTTGTCTAGTGTTATACCTTTCTAGAATACATATGACGGCTTGATGGGTAGCGTAAAATGAACTATCAGAAATCTAAAATTAAAAATCACAGCGTGTTATTACACTAATCATATTTTATATATTCCAGATATAGGAGAAGTTCTTTTAAGGATATAGAATTAAAAATTTAAAGAGATTATTTACCTGACATGCTTTCTGTAGCTCCATAGCAAATTCAACAATCCTCATCAAATTATTAATTTGCTCAGACGTATGACCAGACCTTTGCATCAAATTCAATTGGGAATCTTTAAAATAAAAAAATAAAAAATCAATAAGTACATATATCAAAACTAAATTATATGTCATATTTTAATAATATTATTTGAGATCTTTCTTCAAGTATACAGATTTTTTTCCTATACATGTTAAGAATATAACACTTAATGCAATTTATATTTAAACTAGCTGAACCCGACATGCGTTGCAATGCCAAAATAACGCATGCAATCCCCGTTCCCGAGTTAACATCGTGGTAATCCGACTTATCCAGCGTTTTGGCTCGTGCTTCTCGATGTGTTTCGATACGTAAATTTTTCAATTTCAAATTAATACTTAATAATGAAATTAAATTACAGTAATGATAATTTGTCAGTAAAACGCAGGCGGCAAACACATTTGAATTTATTCAATTATTATTGTTTATTTTACCCTAACATCGCAGGTGGCGACGCGAATACATTTGAAATTATTGCGTTGCAATGCCACTCATTCCTGTTTTCCCGTTTTTGGACATTTTTTTTTACAGAAACCATCGCAGGTATGCACACAATAACGCATGTAAGTTTCATCGCAATCGGTTGAATGATATAGGAACGCACACGTGACAGACAGACAAACATTGATTTATATACATATATAGATAGATTGCGTCTTTATGAATTTTCTAAATAAAATAAAAACTATGAAGTTATAACAGAATATAAAGAAAAATCTCACTATAAACTTTCAATTGTAATAGTTTTCAAATATTTAATATACTAATCTGATTGTCAAAATGATGCAATGTTAAAAATACAGGCACAAAAAGAAAAAATAAGTACCCAATTGAGTGCAAATAAGAACAAGAGCCAATTCACAAGCTCGGACATTGCAGCAGCTAGCATCACATGATAATATTTCCAAGCGATTGATGATTTCAGTCTCCTAAAATGATAAAAAAAAAAACATCAATATACCAAATGTATTGCTAACATTACAAAATTATTCAAATAAATAAAACATCAATTTACTTGTAATAAATTAAGAATAAAATGAGAAGGTATTCCGAATAAGTTAACAGCAGCCCAACGTAATAGTTTCAACAGTAATCGCAACCAATGCAATGGTGATACAGTTTCGCCGACAGCTCCCAACTTTTGTTCTATTATGGCAGACATGCGTCCTACATCTCCGGCGGTGCACTTGCATTGAGATATAGACACTGAAATAATTAAAATCACAACGTTAATAAAAATAATTAACAGAACAAAAATGAATAAACCTCTTAAATATTGGATAAAATAAAATCAAATCTAACCAAGATCATCTGTATTGATTGATGGCAGTTTTGGACGATGAGAAAGAATGGCAATATGCATGCAAGACACTGATATGCATGATATGTGGCATAAACGAACCTGAGAAATAAAATAACACAATTTTATTCATTGACTGCACACAAAATAATTTAACATTCGACAACTGCAAATCTTACCTTCATCTTTGTTAAAAATCTGTCCAATAGATTGATGGCATGAAATAATACATCTGTTGGTAGATCATACCATACTTTCAAACATCTTAAAACGTGAACTGCACCATCTCTAGTACCAGCGCCGATCTCTCCGCGCTAAAACATAAAATTAAATATAAATACGAAAAATAATTAAGGAAATCGCATACATACATACATAAAAATGATTATAATTAAAACTCATCACAAAATAAAAAATTACCTGTGGTAAAACGGGAAGGTACAGCCTGGGTTGAAATTTTGATTCTACCTGCAAATACTCTTTAAATGTGGCATTCAATTCTTCCACGCTATTTTCCAATTCAAACGAATCAGTCGATTCTGTAAGTTCGCTGGAATCACTCTGATCTTTTAAATTATCGATTAACTTCATTTCATCGGAGTTGTCATCGATTAATTTCATATCTTCATCAGTTGGAATTGCTGCACTTTTTTGAAGAGCATTCCCAGAATTTTCATTGTTCACTTCTAAGAGCATAGAAGGTTCAATGAAAAGATTCTTGCGGGATTTAACAGCGTTTAAATCACGATTATCAACTGTTCCATCAATCAGTGGCAAAGATTTGCAGAGTGGATTTTTATGATCATTGTTTGAAAGAGTTGCAGGAGAATTTTCAATGCCATCGATTCGTCCAGCTGGATTTTTTATCTTATCCTTTTTATTCTGGTGGTTGAAGTTGGGGAAAGATTTTGGTGGAGTATCTTTCCTTATGCTGAATGAATCACATCTGTTCAACGAATTGTCATACTT
Organism: Arctopsyche grandis; assembly: GCF_051622035.1. NCBI lineage: Eukaryota > Metazoa > Arthropoda > Insecta > Trichoptera > Hydropsychidae > Arctopsyche > Arctopsyche grandis. Next base: position 24,160,854 of record NC_135357.1, read on the forward strand.
TTTCACGTTATGCCTGTTTGAATTCGTTCCATGATAATGTTTCCTAGATTTATCATCCCTGAAACGAGTTTTTCCTCGTTTCGAATGATGAGGGGAATATTTTCTGCTGCTAGCATCCGGGACCTTCGGCTTCCCATCGCTCGGCTCCGGCTGTCTCTGCATCACCGTACCGCCGTCCAGGGAAGAATGACGTCCGAAACCGGGCGAATAGGGCCTAGTACCTGACATTGTACAAAAATAAGGGGTTGATGAAACCGAGGTAAGTTTTAAAATTCTCGGGTGCAGTTGAGTAACTTGTGAATTCAATTCAAAATAATCTCAACGGAACACTCGAATTTCATCAGCAACCTCGATCTGAAATGGGTCAACAGACGTAGGTAGCCTTGACCTCACTTCGCAGATTCGAGGCGGTCGACAACTTTATCAATCGTTTTGTTGAAAAACTGATGACAAGCAATCGACGTGCACACCCTTCAATCGGTAAAATTAGAGTGATGACTCACACAGTCAAACAAAATTACAGGTACTAACACAGCAGTGGTTGAACACAACTGTAGGCCAATTAAAAATCACCCTTTAATGAATAGAAAAAAGTAATGATTAGACATAAAATTAATGAAAACATACGATGATTACTCTGTTGCAGACCAACACGCACTTGAACCATGTACGATCTAAGATTGTATACGAATTTAAATTTTCACTTACACAATATTGCATCATGGAGATTACAAATAAAGAGAAAAATTAATCACTGGCGCAAATAGTTCAACAGCGTGTACAGGACTGATTGGAAATACCACATGTGAATTAAAAATAAATTCTCTAGAATTTTTAATTTTTTTATATAAAAAGTGCTATGTATCATATTTGTTAAGAAATCCAAAATAATTTAATAATAAAAAAAAGTTGTTTGTTACGATTGACAATTACGTTATGTAACGTCATATGGAATATATTCATGAATATAAATAAAAATTTAAATATTTACAATATGGCACGTTTTATACATTAAATATTGTTATATATAAAAGAACAAATGTTGTATGGCAGCAAGACAGTAAAATAATAAGAATGCAGACAATATTATATATTATAATATTACATATATATTATAAAATGATATAAGAATGCATCGAGGGTTTTCAACCATCCATATCATTTGAAACTCTTCCAGCTGATATATAATAAGTACATTTTAAGAAGCCCTAATTTGTAAAATCGTTAATTAAATTGTATTCTCATTGATATTTACCCTTCGAAAAGAAGTATTTTGAACAAACGACAATTTTATTTAAATTTATGATTCACTGAATCGTATTAAAAATACATTTTGTGGTTTTCGGTATCGGATACAGACAAGCGTTAAGGCGAAAACACACTGAGTGGTACGTGTTTTTTTTTTTTAGACACTTTTAAAAATGCGAAAAAACGCAACTCCCGTTAATTTCAATCCCTTTAACATTTGGGTGGCATCACATTCTTTAAAATAAGATTCCTCAAAATCAAGCGTCATACGTGAACATACGTCTCGTTTTGAACGGAACCGTCCCATTTTTAGGTCGCCTATCCCGTTTTCCCCAAGCACAGCTTCGGGACGTCGAAATGTCCCGTTTTCAAAAAGAGAGCAACCCACGGTAACCATTTTTAAGCCTGCCAGGCACTAATGCACCCTTAGAAAAGGTCTTTTCTACTATGAAAAAGTTGTGGACAAGCAAAACCCAGTTGCAAGTCGCAGTACTTAAAGCAATGCTAATTACCAAAGTAAATTTTAAGATATCCTGCCAAGAATTTCATTATTATTTGAAATAAACACCAAAAATACATGAAATTTGTTCCTCAGAAAAATATAAGACCATGTAAATTATTTATTTTCACGTGTTCATTCCTGTTCTTTTAACCGTTTGCCCGCGGCCAACTTCTATGGAAGCTTTGGGCGACAAGTCTGTAGCGCAGCTGTCTTCCATAGAATTTCGGAACTTTGCACGGGATTTTGAGCCATATATGCACCAATTTCAACTGTTTTAAGGTTCAAAATTGGTTGAATATATTACTGAGTTGAATGCCATCTATTCAATTTGCTTAAAATGAATATATCAGTCAAAAATTAGTTTTTTGTGGAACCATACTGAAACCTCGTCTATGCGACGTCACGTCTTCATACAATTATGAAGAATGATTATTTGACAATTAATCCAAAACTACGAGATATATTATGTATTTTATTGTTTAAAATAATACTTTATGTGTTAATTAACATATCTGGTTACTTGAGTTAATATTAAAATCTGTATTTAAGGTCGAAAACTCGATTGCCAAATTCGCGAAAAAGGTACCGCATACAGGGCTTATTCGCTATATTTATTGCCGCGGGCAAAGGGTTAAATATGCGTTTTCTTGAATACACATATGTATATAAGTTATTAATATAATTACTAAAAATTGATAATGTCCCGTTTTGAGGAAAAAAATATAAATGGTCACGTTAGTCATACTATAATATATCGAGGTCTATTTTCGTAGACATCCAGTAAATTTGTAAGACAAGTTCCGATTTCAATCCAAAAATATACATAAAGAAATTTAGCTACGAGGGAACAAACAGGAATTTTCGAATTTGAACAATGGATAGAGCAAAGATAGGTTGCAGTTTTTTTTTCTTCCTCACGATGAACGAACCCGTTCAAACTTATATCACACATTTCAAGGGCAAAATGATGAATAAAACAAAAAAAAAACAGGAAACGGAACAATAGGAAAGTAGCAAACCTTAAAGCGATACATGATGGTTCCGAAAATTGCACAAAAATCAGTGTGAAAATTGCACAAAGAGAAACCGACCCTAGTCAGACCGATTACGAGAACCAACTGGAGCGAACTTGTCGTAGCTTGCCTCTCACAGCCGCCTACCGACAGCGAGAAAGAGACGCGAGAGTGTCGCCGTCTCGCTCGCACTCGCACTCGCACTCGCACTCACACTCACACTCGGGACTTTGGACGCTTCGAGAGGCTTCCACAGCGGTCGGAGGCGACTGGAGGGGCGAAGCCTCATCGGTTATCGGTTATCGGTTATCGCTCGTCAGTCGTCGCCCATTGGTGTAGATGTGGGTGTGTGTGGCTCGCAGCCGCAGCCAGGAGGGGATATTGGGATATTTGGATATTTACATATTTACCCGGATGCTTGGCGAGGAGCTCTCGGAGTGGCGGCCGCTGATGAGGTGTGTCGGCTCGTCGGGGGTGGAGGTGGTGCGGGGCGGTGGGGTGCGGTGGGGTGAGCGCGGGCCGAAGACAGCAGCCGACGCAGCTCACGCTCACCTACACCTACGCCTACACACCTACTACCTACTACGCACCAATACCCTTCACGTACGGCCAGCGTAGCCGCACGCTCGCCAACCGACGGCCGTTTCTATTTATGGGGGTCGATTTCACCGCTAATTCGAACCGAGTCAACTCGCTGTCGCTATGCACGTACGCACTATACACACCCATCAAATATGTACATATGTACTATCAGGGCTGTGGTGTCGTTAAAAAAAACCCACGACTCCGAAACCGATTTTTTCATTTAATCGGACTAATCACAAATGTACATACATACATAGATAGGTAGTTAGCTGGGTTCGGTGATTACTAGTCAAAAGTGAACCGGTCACAGGACAACCGGTCGCTTTAGATCGGTCACACGGGATCACCTGTCACACTAAAACTGGTCACACCCTAAAATCGGTCACGAGAAAACTGGTTGACCGATTTTAGGGTGTGACCAGTTTTCTCGTGACCAATTTTAGTGTGACGGGTGATCACGTGTGACCGATCTAGCGCGACCGGTTGTCCTGTGACTGATTTACATATGAATAGTAGTCCGTTTGCCGTTAGCTGATGTAAACCATCAACTATTCATTTTTTCTTTATAAGCTTTTATTTAGTTTTTTTTTTAATGTAAATAATAAAATGTACGCGTTTGACGTTACGGATTTGCCAAACATCAGGACTCTCTTCAAATTTACCTAAACATGGAAACAAAAAAGCAAATATGGAAACATTGCGTCTCAGATCTGCAAACATTCGGTATTGACTAATTCAATATTCATATACATTATTAAGATATAAATGCGAGCTAAAATGCCATTACTTCGACTCCTCAGCCCTCATGCTACACTACTACGCTTGTTGGGCATTTTTTAAATTATTTTTGGCACATTATCTCTTAGGGCTTAGATTTGTAAACTTTTTCAATCGATCTATAGATACGATGACCATAAGTCCTTTATGTAAGAGGACAGTATTTCATTTCTAAAATTGCCCTCTTGTACTTTATTTCGACTATCGCTGTTTCACTAGGACTAAGACGATCCTACTGGTGAATCTTAAAAAATCGGTTTTGTTTTCTGCTAAAGAAATGTTAAGAGAGATCGAAGATCAACAAATGAAAACATCGAAGAATGACGACAAAGTGACAAGCCCCGCCAATATGGGCTCATATTAAAAATCACTGAATTTTCATTGTCTCCCTGGATCTAATGCCCCCGTTGAACGAAAATTTTCATTAGTGAATTAACAATATGTGGACCGATGAGAAAACCCAATTAAAAGTAGACACATTATATAGGAGCATGCATACCAAATGCAACTTTGAAATAAGCTGTATACATTTTTTTGATTTTTTAAAACACGAACCGCGTTATTAAAAATAAAGTTCATTTAAAAATAAAGTTAAAAAACATTTTATAATAAATATTATAAACTTACATATGAAGCATTTTTAAGTTACTAAATACAAAATTAAGTTGCAAAAAAACAGAAATTAGCACCAAAATTTTGCTTAGCAACGGTGTAACGGTTTTGAAATAATGAACAAAATAATTTGCAATTCAATGGAAAGTAGGAATGGCTAATATACATACATACATAAAAAAATACATGGCCTAGAACACAATCCCTTCACAATGAGGAATTGCTGTACATTTAAGATTATACAACATTTATCTAATTTTAATATTCTGATAAAAGATTAAAAGCAAATAAAATAAATTAATTGTAAAGAGGAAAGTGTCAAATATTTCATGGTAATTTTATGTCGAAATAAAAATGACGAAACTATTAAATTAATCGGAATTGATAAGTAAAACATCGTCACAGAAACCACTATGAGTAAAGACTTCCCTATTTCCGTATCAGTAAATGATAACGCAGACGAATATCCGCCACAAAAAATTCTTGTAATATATTATGTATGTATGTACATACATATATATATGTAATATTGATAACGTAGCGTTTGGCCAAAATTTAACAACTCTGATAACTATGTATTTTAGTAATCATATGAACATACAATATAAGTACATATACACATTATTAACCGCGTTACTAAGGCAAGGCTTACCTGTGTACATTAAAATTTATACGTTTCATTGAAATTGTTAAACTACACAATAAAATATGTAACGAGCACATTTCCTAAATGTGGTATGTAAATCGAATATCGAATATGTTATCTCCGGATTTGAAATTGGGTCACAAAATTAAAGAAGGCTCGTATAGTATGTTGAACTCGCGATATCAAGGTATTCAAACTTAAAATAGCATATGACAAAACAAGTTTGTAACCAACTCAAGGTTTCATCTTTGACGATCGCGTCTATCGCTACGCGAAGCACCCACTTCACGTGTGCAAAAGTATTGTAACATTTTATATACATACCTAACAAATATATTAATCGTACGATACATAATTTATAAGCGATATTTGTTCCGCGATTTCGGCGACTTAAATTAAAATTTAGGCCACCTTTCTTTTCTTAGCATAACATAATATGCGTTGAATAAAATATTCGCATTTTTAGTGGGAGAAAAGTGAAACTTCAACGAGGCTCATCAAATCGACCATCTGTAAAAATTTCGAAACACTTCGAACAATATTGTGAAAACACGTACATATGATAGCGGTTTTCAGATTGTGTTCAAATTTTAGCACAACAGTGCTCTCCATGGTGCAAAACAACACAGTTAACAATGGATTTAATCAGAAAGATATCAAACAAAACAAAAATACATATAGAGAAAATTATATAAATAGAACATGGTAAACAAACAAGAAAATGCTTGGGGTAAATTGTGATTATACTCATTTTAATCATTCCCTCGGATAAATTAAATCACATATTATTGTCAGCTGATAATCAGGTCACAAAAATATGTAAAAAATTTACATGATATAATCGACAAAAATATGAAACAAAACTGATTAAGTTTAGTTGAATATATGCAAGTGTGTGTGTACATATTTATTGTAAATCGACATACATATTGTACGCAGTAAACATTAACAAATCATATTATTTAGGCGTGAATACGACATTGAGTTGACAAAACTCAAAACAAACATGTTTACGTAAATGGCGACATGGCGCGCATAAACAATCGACATTTGGTAATCGTTGAGGACATTTCATGACCCACAAAGTGTTTATAAAAAAATATTGTCGAAAACAATATAGATTGGCGAAAAGCAGATAATTCTTTGACGTCGGAGAAAACATGAAGATAAATGTTGCGAAAATGCGGGAAAACTTGTTTGGGTGCGTTATGAAAGGTTAAAAGGCGGAAAACGAAACCAACGTACATATGTATGTACATACACTAACTTTCGAATTTATTAGATTCTTGAGAAGAAATAGTGTTTAATGGGAGTTTGTACGTTACTCAAATTAAATACGAATTTTTTGATTGCTTCAAACCGAATGAGAGGCAGAAGGAAGAAAGAAGAAAATGAAAAGATTATTTCGAAATGACGGGGGGAAAAATTTTATAGATACTTTTAAAAATATTTTATGTATGACTGATAATAACCTAATAACATGATAATTCCAATTATAGATATTTATTAGCAAAAGCTGATATCAATTATTATGAATCATATGTACTTTCGATCTTTGTCTTACAGTCTGTGATCATTTGACAAACTATTGTTTTCATCGTACGTTTTGAAAAAGATTATTTACAATATGAAGGATCATTCTGTTTATTTTTATTAGCAGTGAAAGTTACGTTTATTTTAAAAATAAACATATCCTTGTATCAATTTTGTTGTTTACGCATTTTTTTGTTTATGTTTACTACACACGAAGGTCATTTACGATAATTTATGTGCACGTTATATTCCACTAATCAAAACAATGAATGAAATTTCAATGCTTATAATCACATTTTGAACAGATCAATGTCGGATGGATTGAAGATCGATGATCAAATTTTCCATTTTAATCAAAATAGTTTTATATATTATTGCATCACGTGGAGATTTACGTATGTCGATGTACATGCATATATAAATACTAGAGTTTTTACCCGGCTACGCTCGGTATTTGTAATATAAACCGCTTAAACATGGCCAATCTTATAGTAAACATTATATTAAATTTATTTGAATAGTTTTATTTTAGGTTGTGGCTATTTGCAGGTACTATATCTGCGACAGGCGCAAAGCCTTCTGCGCATGCGCGTGAACTTATAATCCGATTATGATTTCTTACATTTAATGTATGCTAGACTTGTTTAATCAATCGTTCATTATACATGAGGAAAATAAATTTCGCACGTTATTATAAAAGATTTATATCATTTAGCTAGGTATTATACGTTGTATATGATAATAATTTTCTAACAATTAATAATAATAACTAATTTGGATTATATTTTTTACTTTACGAGTTCGAACTAAATTTTAAGAGGTTTAAAACAAAATTTTAACAGTAAACACGCTGACAGTGACAGTTCACGCGCATGCGCAGAAGGCTTTGCGCCTGTCGCAGATATAGTACCTGCAAATAGCCACAACCTTTATTTTATTTAAATTTATTTGAATATTCATTTGTTTTTTTATTAAATTGAACGTCACGGATTCTACGAACCAAACAAATATACACACAGTCTCTTTCGAAATTATTAGATTTAAAACAATTAAAAATCATATCATGTTAAATAAAATACCTACATACAAACGTACTTTAAATGGGTGAAATGTAAAAATACGGAAAAGATGTATCTGAACGTAATATAATTTTAGACAGGAAACATTCAAAGAATAAGCGTGACAATGTGAAGAAAAATAATCATGACAGCACTGGCTGGAGTTTCCGGATTCTAACAAAGCGGGAGATATTTCACAAATAGCACTACCCAAACAAATTCTAGATTTTTTTGGTACATGATAAATTAGACCCATTGGCGAGAGTTGTGCTACTTTAAATTCACAAGATTTAGGAAAAATACATATACAGATATATGTACATAAGTAGGTACATATGAGTACGAATTATTTTAGGCGACAATTTGCCGAAAGTCGTTGGTGACCTTAGGTTATACGATGTTCGTTGCCTATCATCCAAACGGGCAATTCCTTATCGACAATAATTGATACTTGTACTTGAAAATGTTGACACTTTGCAAGTTAAAATTTGAAATCGATAAAATATTATCTATGAAACGCAATTGCATTAAACATTCACCTGTGTTAACATTAGGGGTTTCATTTTCAATGTCAAAGCGCAATATCTTCCATACAAAACCTATCTACATACATACATACATATATTATATAATATAATAATATAATAATACATATTTGACTTTTGTTTAAGCATAAAATAATCGACCTTCGACGGATTGCGTTCACCTCGAGCTGTTTGTTTTATTTTGGCAAAAGGAAAAAAGTGTTTGTAAAAAAACAAAACGGAAGGTGAAGCAAAATGACGCCATCTTGTTGAGCTTCCAATACTAGACCACCAAACCAGTTACACAGTTTGTACATATGTAGGTATTAGCATATTTGCACATGTATCTACATACATATTATATTTCTAATGCATTTGTGTTAAAAACTGAGGAAAAACAGCAACTATCGCAGTTATTTTCGGCGCGATATAAACAACTGTGACACACAAAAACAACCTTCGCTCTCTTGATACAAGAATTAATGACAAATCGGGTGACGTGATTTTAGTTGAATTGAACATGTTGGATTGATAACGATCAACAAGGTAAAGGGAATTTATAACAAAATTTCACAGAAAGTTTCATCACTACTAAAAATAAAAAGACGTAACGAGGATTTCACTGCAACTGGTACTCGAAAAATGTAGTACAGGCAACTTGCGTACGTGATGGACAACACACCACCTTAAAAATCTCAATGTAAAATCTTAATAATAAATCAAGAAGCTAATAGGCATAGACTAAGCTTCGGCGCGACCACCATTGTTCATTTTTATGATGAACCTTTTTTTTTGCTCTCTAGCTTTGTAGTTTTCCCTCTTTCCTGGAAAATAGCCCCAAAACTCCCATTTTTTGTTCCAAAAGCACGCTCCACCGCCGAAGACTAGTTATAAGTTATAACTAGTCTTCGTTATAACTTTTAACAGCAAGCAGTATGGCTCCGTCGTTGCGTTTATATTAAGTACCGAGAGGCTACCGGGTTCGATCCCGTACTAATCTTGAATGCTGCTGTTCAGACTTGGATATTTGTGACTCTAAGTCGACCGTTTCCCATCAGAGTTTGCCAATTGATCTAATTGATTTGTTGAAGCGGTTCCTCCATCAAATTGGTAAAAAACACCCTACCCACTATCTATCTGAACTTGATTTAATTACAATACAATTTATGTACAACTCTAAATCCATATATGTCTCTATGGATTAATTAATAGTTAATTTCGAGTTTTTTGGCATCTCAAAATTCAGCGTTTTAGGTGCGTTGAGGTTTACCTGTTAGGCCTTCCTGTTATAAATCTATGTAAAAATAAAAAATAGGCCTCGGTTTATCTCAAATCAATCCCAAAACGCCAGAATTAGATGACTGGAGTCGGGTCATTTGATTGGAAGCCCCAGAAATTACACAAAAATTACACGGCCTGAGAATATGGAAGAGAAATCGTTTGCCCAGCATTGGTTCATTTTTCGATGAAGACACATCGTATCAATTGACGCATCGCTGCCCGATTGAATTTTTGGACCGATGGCCTGTCACGTATCTTACTACACATTCTCTTAGCAAAACAACAGATGGTACAAACACGGGTAAACGTACTCGTACAGCGCAAGTTACAATAGCGTCCTGACTAATTTGTAATTTATATTTGAACGACTACCTGAAATTTAAAATAAAAACAAAAAATAAACTATTAAGTACGCGAATAACCCGAACGAAAGTAAATTTGTCTAACTTTTATTTTCAGCCTCGATTATATAATTTTGATGGGCGTTGTAAACAACAGCAACGTTTCAATAAAATAAACTAAGTCCGAAATTTATAGTATTCGAATATTTGACTTGGCTCCAACAAAACATTCAATCCAATTTAACTTTTAGATCTAGTGAGTTTTGCCAGAACAACGTCGGCGCCACAGATTCACCCACTGATTAGTGAACACACCAGAGATTATTACATCAGAGTTGCATTCGGAGTTGGGGTGCGTACGTGCGAAAAAGTTTGAGGGCCAACGGCCGCGTCCGATTGCGTCAGCTGCTTGGACGCCAGTATACATACATACATATAGATATATACAACCGATTACATTAAGCGGCGGGGACGCGCAAACAAAGACACTCACAATCGAGAAATTCGAAAACGAAAATGCAAATTGCACTGAGACGATCCCCTTTAGCTGGATGCAATCAATCGGATAATTGTGCAAAAGCGCAACTGACGGGCACGCCCATCCCCCAACAAACCAGCCTTTGTTCGCTACTGAATGTCAATTATTACGTATTCGATACCAAAACATTTCCCAGGGAATAAATTAGAAAAATCTAAATAAATCGGGGCCGTTATTTGAACGCTTTTGTTCCATTTCGTCAAAACAAATGAATTTCAAGCGCACGAATCGTTTCAAATTCAAATGTTTGAATTGTTTTTTCTGTTGTCATTGTCAAATGAGAAAACTGGTTGAACTTTTGACCTCATACAGTCGTAGCGCTGCTCGTGAATGATATATTTAGAAATAAATATGTACTAAAATAAAATGAAATTACCTCGTATGTCCCGTTGGGTGCATTCCTTAGCGTGTGATGTCTGGGAAGGCGTCGATGGCAAGATGTTTGTCTTGTTGCGCATCGACTCTTTGTGTTCTCATTCCTACGTTTGCGATTTCTAAATACACTACGAGCTGCGAAGACTGCGAGCGAATATAAATTGTCGTTCCCGAATCGTGATTTGTCGCTCTGGTCTCCGAATAAACAAAACAAAGGCGTCGGTCAGCTGCTCAGCGTTCAGTGCTCATTGTTTGTGGGGTTGACTGTTACTGCTACTGGTAGAGATAATGTTAGCAGTAGTGGTAGTGGTATACTACCACTTCCAGTCCCACTTGCAGATCCCCCCTCCCCATCCTTCAATTCAAATGCAATGCTCTACCAACCGATTTTCCTCATAATCACATACATATATTTACATATCGTATTTTATATGTATATGTACCCACCTAAAAAACGGGTCTACCTCACGGGCCCGAATGTGAATCGCCCGAAAACGCAAATATCGGAAGGCAAAGATCGAAAATCGAAAGATCTTAAGTCGAAAGATCAAAAAAAAGGGTGCATGGTAAACGATACATACTTAACATACTTAATTTGCGCGAGCAGGATACAACAGGAACAAGAGGAACAGGCTTTTCCTCCCGTATAAATTTGCGCGCGCAGAATACGGGAGGAAAAGCCTGTTCCTCTTGTTCCTGTTGTATCCTGCTCGCGCAAATTAAGTATGTTAAGTAAGTATGTGCCGTTTACCATGCACCCTTTTTTATCTTTCTACTTAAGATCTTTGCCTTCCGATATTTGCGTTTTCGGGCGTTTTACATTCGGGCCCGTCACGGAGACCGCTAAAGAAACATGATTTTTTGAAACTTTAAATAAAAAATTTCTTTGGAATTAAATTCATTAGTACATAACCGAAATTAAAGTGTATTATTGTCAAGATTCTCACCAGCAAAAATAGGCTAATGTTGGTCATTGATTAATTTTTAATTATTGGTCATTAATGCGTGTACAGTTTTAAGTTTTTGTTTCCTATGCATTTAATTCCTAAATACAGTAGAACCTCTATAATTCGGACTAATTGGGGATGAAGGTAATCCGGATAATCGAAAAAATCACAATTGACTGGGAAAGACGTGTACATTCAGTATGAATAATTCTTATTTGTCTACATTTACATATATAATAACATAAAGATCAATATTAAATTATTCTTTATTAAGAAATTCAATTATGGATTTTTACTTAAAGTTAGCTGTTCTTTTTGAAGCTGCCAAATCGTGAATATTTTTCATATAATAATGAACCAGATATTGGCTTTCCAGACGATCGTCTTTGAATGAACCATATTAAAATACAGTCTTCGACTTCGTTAAATATCCTGATGTTTTAATAACCTTACGCTCTGAGCATCATCTGACATTAAAGAATCAGTAAACTTCATAGTTTTTTTTTATATCTGAGATCGTTGACGTTCCAACACCATATTTATTTGACAAAAAACGTCCCAAGACACTGCTTTTTAAAGCAATGATTATTTCTAATTTGTCTTTTAATGAAAATATAACACGTTTTCTTTCCCATATTGGTAATATTAAAAATAAATATTTAACGATCAAATTTTCAAGAAAGAAACGTCCTTTGAGTATTGAATTTTGAATTTATCGACTAAACGATTCATGTCCGCATCTTATTTTCGAATTTTTAAGGTATGCATTTCAAAGCAGCAAAATCGTAAAATTTGTTTGTTTTTAATAATCCGGATAATCGAGGTTCTACTGTACTCGTATTTCATACAATCTATTATAGATATGTATTATTTTCTTTTGCAAATAACGATCACTTGTTCTGTGTGATGCGTCTTCAGCTTGATCAATGGAGAAAGTCGACAAAGAATGTATGACGGGTTTTACTGTGCATATAGGTAAATTGTTTATTAAAAAGAAATTGTTAGCATTATATATGCGAATAATAATTTAATGTACATATTAGAAAATATTGACATTTTTTTTAATTAAACCTTCTTTACGAACAGCGTATGGCATTGTTTTGATGTGATGTTAGCGTTACAAAATGTGCAACGCTGAAACAAAACTGAAGTAGGACAATAAAAAGGTGCTCCTCCTCCGCTCTTTTGGAATTATTTTAAAAACGTAACTTACTTCTTTTCTGTTGTATACGTATGTAGTTGATTTTGCGTAAAGAAATTTTACTTCTGTAATATGTAGTGTAAAACACGGTTTTTTAAATAAAACTTCTTTACTGGCGGTTTGGTGAATTTTTTTTGTGCAGATAAACAAAAATTTGCAACGCTGAAATATTGCACAAAACTCTAGTGTGACGATAAAGAATTTTTATATGAAATTTTATTTAAGTGAACTAGTTTAAGATTTTATTTTTTTCGGCATTATTAATTGATTTCGACATCTGATTTTGAATACAAAAAAAAAAAACAATAAATGTTTACTACTTCTCCAGCAAACATTAATTGCTACGCAAACAATAAATATGAATACAGCTGTTCATTTATGCGTGGTTGGCTCTCAGTAATTGCGTCGCCATTTTGCTTTTATTTCGTTTTAAATGAATTATCTACATTCTACAATTCACACTCCTGAGTTACACACATCAAAAAGTACGCTACAACCAATTTGCCAAATCATTCATTTTATGAAATTGGTCAGATACAGATCTGAAAATTAAAAAGAAATCTAATAAAAACAAAAATTTGATGAAATAACTATTTTTTAATTTTAGATGATGTTTTAAAAATAAAATTATCTATTTTATAAAATGCGCTCTCGACTCCAGTTGTATCCATTTGATTGACAACACATTCAGGTAACCATTCCTTGAAATTAGCGTTAGTGAAAGGATCGATAGAACATACATCAATAGGTTCACTTTCAATAGGAAGAATTAGTCTGAAATACAAAATTATAAAATATTTAATAAATAATATTTTACAACAAGAACTATGTATGTATGTACATATGGAAATATACTGTCTCTATGAAGATTCAATGTGCACATTTATTGAAATTATTGTGCACACATTAATTATGCATGATGATTGATGGATGAAAGACATCACAAATATTAGCTCAAATGGTTCATTACAATACACACGTAAATTTCATTCAATTGACGTAAACACTTAATGAAATATATCATATGTCAATTATTACCTCAACGAATGAAGAAACATTCGATTGGGTCTTATATCAGTTCGATCACTATAAGTGTAATCCCCGACAATAGTATGACCTAACAGATGACAATGAACTCTTAGCTGATGTCTCCTTCCTGGGAACATAAAAACACAAAAAGCATTAGCAAAACTAAGATATTTACTTGAACCAAAAATAATATAACTACGTACCTGTTAAAGGTTTAAGCAGAATTTTTGTGGCAGGATCGCCATCAAATAATCCTTTTTCTAAAACTAAAATTTTGGTTTGGGCTTTTTTTGGATTTAAGCAATTTTTGCCCTCAGAACACATTCTTTTATTGGTATTAATGCAATTTTCATCATAGCCTGAAATATATCAATATTGAGAGAAAAATTGATTTAAAAAAATATACATATAATATAAAAACACAAACTAACCCACGACAAAATCCACTGATGTAAATTCATCAATTAAATGCCCCCTAACAATTGCAACATAATATTTATTGACCAATCGAGCTTCAAATAGTTTCCCAGCAACAGCTGAGGCGTGTTTATTTCTTCCTAAACAAATTACGCCACTTGTTGAAAAATCTAAACGATGAATAAAGTGAAAACCATGTTTTAAATACTCTGATTCTTTACATTTTTGAGAAATTTTCGGCATTAATAGATGCTGTAGAGTATTCTGAGTAAAACAAAGAAAATACATTTACATAAGTACAATATTTAAAAAAAAAATGATCATATTTAACCAATTTTGACTAACTAGATTATTTTTGTCATCAGAGTTAATAAGTAAATCAGGAGGTTTATCAACAATAAGATAATCACTACTTTCGTGTAGTATGACTATGTTTTGACATGAAGACAATTCTATTACAGGAAACATTGTGAATTAACAGCGAGCTAAAAACGGAACAGCGAGGAAGAGATACCTGAGATAATCAATCATATAAAAAGATGTAAAAATAATAATATTCTCTATATTTATTATAATAATACTAAATATTCACTCAGACTATGTTGCCACCTAAGCTGTCAAATGTCACATACAACATTTGACGTTTATGGCAATCGGGACGAAATAGTACTTAAAATGACCATAAACTATACTACTTTTTTTTTTCAATATAGATTTTTCCGTCCAATATCCATTTAAATTTGAAAAATAAATAGTGTGTATTGTTGTTGGGCAGTGTGATATATTGCATTCAGATAGTATTCAACTGAAACATCATCGACGACACAAAAGATTTTCAGCAATGTCATCAAGTTTAATTTAACCACATTAATTTCCTCTTTGAAATGAAAGGTTCGGTGATTATTCTTCACAAAGCGATCTCACACACGTCACTAAAATCTCGACCACGGAACATCTGGCAACCGAAAATTCCATCCATCGAGAGCAACACGCGAACTAACATACTAATGAGAACTCGAGTCCCAGATATTCCTTATTATAGATTTCAGTGGCAGTGATTGTCGTGTGCGCAATGGCAATGTGTGAAATAATTTGTTTACCGAAATGAAAGTACTGTAGTGTAGTTTACATTCTAATTTTTTGGCATGGCAACATCAAATTTTGTAGATGTCAGTTAGGAGCAGATTAATTGTGATTAATAGTAGAAACAGATTATAGAAAGTATTTTTTTTGTTCATATAGGTTTCGTAAATAAAATAGAAATGCATCGAGTGTTTGTGTACGGAACATTAAAAACGGGAGAACCAAATCATCATTGGTTAACATCTAAAAATAATGGATATTCCAAATTTTTGGGAAACGCTCACACTATAGAAAAATATCCACTAATTATCGCAACCAAATATAATATACCATTTTTACTCTATTCTCCTGGAAATGGAGATATTATCAAAGGTGCACATGACTTCGATATTCAAACAATTATTTTGATTTATTTTACATTAATTTAAATTTTTCTAGGAGAAGTTTATGAGGTGGATGAAGCGATGTTAGCAAATTTGGATGTATTAGAAGATCATCCAAATTACTATATTAGAGATTTGTACACTGTGAATTTGTAAGATGAATATATTTTAACCATGATTATATAATTTTTCACATTTTGATAATGTAATTTGTGTATTCTTTTTTTAGAGATTCTAATCAAGATGCAAATGGAGAATGTTGGATATATTTTCTGAAAACATTTGATGAAGAATTATTAAATAAAGCCAAATTTTCTTGCTATAGTTCTTCTGGAGATCACGGATTGCCATATATTGATAGGTCTAATAGAGATATTAATTACATGTTGAGATGGAAACAAAAATATTTAAAAAACTAATGTGTGTTTTTGTGCTTGGAATATATCACGCAATGAAATGAAGCTGTTTCAATATGTATGTCCTTCTATTCTAGTCTCAAATTAAATCAGATTTACATTCCATCGCATTTTGTTGATTATCTCTAAATATAAGTTTTCTCTTTATTTTTTATTTTTTAAGTAAGACTTAATTAGAATGTTTCTAAATTAAAATACATATGATAAAATAAATTATTTTTTATAAAATCAAAAATTGTAAATAGAGATACGATAATTTACTTAATTTGCATATTTGATTATCATTGTGTGGTATGTGTAATATGTATGTATGTATGTGTATAGTTTTCAATGATTAAATTTTTATGGTTTTTCAAGTCTATATGATAAATAATCTAGTACATTTTTTTTACAGTGAAAACATATCAACACCTGCAGATTTAAATCAACTTTTGTAATTGTGTATCTAATGGAGTGTACAGGTATATTTGTACAAAGTATTTTTATTTGAAAACTCTTGATTTGACATTCTTCCATTATTTATAATTTTAAAAATGTATAATGTCATTATTATAAGATGTATTAATATTAAAACTAAATAATATTTTGTAAGTATGAACATATTTAAATAAATTTATAATTTTTAAGTTTTCTATTACAACTAGAAACGCTTTTTTGGGCGCTGTAAAATATAGATTAATGTAAATAGAAGATGTTATAAAATAATATAATACATGTATTCACGACTGCATTGTATTTTTCAACTGATGAATTCGCAATGCACGTTTTATTGGAAAGGCACTTACTTAAAATGTAATTCATATTTAATTCATTAAAATTCATACTTTAATTCATTAAAGTATTATATGTACTGTGAAGAAACATTTGGAAAGGATATTCCCATTACAGGAGTCAATCGGGTGAGTTTTCATCTTTTGAGAGTTTTGAAAGAACAAGTTTGTTTGTATGTATTCCAAAAATACTATCACCATCAAAATAATACAACAGATATCAGAGATTTAACATGTTACAGCAGAAGATTGAAGCTTTACTCAGGAACAAAGTACTAAGTAATCAGCTATGCATCAAAAATTTTAATAGGAAATATAATATTACATGTATGCGTGTACAAATGTAAAAAAAATAACTTATTCATCGTAGCTGTCATTATTCATTTTAGTGCAGTAAATAGTCACTCAACGCTCGCTTGAGCAGTGGGATAAATATTATATCTATATAATTTAATGATAATTATTATTGAAAAAAGTCTATTTTAAAAACTAATGAATAAAGAATAAGAGGTATGTAAAAATAAAAAAACCATCAGGTGCAATGGAACAAGCACTAAAGTTTTTTACACTCTGCTACAGGTAAAACCCCATTGCTTAGATGCTCGCAGTTCCTATACATCGATCTGTAACCATTTTTTTTTAATTAAATACCAGGATATTTTAAATAAATTAGTCAGCATTAGTAATATTTATTGTCAGTGACACAAAAAAACAAACATTTGATTTCGATAGATTTGTATATGTTTGGATGGTTCGGTGGTTATTCCGCACAAAGTGATCTTGCACACGTCATAAAAATTTACATCACTGAACATCTGCCACCTGAAAATTCCATCCATCGAGACTTATCCACGCTAACTATCATACTAACGTTGAGTTCCAGACATTCCGTATTTGCGATTTTCGTGGTAACGATTGATGTGTGCGCAATCGCAATGTGTGAAATAATCTGTTTACCGTTTGGATATTAAAATGAGGTACATAAATTTGATATGCTGGTATTTCATTGGGTACAACACTTCATATATATGTATAATATCGCTATTCTGCGTAAGATAACGCTCGCCGTATTATAATAATTAAAGCCCGGACCCAGAGGGCGCCGTTCATTGTTCAAATGTTGTAAATGCATTGTTAAATGTTTGCCGAACCTTTTTTACAAAGCATTAACAACAATTGAACAATGAGCGGCGCACTTTGGGTCCGTACTCTAATAATAATTGTTTCTATTCGACATACATGTGTACGTCACAGCTAAAACATTGCCAATAAAGCGTAAAACAAAAGAAAAAACTTATATATATACTGTTCGCTACCAATGTTTCAACTAGGCTAATAGACGACGCTAAATCTCTCAGCATTTAGCGTCATCTATTGAAAATTTATTTAATTAATTTATTCATTTTTCTATTGGTGCGTTATATTGTTTATATGTAAGTAGGTAGGTAGTTTTTATCATTTTTTTCATATTAAAAAATTTATATATATAATAAGTTTTATACTTTTAAAAACGATCGGATTAGAGATAAGAAATATAAACAATGACGTCTTAAACGAAGACCGTGTGAAACGTAAAGGAGGTTTGGAAAAATGAATGTCTCTCTGTGTGTCTCGAATAGACTCCTAAGGGCCGGGCCGCACCGTGCGACTTGGTTGAGGGCGACCAGACCAATGCATGCAGATGGATGGGACATGCCACACCCGTCAACTTGTTTGTCGCACACATTTCCATACATTTTTTCGTGTCGCGCAACTAGTCGGCCGACAAAGTTGTATGGTGCGGCCCGGCCCTAAACAACTGAACCGATTACGATGGAACTTTCAGGATTTGTTGTATACATGTCCGGGAAGATTACTGTGAAAAAAAACCTCTTCATAATAATATTCGTAATTACGATTTAACTGATGCGAAAGTAAAGTTATGCTCCTGCCTTTAACACATCACGCCGCGAGTGTGACAAGAATCGCTCCGCGCCTACTTTGCACTATTACGGAAATGGGAACGGGAACGGGAAGGGGAATTGCACGCGTTACTGTGGCATTCAGCGTTACTGTGGCCGGGTTCAGCTAGTTAAATATAAATATATTTAAAATATGTTTGAAAAAAATACGACCGCGTGCAGATCGAACACAGCACAGGCACATTTCTTTTTAATGAAGTTAATATGCCATAAGCCATGCGATGATATTTCATCGGGTACAACACTAGTATAAACAGATTCCTGCAACAGTGGATATGGTCACCATGAGAGTCGCTTGAGTCCGGGTTGAAGAAGTGAGTGCAAGAGTCGCGACTTTGCGTTCGCGTTTGCGTTTGCGTTCGCGAGCTGCGCTATGGCTATGCGTATTCAGCGCCAGCGATAGTCAGTGTCGTGCGGTTCACGTCTCGCGTCTCACGTGTCACGTTTCCCGTCTCCCGTCTCACACTTTCCAGTTCCCATTTCCCATTTCCCATTTCCCATTTCGCATCTCGCACACGAACCGCAATCGGTCTTTGGGCGGGGTGTGTCGGTGTCAGTCTGTCGCGGTGGGGCGGAGCCCCCGTCTCCATCGCCCCCATCTTCCCCGTCTGACGAATCGCGAGATCCTCGAAAAGGGGCACCTCCACGGACTGGCCGCCGTCTCTCGTCACCAAACAGCCGCCCCTGTTGGACTTCACTTTTCTGTACGATTCTAATCAATGCGCTCCTATCATTTTTTTCATTGTATGTGATTCATTATTTCAGATATCTGTGTGGCCTCTTTAATTATCCAAATCTGTATTGTTTTTATATATACGCATTATCGGTTTCAAAAGTATTTGTGTATATTTTTGAGATTATTTATAAATTTGTTAAGTATCCTGTTGATGTTCGGTGACTAGGCACATTTACCAGCGTTTCCTCGATTCTTGCTAGTATTTTTTGCATACCTCATTTCTTCATATATGTATGTATATCTTGGATTAAGATTGGTGACGATATGAAACATAAATTTTGTATAATCGTCGTAATTCAAATATGTTTAAATCTAATCTCAAATCGTCGACAGAAACATGTATGCATATGTATTGTGATGTTTCAATTCAATTGAATAAACTTGCTTTATTATATTAACTCTTTATATAAATATAGATACAGATGTTGGAAATTCCCATTTGTAAACAAAGGAGACCATGTGAGGATTATTGAAATGTTGCCAATTTTAAATGCGTAACAAAGAAAATTCTTCAAATTTGTACATAAAGGAAGACAGGTTGATACCTAATAAAAATACAGAGATTCGCTTCCATATATGTTAAAAATAATGATTTAATTTATAATTATAAATAAAATATTGTTCATTATCAAAACCATGCAGGTCGATAAGATTTAAATGTTCATGGCTTCTATTAAATTTATAATCATTTAAAGTTTGTTGATGTTTTAACCCTTTATATCTTTAACCCTTTGAGTGCTGATGTCTTTTCTGTTGAAAGCCCGCCACGCATAAAATTTCGCCAACAGTTCCAACTAGAATTATTTAGAAATCCAATAGAAAGCAGGTATATAAATTGTAGCTAATCCAAACAAACCTTAGATAACTACCTCCGAGGATTTCGAGTTTTGTAAAGGTGTGTTTAGACTCTCTAATATATCTTGCAACAATATAAAATAAACAAAAAAAGTCTGTTAATGAATGTATTTTTCCAAAACTAGTTCCATCTTCTTCATTGTTGTTAAAATGTAATGCTCACAATCTAAATTCCAAGTCACAATCTGAAATACTCAGCAGCTAGGGACTTCCATCGGGTAATTCTGCTACGGTTATGAATCAGAAATTCCGATGTAAGCGAGTCTTTACAAACGTTGACAAATTAATGGATTACACGACCTATGTTCAATGCATTTTTTTTCAATGCTACTTTTAAAAGCTTAGCTTGTAGTATTATTGTTTATTTTCTACGTACAAAATTTACAACGCCTATCAGCGTTTTGCAGACCCGTGGACTTGTTAGCAACACGCCGATCAGCGTTGGTCAGCATTCAAAGGGTTAATATGCGAAAAATCTATCAGAGCTATTAGAATAATACCTATATGTTGGTTGTTATTTTTTAAAATAATTGAGTAAGATGATATAATAGGTACGATTTCTCATGGACACAAAGAATGCGTTGATCGAAAAATAATAAACATTTAGCATTAAGTGTATATATATGTATTTTTATGTAGAATGATATAAAATATCGGTATCGGTTAGTTGATATGGGGCCCCTCGAGTAATATGGGCCTTGGAACTTTACCCCAACTTCCCCTCCTCTCGTCGGCCCTGCATACATATAATAATACGATTATAAACACAACTTATACATAGGTGTTAATGATAATCTCAACCTTTATGTTACAGATGTATTTACAATTCACCAATAAGTAATAAAAATGGAGGATTTTATTTTAGAAGATACAAATTTACAAACCAAAAGAAAATTTGAAAGTACTGATGTCGATCATGATGGTATGCATAAATAAATTTAATTTTTGAATAATGTGTACATACATACATATGCTATGTGTATATGTACGTATATGTATGTATATATGTAAATATACTGCTCTATATAATATTTGTATTCTGTAACAGGCTCGATTGTTAAACGTTCAAAGGCATCAGGGCAACAAATCCAATCATTCTCAAATCAAACAGACAGCTATAGTGAACATAATCTTTTGCACTTTTCTGATGATGTAATGTTGTATATATTGAATTATTGTTCACCACGGGAATTAAAAGCTCTAAGTTTGTAAGTTTATTTTATATGTATTTTGCTTTTACATATATGATATTAGATTTTATCACACACAGTTCAATAAATATATAATTTTTTGCAGTTGTTGTCGACGTTTAGCACGTTTATGTATGGACCGAAGTCTTTGGCGTGTAGTAGAGTTGCGACAGCAAGCTTTGGGGGTTAACGCTTTAAATTTCTACGCTCACTGCTTAAAGTCTACTACTGCAAATCTATACATAAGAGGACTTGTTGGATCGGGGTAATATTCTTAATATATTAAAAATGTAAAATTGTGGAATTTGTTGTAACCGAAAATATGAATTTCTAGGTCTACCAAAAGTAACATTCCTAGGAACTCCAAAGTCTTACCACCTGGACCATCAAATTGTGATTGTGTACATCCTATTAATCCTGCGAGAAGATTTTACGATGGGTATAATGATAGATCAGAAAATTCAAGAGCGAAGACTGCCAGTACTAAATCAAATTCGAAGGATTTAGATGAGCAAGGTCCGTCGAGTAAAAAGGGTGAAACTTCAAAATGCAGTTCAAGTTTTAATGAAACTGACGAGTCCACAAAAAATGTCGTGAACACTGACGATACTAAAAACAGTACGAGTGATTTAAAGTTTGAAGCGTCTAACCAGCCTGGAACGAGTGCTTTTTCTTCACATCGATCACCTAAAGAAAGCGGTAACACAAGCCCAAAACCATTTTCTCCATCCTACGAAGAATATGCACTGCACACAGCAAAATTGTCTGATTTAAAATCTGAACATAAAAAGAAAGAACCTCAGAACAGAGCCACATTTGAACCAAAAGTTGTGGCTGATTGTTGTCGACATGAAAACGTTTGTATAGCATCAATAACAAAAGACATAATGCTTCAGATTCGACAGAAATGTATTAATCTGCGAGACCTTCGGTTGGAGTACTGTAACTTAAATTGCAATACGGTATGCTAAATTCCATTTTAATATAATGTTTTTGTTTTTAATTTACAAGATTATTTTAACTTCATTTTGATGTTTTTCAGTTTTTACTGTCTGAATTTCCAAGAACCCTTAAAGTATTGTCTTTGAAAGGATGTAAAAGGACCAATGTTCCATTTCAGAAACCATACCTTTTTAAAATTCAAGACTATTTAAGTGGACTAGAGGTAATTATTATTTTTTGAAAATATATGAAACACACTAGAAACTTGATTGTTCCTAATAGGACCATCTCAGTATCCACTAATTTTGGATAATCGAAGTTAACATGTAATATAAAAATCTGTTAAAACTGTTTTTTTTTTTCACCAGAAATTAAACTAATATATTTAAATAGCTTTGAATTTCCTTGTAATTTTAGGAACTCGACCTTTCTTATTGCCGATGGTTATCAGGACATTCTTTACTATTGCTAAGTAAAATGCTACGTTTAAAAAAATTGTGGCTACGTGGATGTATTGGACTTGGTGAATGTGTAGCGTATGCAAGTCTCTCAACTAGATTTGGCTTTAAATCATTAGAGGTTAATTGCATATACCATTAAAACTATGTTGTTGGAAATATTTTTCTTCATCTTATAAAGTTTGTGTATGATGTTATTTTTTTTAATAGCTGCTAGATGTTCGTGGAACTTCTATGGGTGATTCTGAAGTGTCCAGCTTTAGTTTTCTCATGAATCTTCGAGAATTATATTTGGAACCTCCATGTTCTGATATCGATGTTGAAACGCCCATCGATTGGCCTGAGCATAGTGGTGTGATGGAAACCTGGGAGTCTGATGTAATTTTATTTATTTTTATAGTGTTGATATATTATAGGTCTTATTTTATCTGTATATGAATAAGTTGCTTTACTTTTAAAAATTGAATTAAACGTGTAAAATGTTTTTTGCATGACAATATATTTTTTTCAGTATCCATGTAATGAAGTAGATGAATACATACAAATGATGAACAAAGATGAAATTCCTTGTGAAAATAGTGAATCGGAATTTATTAGAGGTTATATATATAGATTTAATTCTGATATTTCATCAGATCAAGCAGAGAAGGTATACGGGTACGTTTTTAATTTGTATTTCTTTAAAATTAATTGAGCTGAATATACCATTTTTTTAATACATATAGATTTAGTTATAGTGGCTTGTAGAATTATTTAATAGTTCATCATTGAATATACATATACGTATACGTATGTATTTTTTTGTCAATTTGTTTAAATTCCACACACAATGTTGAGTTATGCTCACTCATGTATAATACAATGTTTGTGTTTATACATACATATGTATGTAGTATGTACATATTGTATCGTTAATTTAACTTTTTTAGGTGATATAATAATTTTAATGTATTTTTTACAGTTGTAATGTTACTAATGCAAATATCGACGATGACAATATGAATCATCCTGAAAATATTGGGGTGTTTTATCGATCCGTTGTGAATGTATCATTTGAAGAAAGAAATCCACTGAATGGTGATGATCAAAATTTAGACGTAGAGGGAATGAATAATGATCCTCTTCCAGTTCCTGACAGACAACAACCTGCTCCTGAAGCTGATGTTGAAAATGGTATAGGTGTTCAAGTTGGACCACTTGGTGTTCAAGTTGGGCCTCTCGGTGTGCAAGTTGGTCCTGTAGGTGTCCAAGTTGGTCATGCTGGTGTTCAAGTTGGCCCAGTGAGGTTACAAATGAGAGAAGTGCCGAGAGTTGATAGGGCGCAGCCAGAAAATGGAGCTCAACAAGGTTTACGTGGTATGCAAGTAGGTCCTGTTGAAGTTCAAGTTGGTCCTGATGGTGTGCAAGTTGGATTGGGTGGTGTCGGAGTTGAGCCCGTATGTGTACGGGCAGGTCCTGAAGGTGGAGTTCAGGTGGAACTGGGGGGAGTTAGAGTAGATCCTGGATGGATGCAAATAGCACCTGGAGTACATGTTGGATTTGAAGGTGTTGAGGTTGGTCCTGTAGAAGTTCAAGTTGGGCCTGAAGGAGGACAAGGTCCTGAAGAAAGGCGTGAGCCTCCAGAGGGTCTACAAGTTGGACCTATTGAGGTACAAGTTGGACCAGTGAGACTTGAAGTGGGAAGAGGTGGCAGACAGATGGATAGACCTGATCAAAGAAATGAAGGCAGATTAGCAAATCCTGAAAATATTCCAAATATATTACAAAGAAGACCGGAAGAACAGCAAGTTAATCCTGGTCAAGTAAATGAAGCAGGTGATGCACAAGATGCATATATTAATGGTGCACAACTTCGCGATCGACAACCTGCTGATTTGCCAGGGGCTCAGATAGATCCCATTTGGGTTAATGAAAATGTCGATCCAGAACGCAGATTACAAATTGGATTTAATGTTCATCTTAGGGCTGGCCAGGCCCACCCCAGAAGAGTTCAGCAAAATCATGATAGATTGCAAGGCCCAGATGTTCCACAAGTGGGAGCTAATAATCGTAATTTGAATATTAATGGAGGTGTGCCTGATAATGGAAATCCTCAAAGAGATCGTGAAGATAATCGTAGACCCATGGAATGGATGCAAATGGGAGGCGAAGAAGGTCAAGGCAATATTAGAGAACAAGTTGGTCACAGAGGGGTGGTTATTTTTCCTGAAAGAGTAAGAGTCGGAAATTTAAATATGAGGCAAGATCCTGTTGAAGGTCAGTGTCGACATGGAGGCTTAGTGAATGGTGTGCGAGAAGCTAATTTAGACGCTCAACGGGCAAATTTAGATGAAAGAATTATAGATAGAAATGTACAAAATATTGAAAGATTGGTGTTACAGAGAGCACTGCGAAGAGCTTTCGAAATTTTTGATCACGCTCCACCACCCGAAGGCGGTAGACAACGTGAACAACGTCGACAAAATGAACAAGCCAGGCCAGAGGCACAACCAAGACAGAATCAGCAACCAAATGTGCGATTTCAGCAGAATGAAGTTCAAGCAAATAGACCAGCAGGCTTAAATGATGGACCTGAGCGCGAAGGTCAGGCTAGACCTAATGGTCAAGCTAGCTTAGAACTCCGAGTTAGAGAAGGCCGAATGGGTGCAAGAGGACCAGCAAGACCAGATGAACAACCCCAATTAGATGAACTGGCTAGACCCGAAGGTCAGGGCAGGCCAGACGGCCGAGGTAGGCCTGATGAAAGACAAGATGGACAACACAACATCATGGATGGTCGAGTTCACGTAATATATGTGAATCCACAATATCCAAGAAGACCTGCTGCCGAAGTACTAGTAGCTGCTGGAATGCCTCGCAATGCCGGACTAATGATGTTCGAAGGAGGGAATTTGTGGCGTGCTCGTGAAGATTTTCAGTTACGTGATCTACAACATGTACTTGATTTGCAGTTACCTTTGTGGAATCCACTTGCTCATTTGCAGCATTTGGGTGGTGCCGATCTTGTTACCGACGCATCTTTATTACATTTTGGTGATTCTGAACGACTTGTTCATATGGGAGGTCTACAAGTAAATCGACGTCGTTATAGTCCCTTGGAAGTACTCATTTGTCGAGGCTACCGTGGAGTTACGGATCAAACTTTAGCTCATTTAACAGCTGCTGCACCGGCGTTACGCCATTTGGATGTTGTTGGTTGTGGTGTAACTAGTGCAGGTGCTACAGCATTTGCTATGCACCGTCCTGATTGTAAGCTACATTATAATACTAATGAATCTTCTGACCAACCTGCGGATGGTCCTCAGTAAAGTTTATTAAAATTAAAAGATTAATAGAAGCCTTGTCATTCATTTATATTACAATATTTGTTCGGGGAGCATTGAATGAAGTATATATTGTTGTGTAGATTTATTGTTAGTTCAACAGAGACTGAGGTGATTGTGTAGAATGTATTTAAGATAACACTTAAATCTTTAAAATAACATTTTCGGCTACAATATTGTAACGATTATTATTTATAAATTTTAATTAATTTCTATATATTATGTATGCATATTTTATATTATCTTATGCTATAATATTATATGTTCAAGAAATTTCGTTTTTCATCTGATTTTACATATATTCAAAATTTCCATTGCGAAACGTAAATATGTACATGTATATACATAAATACATACATACCAAGCTCGGTCTGTGGAAATTTTCTTATTTCTATCACACAGTCTTACCATCGTTTGTATGAGGAGGATGCAAGTAGGATCCATGTAAAATCAGCAACATTCACACAAGTAAGGCTGTGTGATTAGTAAAGCCCGGATCCAGAAGGTGCTGCGTATTGTTCAAATGTTGTAAATGCAGTGTTAAAGGTTTGCCGAACCTTTTTTACAAAGGATTTACAACAATGGAACAATGAGCGGCACCTTGGCTATCCTACCTCTAGTGATTAGAAATAAAATTTCTACATATTGAAACATACATACATACATATATCTATATATGTAGAATATCTCAATTTGATTATTTTAAATACATAATTTAAAATTATAAAATAATGTTATTACTTTATTTTGGATGAATATGATATTGTGGGTATATTAAGACATATGTATATTTATTTTAAAGTATTTTAATACACTTTTCAAAACATTCTGTAGTAGTGTTCTCACAATTCAAGCTTGTATTAAAGAGTCACAGCATTCTTAAGTTTCCTGTGATAATTATTGTGATCTGTGAATTTTTTTGCATAGTGTTTTCGTTTTCAAAATGTTTGTAGCAGTGTTTTCACAACTCAAGCTTGTATTAAAAAGTCACAGTTTTCTTAATTTTCCTGTGATAATTATTGTGATCCCTGAATATGTTTTTTATGCATTTCTAAACTGAGTATCACAAATATATATATATATATATATATATATATATATATATATATATATATATATATATATATATATATATATATATATATATATATATATTCGATAATTTGGAACAGAATTGATGTTTTCATATAGTATATTGTGAACAACTTTATTTATTGTAGAATTTGTTTATTTAAAGCCTTAAGAAATAAAATAATATGTATATACCATTTACTACAGTAAGTATAGTAATTTAAAATAAATCACAAAATTTTGATTCATTAATTAAAAAAGTTTACAACAAAATGCGAAGCGTGTTTATTAATTGCATTTATTTTTATAATCTTGTGAAAAGTAAACTATCATTGAAGTTGTTAGTTGACAGTCAACTGTTATAAATTGAAATACGATTTTGACAAAATTTTGAAAACAAATCTCATCATTATTCATTTTGACCTCGTACATACAATAATGAGTATTATTGCTCATATCTGATTTGGAATAAATTGTCAAGCTTATTGACATCATAGTTTTTCCGATATGTAGATTATTAGTTGCTTTAATTATTACTTATATGACTAATTTGGATCTAGTATTGATCCTATAATGATGGTCCATAATAGCCATTATCACATTCTTTCAGTTTATTTTTTTTAATTTGGTATTTTCACTTTGTGATCTTTATACATATATTAAAATAATGTGGGATGATATGTATTTAAAATAATGTGAAATTTAAAATAAAAATCAATCAAACCAATAATGAGCTTTATTTTTATTACTGATACACTTTTAAATATTTCAGACTGAATTGTATTTGGAACAGTTCCAAAAGATAATAATAATGACTGACCAAATGTGAGTTTGCGAGGTTTCCAAGTAGGGTCACCAAATATATGAATATCGTTGAGTGTTGGTTAAAAATTATAGGAGATTCCTAATTTGGTACATAAATAAAAAAATAAGTTCGTTTAAAAAGTGTTCGAATACACAGATTTGAGATCCATACTTACATTCCAGTATTTTGTAAGTAGAGAATATTCTTTTCATTTTTCGGTAGATTCCTATTCTCAAATACATACATATATGTATGTGAATAATGTGTAAAATATTGGAAATGCGTATTTTATTACTACTAAAATAAGACGTTTCGATTAGTAATGATCGGGAGCATAATTATAGGTAAACAAAACTCAGCCATACGATAGTCATTGGCCACTCAAGTTAAAATAAGGCATAATATAAGATTCTAGTTGTTGGAGTAGTTTTATGTATGTAGTAACTACTTTATAATCAACACATATGTACATATGTACTTTGGTTACTATAAACTGTTAATTCAACAAAAAAATTGTAAACAGCATATGTAAAGTCGTTGACCACTTACGATTTTTTATAAGCCTCTTCTGTCTTTTTAACATTTTATTCTACTATGGGATTTGATTAAAAATTAAATAATATACCTAAAGTATATGATTGGGACGGTTTCATGTCAGAGTTAAAATAAACATTCAGTGCATGTTCATCAGTCATGAAGTCACTAGACTACCTTTTTATTATTTTATTAATTTTACTTCCCTAGTAAGGGTCTGCCCGCACTATGCGTCTGCGACACGAACGGCAGCGTGCGGCCAAATATCGTTTGTATGAAATTGTATGAGATATAACACACTACGCGCGTCACGCGTGAGAGCGAGATGCGTGGAAAGGTTGTGATGCTCTGCCCTAAGGCATCAAAAGTGTCGACAGTTGCGGTGTGGCTGTGGCCACAATCCGTTCGTGAAAAAAGGTCTGTTAATTAAAAGCTGGCGCGTAAACACTATGTTCTGACTCTTTCTCGCGCGCGGACACGTTTACGAGCGTGACAGAGACAACTATTATTACTAATTATAGTACTGTGAACGCGTTCGACACAGGGTATTTGTTCAAAAAGGCACTTCTATTGTATAACACTTGTCTGTATGAATACGTCCATATAATGTACCAAAGAATACTATCCGCACTTGCATGACACCTGCAGGATACGGGTCCTGCTGGATAGGCATGAACAGACCCATAGATGTATAATACATAGATCCACCTTTACTCTCACGCTTTATACTGGTCTCCCTTTTGGCGCATGCACACTTTCTCTCAGTAGGTAGTTAGCTTCTAAGTAGGAAAGGTCGATTGCGGAGATCTTTTCGATAGATATGCTGACATCTTGTCGTCACTAGCTGAGGGGTGCGGGGGGTTTAACTAGCGGGGAAGTAAAAAAAAACGCCGACCGCTGCGTCGTAGGGAAAAAAAACTTTTTTTTTTCCCTATGTAGGATGAACAAATGAGACGACTGGCATGTTGAATGCACGTGTTTATTATATGACAGCTAAAGGCAGAGTGAGTAGTGGCTCTCCGAACCCAGCCGAGTTGGTCCCCACTCGCAGGAAGGCAACCAAACTCGACCATGTCGTATAAGCGAGCCGCCACATCCCCAACTTCCCCGCCAGTTAAACCCTCCGCACCCATCAGTTAGTGATGACAAGATCTCCGACCAAAATCGCGCGTCAGGACCCATCTATGTGTATTATATATCTATGGAACAGACCTTAAAACGAAGGGAACGAAAGGACTGGAGTTGTCGTCGGACATGCCGGTGAAAAGGTCACTTTGGAGGTGTTTGGCCGAAAGACTAGGTTTGTCATATATAGCGGCGGTCGAGTTTTGAGGAGACTGGTGAAGTGAGGTGGGAGTGGAGTGAGAGTGAGAGTGAGAGTGGCAGTGGCAGTGGAAGTGGAAGTGGAAGTGGAAGTAGAGAGTGAGTGAGTGAGGGACGAAGGTGTGGCGCGGCGTGCGGAGCTCACAGGGCCAGAGGGCCAACGCTCTGCCCCCGCACCCCCACCCCCACCCCCACCCCTCGCCCCGTTCCGTTCCGTCACCTCGACAGCCTCAAACGTGAGTGGTCCCGCTTTTTCCCACTCGCCCACACCGCACACTCCACACTCCACACAACCCACACCTCACACACCTCACACACCTCTGACAGACGCGCTCACTCCCACTTTGGAGGTTATCCTCACACCATCACACACTCTAATTTCATCACTTGTTGACTTACGCTTGACATTAGCGGCTCATGGTACCGCTCGCGGTATCTAGAGGTAGGGTTAACATAACTGTCAAACTTCAATATAATCAGACGCATCTTTTAAATCGTGAGCAAAATATATGTCGCTCTTGAAAAATTCAAAAACAAATTCAAACCAATATTATAATCATTTAAAAATAATCCAGAAAATAATAAATTTCACTTTTTAATATATTGAAGTATGTCCGTACATCACAGATATTACCAGAAATGGACGGTTTCTACTTTTTAGTAAGCATGCACATTGAAAATCCTAAATAAACGCGATATCCCAAAGTTTCGTGTATCTATTTTGTATTTAAAACAAAAGATCAAAAGATCGTGTGTAAATGTCTACTGAATAAACATAAAATGTATACTAAAGTGTGAACGTGTGTTGACAAATTATCTATTTATACTTGTATGTGATTTTATTATATGCAATCCTTTATATGTCCAAAGAAGTGGAAACATTGCGAAGGAAATGATTACTTAGTTTATTCTAAAAGTAGTTATCTCACCTCGGGGTGTTTATCGACGACGTACAAATCATTTATAACAGTTAGTTTGAAAATTATCAACTGCATCATTGACGATGTTGTGAGACCCAAAAGAGAAGAAATTTGGTAAACTTAGTACAAACTGTTTTTATTATCTTATCATTTTCTTGTTTGATTCCAATTCAAAGGCTTATTTTAATAATGATAAAAAAATGGAATAAAAGTGTAAATTTGAACTAGAAATTAATGTAAGAGATTTTTTTATAAATTTTGTCTAAGCATGTGCAATTAATTTAAAATGTATCTATCGATAGTCTCCATGATAGTTTTCGGCAGGGAATTTGAAACAAACTTGTAAACTAAACGGTTGTACTTAAATTATATTATGTTTGTATTGGATATGCATATTAAAATATATTTTATTTTTGTTAACAGTGTAGCGGTTGAAAATGGCGGTTGTAGCAGATTGTTTTACAATAGGCAGTGTTGTCGCTTGCCGAACATGCTACGATCAAGATATAGAAGGGGAAGTGTTGGCTTTCGACGCTCACACAAAAATGCTAATACTAAAATGCCCTTCGTCGAGTGGGGATGCTCGTTTGAATGACGTTAATATTGTAAATTTAGCTTTAGTAAGTGATGTTCAAATCAAACGAGAAGTCAGTGTCACACCTGACGCGCCACAAAGTCTCGATTTGCATCGTCTCGATACAAGAGTGAAGAAACAAATTGAAGATAAACGGAGATTGGTTAGTAATGTGTATTGAACAGAAACATTACTTTTTAAAAATACTTATTTTTACGTTATGTACGTAGTTATAATACATGAAGTTTTGTAATCATGCGAAAATCAAAACTCACTGATCACGTTTTCATGATCTAGAAAAAATGTGAATTTTGGGGATATTTGAGCACAGTTAGTCCTATCGAACTGAAACTTATAAATTCTTATCGATACAATATAAATTTTTAAGTTGACCGGAAATGGTACCTCCCCTTATAGGTGTCCTCTTTTTTTAAGTTTTTGGATTCAATTATCTCCCAAACTGCTAATCAAATCAGACTTGATGAATGAATCTGATGAATTTTTTTTACATGTAATAGAAATTATAAATTTTATACCCTAATATTTTAAAATTATTTTTACCTGAACCGGAAGTAGTACTTTTACTCTAGAGAATCAAGGTTTTATATGTTTTTCTGGGAAAACTTTTGGTTTATTGAATTGAAATTTCATATCTAGAAGTTTAAGCTTAATACCAAGTTATATATAAAATTTGGTTAGCATCCGTTAACCGGAAGTGGTGTTTACCCTTGTTCGATTTTTCTTCCATAATTTTTTTTGACCCTTTAAACATGTGTGCTCTTCACGACAAAATTTAAGTTTAATACTTGTATCGATGTGATGAAAATAAAAAAAAAATCATTAAATTTAATAAAACGGAAGTTGGATTTTTTCCTCTTAGAAAAGTCAAAAATATTGTGACCACACGACTTTTTCCACACCCCTCAATGTATCAAACTGAAAATTTATATTTGTATTCTTTATATACTAACTCAAAGTTGATGAGATTTTGGTCGGAATTCGTAATCCGAAGTAGTGATTTTTTTTTTAAAACTATTTCATTATTTTATTTTGACATTTTAAATTATTTTTATCTTCTTGATATTTAATGTGTTTAATATTTATAGTGAGTTTAAGTAATAAAAAAAATTGAACAAAATCTGACAACCGAAAGTAGAATTTTGTCTTGTTTGTAATTAAACTCTGGATATTTTTTTCAGGTATCTGCTTTATCGTGTGTTGATCCAGAAGGACAACAGTTATTTTTGGCCATCTCCAAGACAATTACAGATGTCACCTGGTCAGGACAAAACATCCAGGTTTTTAACCACGTTCACATTACACCGCCATATAAGGTACTACATATATATCGTTTTGTATCAAGATCTTTGCGTACTTTTGAATTATGTTATTAAATATGTCCTTTTTATTTTGTAGGTGGAAAATATTCGCGGCGATCCAGATTCAAAGCAATTTGTATATATTAAAAAAGTGGTAGAACGTCATTTCAAAGAGTGTGCAGGAGGCCCTTCACAGAGTCCCTGATCAAGCCAATATTCATCACCAGTTTAGTTAAAACCAAGGGGTTACGTTACATCCACAATGACAGATATTGCGAGTTCTTCCATATTGACAATTTGTTTGGAGACGATGTTCTTGATTATTCCACGGATATTCAATATCATTCCTCGTTAATTGTTCAAAATAGAAGATCATGAATGTTTTAAAAGATAAAACATTAGCTTAACAATGTGTGCAGAAGCGTGTCGAAAAAGTCACAAAATCGCATCACACTTGATGTATTCTTTTATGGACGGTTTTGAGTTTATAATATTTTAAGTGTTTTAAATAAAAAGACAGATTTTTTATCTTAAAGATGATCACATTTGACATTGTTTACTGTGCCTGTGTGATTAAAAGTAAAACAAGTATAAAAACGAGCAAAAACTATTTGATGATGGACTTTACTTCCGACGAAAGCTCTTGGTTGTCAACATTCATATTTTTAAAATCGTGTGGAATAATTTGTTTTTTGTTTTTTAATTTTATTTAAATTCTTTTAAATACTGATGTTTCGATCGAATTACCAAAAATAACATATTGTAGCTATCATCGCAATATCTATTGTAAAGTTTATGTGCTTCTCATGTATTTATATTATAAATTGTAAAAAATAAACAAAAAAAAAATCATGTGCTTGTTTCATTCAATTTTTTAACACGATCCTCAGTGGTGAGGAATAAAACTGGTTTTTGAATGTGATTTGAAATGATAAATTTATTTCAGGTGGACATACATACATATGTAGTATGTATAATGTATACATGCATACATAGTTTCGCCTAGTGTATTTTCAACACCACCAACTTCATTACTATATTGTACAATGCCCATTCTACATATTACATTCTCCCAATCATCTTAAGTCCAAATTTTGTGGAATTTTTCGCAGTAAAACCATCTTTTTCCATATAACTATTGTCTGGTCACTAAAATGACCAGACAATAGCCCCGATTTACAACCTATCGAGTATTTATGGGCTATTATAAAGAAAAGGGAATAAAAACAACACTCTGGGGCAAATTACGAGTTAAAAAAACTGTTGAAAATGTATGGTTTGAAGAAATTTCGGACGACATACTAAAAAAAGTCGTATTGTCCCTACCGGCAGGTATCCATCCCATCATAGAAGCAAGACGATTGTCTAGTAATTATTATATTACTATTTATTGTTGTCATATGTCCATTGCCTATGTATTTTAATTCATAGAAAAATATATACTGTAATATTATTTTAGCTAGAGAAATTTGAAATACATATAAGAAAAATGCCCTATTTTGCATGTTTTTTTAAAATTCGTATCTCGCCTTAATTTAAAAATATAAATAATCTTTTTTAATCGTAAAACATGTTAAATAGTTGAAATCAAATAATAAAACCAAAAAAACTTGTGTATAGCTTCATGTAATTAAAAAAAATCCAAAACATCGAACAATTGAAAGTGATGCGATTTCTCTGCATGTTACTGTACAAGTTCACACATACCGGTTATGAGAGCATTTTCGATACAAATTGAGCTCAAATGTAGGGAAACTTACTCAAGACAAAAGTTCTACTTTCAGTTGTTGGATTTTGATCGAAACTTTTTCATTACTTAAAATTATTATAATTATTGTACACATTAGATATCAAGAAAATAAAAATAATTTAAAAGAGAAATAATGAAATATTGTTAAAAAAAAATACTACTTCCGGTTTACGAATTTTTAACAAAACCTTTTCAGCTGTAAGTTAGCAGATAATCCTCGAAACCAATTATAACGGTCGCACGGTGTCAGGGATGCGCCTCGGCTTAATCCGATTGCACTTAACCGGCGGCTCTTTACTAACCTCTTATTTTAGTATACGTAACAGTATTTTAGACGGTTGAATTTTGAGTGTACATAGTACGAATAGGTTTAATTTTATCCGAACGTAATTTTTTAATAACAGATTTAATAGGGTTGCCACCCCTATTGTTTTGAACCAGAGTCTCTGTGTGAAATCCCTTAATCCCAGAGTCTCTGTGAAAAGATTATAAAAATAAATATAAATGTATACATACTAGAAATTCATAACTACTTAGTATTCAAAGCGTATAAAGAACTAATGAGATCTGTGGTGCATATCTCATGTACGAAATTTTTGGCGATAACTTGTGTACGAAAATTTATTACTTATGCTAAGACGGTATACATAAAGGCTATTTGATGAATTTTAAAAACAGCCCATTCAAATATTTTTCAGCAATTAAATCTAAAGAACGAAAATTTCAAATATGTACCAAGATTTTTTAGATGTTGCTAAATACGTAAATGTAAAATCAGATGCCGATGAATTGTATGATCATATCTGCCTTCTTAAAGAATCATTCCTTCCATCAAATCGCCCGATTTGCGTGCCTTATTAAAAATAGTTTCCTTTAATTTTTTCACCGAACATTAGAGGAAATGAGAAGGCTTGTCGTGGAAATATCCCTGTGTTTACAAGGTTTTTCTTATTTTCGCTTGTGCAATGATAATTATCGAACATCCTCACTTATGTACATTTGCGCGAGCGGTCTCGGTATGACAAGCACAAGAGGACTCGGTATGACGTCACCTAGTCTCCTTGTATTCTGCCCGCACATACGTAAGGCTGTGCGATAAAAACAGGGATACTTCCACGGCACGCCACTGATACATACATATTCATTTCTCATACATCTACATAGAAACAAAAACAAAATAGCTACTAAATATTGTTAATAAGGTTGAATGTTATATAATAACACAGATTTTGAATGATAATCATATATACGTATATATATATGTGTGCAATTGTACAATGTACATGCACAAGTCTGAAACGGTACTTCAACTGCATTCAAATGAACGTGCGAAATATTTACCATCGTTCAGTAGAACTTGGTCTGTTGACTAGAACGGTCTTCCATTCGTCAACAAAAACTTTTACACGAGGTGAATATGCCCATGTATAATTTTATATTTGCATAATTTAAATTAGGTACTATCATGTTTCCAAAAACATTGAAATAAAATTAATTTAAATAAGAAAAATACTCAATATAAATAAGACACTGGATATGATTTTACTATTGATCATATTGCTAATTTAAGATGTAAATTTTATAAAAATATCGACAATTCTTGAAAATAGAAAATGAGTAAATTTTGGATATTTAAAATTGAAAATCCATCAGCATAAAATATATTTATTGCGTTTTGTATTGATATAAAGGATTTTCAGCTTCACTCCAAGTGTAATTCAGATACCGATCAGATTGCATTGATTAAAGACCAGAAATTTTTGCTGACCTAATTTAATACTGTTAGTTTGGTCTTTGTATATTACGTTTTTATGTGGTCAATGATAATTGTATTCACAATGTTGAAGAGCGCACATACATAAATTTGAATTCATTGATGTAATTTACAAAATTTTAACGTTGTTATTGTCTGTACGCGTGCTGTCGTATAATTTTATATATTTCCGGGTCAAAATGTCTATGTAAGGCTTGTGCAAATAAAGACAAAAATCCTTCAGAGTAAATACAATTGAACGACGATTGAACTATGTATTTATTTATATGTCTGCTACTTTTATTAATTAATTAGAATGTTAAAATCCATAAGGGGGAAAACACATAGAGATGAACGGAACAGCACGCGTTCAAGAAAGAGCGTTTCCAGTTCTTTGTTTATTCGTAGGATCTTATTATTTCGACAAGTTTCTCCTACATTTCTTCAAATATGGGATTTGCCGTTATCAATCACTGTCAAGCTTATATCAATACAAGAACAAAATATCACCGAAAACACTCCAGACGGTGCGCCTTGAATATGTGCTAGGCGTGCCGCATTTTTTAAGATTTTTAAAAGTTCCACGTTCTTTTCTGTGTGATTTTTGCTGTAAAGCGGTGTTTCTATCTTCCAAAATTTAAATATTTAAAAGCGGGTGCATGATTGTTTAGCACGTGAAGATTCGTGTCAGATTTGAATAGCACTAAGAGGTGTGCACCGCTAATTGGATTATTTATCTTATTAGTAATGCATTCTGCCTTTGTAACACTTAATGCCTAAATTCCGACCTGTGATGTAACTAACGGTTCTCATCGGTCACTGAAGGTGTCAAGTCTTAACAGTTAAGTTGTAAAAGTAAACCCGATTTCAAATTTTCTTCAGTGCTCTTTTCTTAGTCGGTTATATTATAGCAGACAAACATTCTATACATACATACATATGTATTATATATTGATAAATTATTTTAATATTTTAGTAATTAGCTTAACGAAGTACCGTTTTAATAAGTCCAGTTATTATGGTTACCATACTAATTATTTTATGGAGGCATACACATTCATCTCATTATAATTAATTTCTTTAAATTGAAATGAAGTAAATTAAATTATGATTTTTCGGAGAATATCTCATATGAATTTTGAAAAAATCTCGATCACTCGATTGAATTCGTCGTAAAAAATATTCAGATCAACGATTGCAAAAAAGAAAGTAAGCATCATTTGGTTGAAAAAATTTTATGTCATTGCTGTGCCCTTAATTTTATAAAAATAAAACTTTCAAATTTTCGTCGTAATTGTGAGTGTAATGAGTATACATAGTATACATACTTGGTAAATGTATATATTACCAAATTGTCCAAATTTCGTATAAATATTTTTATTTTGATTTTGGGATTTAACTGAAGGAAAAAAGAATTAAGAAATCTTACCACTTTTTTGAAATTTAATGGAGGCCCTCGAGCGCATTTGAAATTTGAGGCCCCCACTTCAGTAATAAATATATATCGCTGACCAAACCGCGCAAATTCCAAAGCTTCAAAACGATCGGAAGAATGTAGGATAATATAGTATGTATGATAATAATTAGAGGTAGGACCGGAAGCGTGCAGTTTATTGTTCAATTGTTGTAAATGCTTTGTAAAAGAGGTTCGGCAAACCTTTAACAATGCATTTACAACATTTGAACAATAAACGGCCCCCTCAGGGTCCGGGCTTTAATGATAATGAAATATAGAAGAGCCTTGT
This sequence comes from Arctopsyche grandis, assembly GCF_051622035.1. NCBI lineage: Eukaryota > Metazoa > Arthropoda > Insecta > Trichoptera > Hydropsychidae > Arctopsyche > Arctopsyche grandis. Next base: position 24,199,392 of record NC_135357.1, read on the forward strand.
AAAAAATGTTATGAACGTTTTTTACCATGCTTTTCAGTATATGGTTTTTCATTAGGATTTTAAAACACGATATTTTTTTATTTATTTACTATATTTACTTGAAACATTAACAGTTTTTGAAATAAAATAGGTATTATTTTAAAATACTATGTAAAATAGGTATTCATTTCATTTATTCTTGGCTTAAGAACGTATTTTGGACAATATAATGATTCGTAAGTTGTAAATTTTGGTAGAAAAGGCCCATTTCGGGGGGCCCAAGATTCGGGGGCCTCAAGCACGCGCTTATTTTCATGTATGTATGTATGATAAACCGCCTCTATACGAATGCTAATTAATACCTGGTAAGAATTAAACCTCTTATTTGTGACGTTTGGGTGATCGAATTGGAGAAATTTGACCCGTACACGTACAATACATAAATAATGGATGACATTCATTCTGTAAAATAATTACATATTTTATTTTATTAGAATTTCCCACACTTTTTCTATTCAGAACCGTTGGACGAACATACAATTTTAGTCAATAATAAAATATAAGAATGTAGATATGATACGTATAATGATATTTTAATCCCTTGCACGTATGTATGTAATAATTGTGAGGTTGAATCGTATGTGCGTAGTTTAGATCAGCGTCTCTCAACCGTTTTTGGACCGTGGCCCCCTTTTGCGTTTAATATTTTTCTGTACCTTACCCTATATTTTTTCGGAAAAAAAGTACATGATTACAAATTTGAACATACATACATTCGTAATACATTTTTTTAAACATAATAAATTGATAATAATTAGTAAATTGAAAGATAATTTTATTTAGTGTGATTCTTGTACCTGATGTAAACTAGCGAGTTTATTTATATCCAGTGGTGTCACCCTAATTGTTTCCACGGGTTTCCGGAAACCCGTTATTTAAACCAAAAATTCATATAATTTTTGTCAAAAACTATACAAATCATGAAAATTTAACCCTTTGGCTGCTACGAGGTTTTTCAATGTCCAAGCGAAAAATGCTAACATTTGTAATTATTTTGAAAAAAATTAATATAATATTTTTTTTTTACATACTTACTTCGCCGAACACTCGTAATTTTTATAATACTTTATATACATTTTTAAGAAGCAGTCGTGGACTCGTGCTCTCTCTTTCTGTCTTGCTTTTACATGCGTGCGTGCGAAAGAGATACCTACATATATACACTAAATAAGTTTTGACGATTGTTTTCCGAGGCTTTATTCTTTTCAATAATCTATTTTTAGATATCGATGTATCCTTACAACATGCGATATATTCGAAACAGTTAGCGGTCTCTCTCTCTTTCTTTCTTGGTTTTAATTGTGTACGTATGAGCGAGACACACAAGGATGCGAAGTTTCTAATAATCAAATAATTTTTCAACATGTATCATAAACATTTTGTATGCATTTCAGTTGCATTTGATTGATTGCATGAATTCGTGACGTCTCGTGACCTATATAATTGAAAGCGGATTTCTATTGTTTTTTGCCATTTATTTTAACTCTGCAAAATGATATCGGACAGTGAAAGTGATGAAAGCGAAATAATAGCTCCTCGCCGAGAAACTCGACAAATCAGCAGCTCTACTGATTCTGAAAATGAATTTATCGATAATAATCAATTCCCAAGTAATAACTCCTTATATGACATTGACAACGAACCCGAAATTTACTTTGATGATGAACCCGAAATTGAAGAGCTTTTATTTAAAAAATTGATAAATATTTATAAAGCTTGATTGAAAAATAAATATAAATACGTATATAAAAAAAATGTTTCGTGCCACTGATGCGCTGGTGGCTCAAAGAAAGTATCGAAATACGACAATTAATGACGTCAACAACGATCGTCGTAGCAATCTTCGCCGATTTCAAAACAACGATTTATCGTTGTTGTAGCAGTCAAAGGGTTAATGAACTTTCATGTAATATATTTATATTTTCATAATAATTTATTGAAAAAAAATTTGGAGACCCATTGTTCCAAAATTGGGGTGACACCACTGTTTATATCTGGCTCAAATGTTAGTGATATACGGAGATCGCCTCTTTTTTTACAACATCAAGATGGTTACGAACTTTTGAGAGGAGATGCATAACTCGACTAAATCCAGATTCAACGAGATAAGATGTAGGAAACGCAGTGAAATATAACTTGCCTTCTCCCAAAGCTGTGGAAATGTACTCGCTATTTCAGTGCTGATCCATAAATTATCTTTATTTAGTTTAAATATTACTTTGCAGATCTATCAGACTTTCTTGCAATTCGACATCAATATCAATTGCATTCAAACTAAATGGATTAATCACCCAATCTGGAATATTTAGATTTATAATATCATTAAAACTGACGTGCATTTCCTCATGAAGCTGCTTCAAATGTTCAATATACATATGTACATGTAAAGATCATCATCTTGTATTTCATTAGAAATAGTAGCCAATGATGGAAATTGTGTTAACTCACGTCGTCCAATATAAATTTTGAAAAGATTGAGATTTCCAATAAAATAAATAATTACATTTTTACATGTTATGAGATTACAACAGTTTCCTTGTAATTGTTAAATGAAATTAAATTTATCAAATATATCTGATAAATAAAATATATCGCATTTTGCACCTGCTCTTGCTCTTCCCTAAATTGGTTGTCACTCATAAAATACATATAGATATAACAATACGATCAAGATAATTACCCTTCGATAACCAACAAACTTCTGTGTGTAATCAAAAGGCGCTCAAAATCCTCCTTGTTTTCCTCACATATTTGTCGAAAAAGGCGATCTCAAAGTGGGCTTGAGTTAACGAAATTTATTGTTTTTATTATAATACTAGCTGAACCCGGCATGCGTTGCAATGCCACAATAACGCGTGCAATTCCCGTTCCCATTCCCGAGCACATTCGAGTGCGAGGTAGGCGCGGCGCGATTATTGTTACACTCGCAGGGTGATGCGTTGAAGGCGAGTAGCTTTACTTTCGCGTCAGTAAAATCGTAATTACGAATATTATTATTAAGAGGTTTTTTCACAGTAATCTTCCCGGACATGCATACAACAAATCCTGAAAGTTTCATCGTAATCGGTTCAGTGGTTTAGGAGCCTATTCGAGAGACACACACACAGACATTAAGAGACCCATGTAAACCCAATCTTATTTGAAAAATATGTAGCACATATGTTTTTCGGATATGCGATAATTCGTTATTTGCCAAACATTGAAGCAGCTCCATCGGTTGCACAAGCTAATATACTTTCCGAAATGCAAACGTACATATGTATATTCAGTTTGATGACAAATAAAACATTTAAGCTCTTCTTTCGATATTATTTAAATATAAAAAATTATAATTTTATTTTAATTGTGCCTCCCCTAGGGCTCGTTATGCCTCCCTAAAAGTAGAATTTTGGTTTGTGTCTCCCTTGAGAGGGTCTGGGACTCCCAAGTGGGCCATGGGGACCCAGGTTGAGAAACGCTGGTTTAGATGCATACCTACTTACAATAGTTTTTTTCTTTGTTAGTACAAACTGCAAACGCAATTTTTAGCCTTTGTATAAAACAATGAAGCTCTACTGTAAGAAAGATTGCAACGACTGTGGGAGTGCACGATGATGTTTTCGCATTTTTTCTGGATGTGCGTAGGTACGAATCATTGGTATTCTTTTGTCGTGATTATAGTATGTCAACGATGGATACGTGGGATTGTGGGTCGTCTCGTGAATCCATCGACGGTTTTGCACTGAGATAAAGAGCCCCGATTGCGAATTTATGCTGCTTCGTGCCGATTAGAGCAGAACAATGCGATCGTAGGTAATGGCGAAGCAAACGGTGGTCGACAATGATGAGAAACGCATGTGATAACTCGACAGAATCCAGATAATCGGCGGTATTACGAAGATGTACCTAATCATTACAGGGGCGGCGCGTCATGTTTTGTTTGTGGTTGATGATTTTTTGGCGCTCTCCCGTTCCCTTTTTTCTTTCTGTTTTCTTTTAGAAAATTTAAACATCAAAAACAGTGGTTTCTTCATTAAATATAAATAAATGAAAAAATAATTTGAAACAATTACCATTAATTTTAAATATAAGCGCCGCAGTTGAATTTTTTTTGATATTTTTGCAATGTAGGATATGATAAAAAAAGGTAGTGTTGTGCCCGTTGATATTTCAAAGGTTGGTTTTGGAAAGTAATTGATACATGAACCACACTCGAGGCTATTGTCGATAGCAGTTGTACATTTCTACCGTATTTTTCCCTAATTCCATTCCTGTACGTTCACTCGGCCGCCATGATTTAAAATAAAATTAAAATACGCATAGTAATAATTAATCGGAATTTTTAGCTCTTATTACTCTTAAGAGGGCTGGACACCAGCGCCTTGTCCATACAAACGTGTTAGACTTCTCCCTTCTTCAATTATGGCACTAGAGAAATTATTTTTTAATATGCTATGGATATCTACCATTGGGTTGCATCTATCGTTTTATTTTTTTGATTAGTTATTTTTTATAGGAGCTAGGAGCCGTCAAACATCAATAAAATCGCCTCTTTTTTACACCCACGAAAAGAGTCCAGCGTGCTTATTTAAGTCGATTTAAAAAAAAATACGCGCATAGTTGCACAGAAAATATCTTTCTCATACCGATGATGAATTTTTTTTAAAAATTGGTCCAGTTTCGGAGGAGAAAATAGGACAATACGAAACCTCGATTTTGTCAATTTAAAATACGTTTTATCTGGTCGAAGCGCAACTGTCGCATTCACTCAATATATATATATTGATATATATTGTCGCATTCACTCAATATATATATATTGATATATATTGTCGCATTCACTCAATATATATATATATATCGAAGAAAGGAACGGCAACAAAATTAAGGTTTCGGGTGTACAGCCCTCTTAAGAGCAAAAGCATGTCTATATTTATATTTAATAAATATCCGATTTCCATTACAGTACTACAGTTATAATGTAATGCAACACATGATTTAAGCGTACATGAATAATAATTATCATCGAATGAGTTCTGGTTCAGTCAGTAATCTACCAGGAAGTTCAAGATGCGTTAGCCGGCTAGTTTTGATGTAGCAGCGTCACGCAAATGGGTTTTCTATCTTTTTATTCTAGTTCAAGTCCGTTCACAGATAAACAATTTACTTCTCAATAGCGTAACACGCGTAACCGATACATAAAATGCACTTCACAAACGTAAGAGTTTTCACTGAAGCGTGCATGATGATTAACATGATCATCAAGTGTATTCATTTTAATGTTAGATAGAGGTGAATGCAGATTTTTTTTAATAATAGTGAACATCACAGCAACTATTTTTATATGTCTGATAAAATTATTTATGAGTTTATAACGGGGGTATGTAAACTTTTTAGAACGTGGGTCAAATAGGATTATTTCATGTGCCAAATTCTGCATCATGTTTACTTTAGACATTTGAGATTCGCCTGCAGGCCATACTAAAAGTGGCCATGGGACTTTTAGGGACAGCTTAGGGACTCTTGATTTACAATATGATTTACTTGGGTTAAGTTTTAAAACAAATTTCGTCAGACGAAAAAATCCAGTGAAGTAAGAAGAGGCTAGTAAAAATAAATGCATGATGTTAAGATAGTACAGATGTATTTATCTGATATTGTATTATAATTGGCGTAGTACTTCATTATTTATTATTATTTTAAAAATAAGATATAAATAAAAAATTTTCAGATGACTTCGCAAAACAGTTATCCACCTCAAATATTTGTGAGAGATTATGTTAAAACAACGCACGATCATGCAAAATATTATAATGCATTTGTGCCCAAAAATAAGGTATTTAAATACATATGTAAAAATAATTTTTAATATGTAATTGAAAGCATTTGTAACATTGTATTGTGTGTTAATTTTAATTACAGAATCCAATGAAAATATGGATAATAGGTTCAATAGTGTGCTTATTAATATGTGTAGTCATCGTATCTATAATTATTTGGTATAGTATTTCGGATACAAGTAATGATGCAAGTATACTATCCGAGGTGAGTGGTATAATGTTTGTCTTTATAATTTTTTAAATATATACATGTACGTAAGTTTTATAAAATAATGCTATTTTAGAATTTAGATGGAGGCAAAAGTAGCGATATGTTTTTAAATAATTTTTACGAACAGCAAAATTTTCATTATTTCAAAGAGAACAGTGACTACAATAATCATGTTGATGAAAAAGTAAATAAAACCCAGAATTCCTCGCTTAACACAAATGCAACGTTCGGAGTTAATACAACAAATAAAAATAGCATCGACAGAAGTAAGAATAAAAAAAATGAATCTGAAATTTTAAGCAATATTGAATTTGGCGATGAAAGCTCACTCAACAAAGTTAACGCAAGCGATAAGTTTAGTTTAAAAAGTATTGTTATTGGTGCTTTGGGAACATTGAGTAGTGTCGCACTTGGAACAAACAAATTAAATATACAACACACCCCCATTGGAAATAATGATAAAAAGGATGAAGTATCATCTCTAGATAAAAAATATGACTATAATTCAGAGCTGCAGGTAAATTCTACAGAATATAATGACAATATTAAGATACATATGAACAATGTATCAGCAAAAGTTTTGTCAAAACATATGGTTCAAAATGAAACGAAAACAGAACGATTAAAAGATTCAAACATCAATAATGAAGATATAATACAAACAAGAAAACCTGTAGATTCAAAATCTGAGAAAAAGAATTATGTATTGGATAATTCAGTTTTGAATTATCTCAATGGTTTTATCAGTGCCAATGAGAGAATTCAAGATATCACAATGGACAACACGCAGATATCTTCTCCAGATGATTCAGCCGGTCAAGTGACTACAAATCTTGTTAATTTGCTGAACGAAGACATAGATGAAACTATTGAAAAACAAATATCAACTATTCATAGACCGCTTTCAATAAAGAGTGTTAATAATTCATTCTTGATGCAAATTCCCGATAGTAGTAAGTGAAAGTTAATTATTGTCATTTTTATAGAGTTTGCAATTAAGAATATGATTTTTTTGTTGTAGATTTTACATTTCAGGGGTTATTGACAATATTGAAAAGTGGTCTTGTAAAATCTGATGAAAATTATTACGATCAAGATTATTTGTATTCAGAAAATGATGCACAAAACTTTTATTATGACTATGAACAAGTGACGTGGGCTAATTATTTTTTAGAAAAAATACAAGAACTTTATGATTGGATTATTACAGATATGGAATTAGAAGATAATGGAACTATTAGTAAAGGAAATCAAAATGCTCCGTTACCCCAGGTAAATTTATTTTAAATGCATTAATATACAACACTGCCAATTTTAACTATTAAAACATTTTATTTTTATTTTTTAAAGATATTGAGAGCATTAAATTATTCTCTTTTGGAGGGTGACGCAAGCATTCTACTACTAAAAATAAAGGATTTATATTATACTAACAACAGTACTGATTTTGATGCGGAAAGAAATAAAAAAATATTGGCCAATACGTCAAGCGTTTTATCATTTGGTTTATTAGCATTAGATGTATTGCTTTTGAGGAATATTCAATTAATAGCATGGGATAATCAGGTGAATTTTTAATATGACGTGAACATTTTGCTTTGTTAAATTTTTGTTTTACATAAGTTTTATACTAAAATGTTTGTTCATATTCATATATTCATATAATAATGATGTTCTCAATTACGAAAATAATTTAGGAAACTGCTAATAGTGAGGTTCTCAATGATTTAGAAGTTTTCGCTTTCAATGCTTTGTTTATGGATCCAATTGATGTGAAACGAATTCATGAAGTCATTAAAAAATCAAAGCACCAAGATGTTGCCATTGATCAATCCAAAGGGTATATGCATTGAGAAATTACTTACGGTTCGGTGATTACTAGTCAAATGTGAACCGGTCACAGGACAACTGGTCGCTCTAGATCGGTCACAAATGATCACCCGTCACACTAAAATTGGTCACGAGAAAACTGGTCACACCCTAAAATCGGTCACGAGAAAACTGATTGACCGATTTTAGGGTGTGACCAGTTTTAGTGTGATGGGTGATCACGTGTGACAGGTTGTCCTGTGACTGGTTCACATAAGACTAGTAGTCCGTTAACCATAACTTACATAGTTTTTATGTTCGTATTCAAATTTTAATTTTATTATTTTCTTTTATAAATAATCAGAAAAAATTATCACGCCCTTTTAAATGGCGCAGATTTAACATCAAGCTTTTATAAAAATATCAATATAGGTGAAGAATTGTATAATTTTATTACAAGTACAGCTAGGGCTGTAATGAATCTTGGATACGCATTTAGGAGGTCCAGGTATCACATTTATATTTAATATTTAAGCGATTCTGTATTATTTATAAACATAGTATTCATGAAGTTGTATTATTTTTTTATTTAGAAAGCAATTAGGCATTGATATGAAAGACACGGAAACTAACTCTCAAGTGAAATTAAATATGACGAAATTATTCGACAGCAGAAGATCAGAAAAAATCGATCAAAATGTCAGACAATCTACTGAAATCGACTGCATATGGACACTTTATTGTAAAAATCTCGAGAAAGCAACTAAATTAGATGGAGTATATGGATTTTTGGCAAAGCTAAATGGGTAGGTATATATGTAAGGTTAATATAATAAGGTTGATGAACAGAAAGCTCACTTAATAGATGATGTATATGAATTTCAGAATCGGATTAAGATTACTGTTAGGTGAACTTTCAGCAGAATCAGCGCTAGAAACGTTATTCAAAGATACTTTAAGTGGACCGAAGAATCTACATTGCGAAAAAATGTTTCCCAAGTATGAACTTTTTAATTTGAATAAATTGAAAAACAAAAATATATAAAATTCAATTTATTTTAGATGTGACGAAGAAAATGCTTCTAGAATGATATTGGAAGAAATTATATCCAGAGCGTCATTAAAAGACTAATATACATATATTGTAAATATTGAATTTGGTAAATGATTGGCGATGTATAGGACATATGCATATAACAAGTACATATTTCTAAGTTGTGTGATATGTATGTCCGAAGGAGACTGATCTAGATTTAGAGTGCAATTAGAGATAGTTGTGTTATAGTACCTATACTTTAAAAATTTTATGTATATAAAATATTTATTTATGTTGTGCAAAATAAATGATTGAATTAAACAAATACTGATTATTTCAATAAAAATAACATCATAGTTATATACTTTTGTATTATCTATGTATAGCATACATCGCATTTTACAGTCATATGTATTAAATACATATGTACATACATTAAAAAAGGCACCCAGTTGGTAAGGCAGACATTCTTTATAAAAATATAGTATGTGTATAAATGATTTAAATATAAAAGAAACAAATTTTCCTCTTAAATTACTAAATTCAGCCTATTATGGCAATACACATTTATTAACCCTTTTAATCCCGACCCCACTGGTTATATATATATATATATATATATATATATATATATATATATATATATATATATATTTTTAATTATTATCGGCGAAAATTGTTAAATTTAAAGCCATTTTCTTTAGTCCACAAGCGAATCCGGAAAGTGGTTTAGAGAAGGGCCATTCAAATTGAAAATATATGTATATAAAAAATATCTTGTTAAAATACTGGGCCATAAATTGTAAAGACTTATTTTTTGTATAGCTACATTTTTGAAAGTCAAAATGAGCATTTGGAAAAATTAAAACACATGTATTTATATAATATATGAAATTCAATTGGTTCAAGGGGGAGGGGGGGGGGCACAGCACCCTCCTTGGATCCGCTAATGATCTTTACTGCATATTGAACATCTCGAGATAGTCAGATATTGGTTTGCAAGTATTTTATTGTATGTCCGAAAAAGCATAACACAGCAATTTGTTGCTTGTTTATTTGTAGAGTTTTTGACCTTTTCAGTATTACTTCAGAAGTCATTCAACATTCAAACTCAAAAATTACTATTTTGATAACTACATTTTGACTTCATTCATTTTTATTTACTTTACAACATTTATATAAATATTACTTATTACTCTATACATCGAATTGAATATTGGTCGAGATAAATAGTAAAATAAAAATGATCCCTTTTTATTACCAAAAAAATTCCTTAGGATTATTTTAATGTACTTCGCAAAATAGCTTAGGATTAAAATGGTTAATATATACATACATATTTATGTATTTTAAAATATTCAGCTTAAAATAAATGCAACAATCACTACAAATAAATTCAGAGTATTGAACAACACGTGTCTGATCGAATATATTTGTCAGAAATTTTCTCTCGCAATTCCGAATAAGTAACAATTTCATTATTTTGACATATTCTCTGGCTTAATTCTTTTATATATTCTGGATCATTTGCACAGTCATCCACAATCTTTTTAAATAATTTATCTAGGACAAAGAAATAAGTATATTATACAGCTTCATTATTTTTAGATATAAAAAGCTTGAATTAAAATAGATGTAAAAAAACACTCACCAACATTTTCTCCACTTTTGCTTGACACATGAAAATAAACCGCTCCTATTTCATCAGCAAATTTAGTGACCAGAGCCATATCAACAGCATAAGTAATTTCACCTAAGTCTAATAAGTCTTTTTTTGTTGCGCAAATGTATATCTTACAATCCTAATTAAAATCAAAAAGACTTAAAATAATATTTTAAGTGCATGTATACTGAAAATATGTAAGTACTGAAACATACGATATGTTTCTTCAATTCACTATGCCAAAACTGAACACGATCCCATGATTTAGAAACAGAAGGGTCAAAGCAAAGGATAGCGCATGTTGTATTTCGATAATACATTGTAGTGAGGGCTTCAAATCTAGAAAATAAAGGTAGGACATATAATATATTGGTTTAATATTAATTTTAGAATTTAGGAACGAACCTTTCACTCCCTGCTGTATCCCAAACACCCATATTCCAATTTCTTCCATTAGCTTCCATGGAAATATTTTTAAATACAAAACCGATAGTCTGAAATATGAAAAGTTAGCAGATAGTATGTAGATACAATATGTTCAGGATATTTATTGTGTTGTAAAATTAAATCACTCATTTGAACTCAAAAGAGTTCCCATATTATTCTATAGGTATATCTTACATTTTGATGATATTGGCGGTTCCATTTTGAATCAAAGAATCTTATGAATATACTAGTTTTACCCACACTGACATCACCAAGTAAAATTACTTTAATATCTATAAAAGTCATTTTGATAATATTCTGCCGGAATTCTGAAATTAAAATTTTAAATAAAATATTACTAAATAAATATTGAAATTTTAATAAATAAATATTAAAATATTAAAATATTAATAAAAAATATTTAAAAATCAATAAAAATATTTAAATATTAATAAAAATATATAAATATTAATAAAAAATATTTAAACATTAATCTAAATTAGAAAGTATATTTTATCATGAGAAATAAAATTTGACGGTGGCCAAATGAGGGCATAAATATATTTTTAGAAATCATGAACACACGTTTAATTTTCTGCTATAGCATGAAATAAAATCACAAGAGAGTAAAATAAAATACGTACATACAAAACAATGTGAATACGATACTACGGCTTCCAAAGACGTCAAAATGAGTATAAAGCTAATAATATGCCACCATGACGGAGTTGAAAGAAAAAAATCAAATACGACTGTCAGACACATAAATACGGTTCCATAAAAAATTAACACAAATCAATTTAAGACGAAAACGATGCAGTCTATAAATAAATCAATGAAAATTCCAAACTTTTGTTAAATAATAAACATGGATAATTTTTAATAAGAGCCTTGTAAAAAATGATATGAAGTTTTATTTTTCTTCGCTATGAAAACTTAAATAATCATATTTTCAATTTAATTTCTCGTGTGATATTGTCTCTGTCTGGAAGTTTCTAATTTTATAAATATTAATGAAAATAAGCTGGTGGATATTTATTGGAAAGGTTATTATCAGCTTACCGATAGTTTATCTAGTAAATATTTCATTATATGGGCGGGTAAATTATTATTTCTACCGGTGCATTCGTAAACCAGGAAATACTTTAAAAATATTATGAAATGCTTTAAATATAATGATGAAATAATCTGTAAAATTAGATGAAACAGTTTGTTTTGCCATGCTTTAGCGATATAATTTTTATAAACCAGCTTTTTAGCGATACAATTTATATAGCAGTGTGGACCAGTGGTTAGCATATAAGTATGCTTTCGAACATAGTGGTCACGGGTTCGAGTCCCACTGGTTTACCAATTTATCTGATTTTAATTGTAACGGTTTCAACAAATTGGCTTCTCATTTTTAGCAATTTTCGAATTTTCAGCATCTCAAATTTTGTTGATTCATATAAAAATGCCGCAAAATTTGTTTATAAATGTCTTGAAAATTTTAAATTTCAACTAATCTCTGGAGTAATAGCATGATTACGATTTTCAAAAGTTGATATAGAGAATTTGAAAATGAAAAATCTGTATATATAAAAATATAATCATTAAATATAAAACAAAGTATAATTTTGTGTCGTTTTATAAAGTTTTTGTCATAGATTGGGGCCAATGTGATGAGTGAACATAATACTCTATCTTGACGTTGGGCCAACTCCGTGACAAAAACTTAATGCATGGAATATTGGATTTGTAGCAATTTTTAAGAAGAGATATTTTTTTCTCGTGGTCATCGCAAATATGCAACTTTGCGATCAGACATTGAACTGCCTAAAAAAGTAATTCGAAAAAAGCACGTGTAAGTCGAAAATGCTATAAAAATTAGGATTTGTGGCCAAATCTTTTGTCGTTGACAGCTGTCATAAATGATGTGAACGGTTGGTTTATCTAGTTATTATTTATATGATTAACTGCTTAGTGTGATAGCTGATAAATACTTTATTGAAATCAAGTGAACACTTTTAACCGTCTAATTTCAAGCATTGTAAAAAATTTGTTGCATTTTTGTCAAAAAAGATTAAAATCCTAGTCAAGTTTGAACCCATTTGAAACATTATTTTGTGAATCTGAATCTAAATTTGTTTTGTAGATTAAATGACCGTTAATAGATGGTTCAATTGATTGTGGATCAAAAAATCATTGACAGATCCGATGATTTATGAATATTGTTGTAATTTCAGTTTGCAGCGAATGGCACTTTTTAAAAGTGCAAACATAAAAAAATGGCACATCATTGGTCAGAAGGTGTAAGTACATTAAGATTTACATCTAGGGAATTTCAACAAGAACTAGTCGAGGAAGCATTAATACACAATCTACTAACATGTCCACCATCATCAGCAGCTACTTTTGTTGCTCTCAAAGTAATACAAGAGCTTGCTTATCAGATACGAAGGTATTTCATTGTTTACGATTGAATGGCTAGTTAAGTCAAAAATGCGTGGTTAAAATATTCAATTTTATTAAAATTTCAGACCATCAAGAAAAAAAACAGTAGTTTTAGCCCCAATTCATCGCATCAAAGCCATTGCGTCTGAATTGTCACATTTGAGTGATCTTCAGGCCACTTCATTACTATCATTCGATGATTCGACAAATTTTTTAACTATTGTTAATAACAATGAGGTACGTTTATTGAAATTGAAAATCAATCCATATTTCTTGTTTTTTTATAAGTAATTAATTACGTACATTTGTTTCTTTAATTGCAGATTTTAGTGTGTAACTCTGAAATTCTTGAACATTTATTTGTCAACGACTTTTTAAACATATCCATTTTAAATTTACTTGTAATCGAAGAATGTCACTTAATAACAGTAGATATCAATTTACAGAAGGTATTGCGTTTTTTGTAATAAAAATGAATTGTACAAATTAATATGTTATTAATTTAATTTGCATGATTTTACATCCTTAGATTATTTCACGATATATGAAGAAAAAGATGAATTCAGACGATCAATCAGATTTGCCCAGAATTCTTGCATTTACTCACCCACTATTTACTAAATGTGATAGTAAAAAATCGAGTGATATAATTCGTAATGCTAGACATGTAGTGGATAAATATTCTGAGGACATGCCTATGGATCGCTCAAAATTTATTATAACCAAACACGAACTGAATAAAGAGAGTGAGCAAAGTGTCAAGTGCTTGAAGAATTTTACAGATTTAGTGTGTTTAGATGTCGATAAAGATGCTATTGATATGAATAGTTTTCAATATTGGTATACTCCTTGTATTGAATTACCTTCCACTGAATTGTCTTCTGATGATGTTAGTGAAGATCCTAATTCTGAAATGATTACTGCTATACACGACAATAACATAACGTCAACTCCGGACAGGACTATTTATGATAAACTTGAATATCAATTGGAAAAATTAGAACAAATGTTATGTTGTGAAGTTGATATGGCTAGTGATATAGTAGGATTAAAAAGGTATGTTGTTTCTCTATTGCATGTTGGTAAAAATTACAATAAAATTATTGGGGTATGGTAGAGCTATATCTCCATCGAACAATCTTATTTGTTTGCACGCACCTAAGAGAGGCTGTGCGATGGATATAGAGGGTGTTTATCATACGCCATTGATTATAATATTATGAAACTATAATATATAATGGCATAACTATTAGGTGGGTTTGACTGTGGTATGACTAAACATTACTTGTGATATATGTATATATATATATATATTTTTTTTTTAGAATAACGGGAAAGCCTCGAGAAGTCATTGTTGAATGCAAAGAATTGGTAGAAGAAGAGAAAATTCATGACAGGCAGCAGCTAGAAAAATTCATGAAAAGTACAATTGCTGGAGCTTTGATATTTCTTGAAGACCATAGGTATTTGATAATAATATTTTTATTAAAAGCATTAAAATATTAATATTATATGTATTTAATTGGATGATTACTTTAATATTTTATTTATTTTATAGATATGATCCTACTGAAATATATGAAGATGAAGCTTTTGGTGAAGAGTTGAGAGCTATTCCAGATCCACGAATAGAACCTAGAGAAATGCTCGAGCTTTTCATGTTTGTATTAGAGGAAATAGGTATGGTTACATATATTTTGTGATCTTACATAGTTATTTCTTAAAAATAAGTGTATTTTCATTTATTTCTTTAAATTAATTTTAGGTCCATATGCAGCTGACAAAGCAGCATTTTCTTTGTTGATAAAAATAGAAAAATTAAAAATAAAAATTCCATATGAACGTCATTTTCTTCTATTGTGTCTTGTCAGTTCAATTTTCATTCAGATAAGAGCAGCAGCTGAATTGATTTTTGATAAATATTCGAATGAAAAAGAAAAAATTCTTATATTTAGTACTCCTAAAATTAGTCGACTTTTTGACATATTAAAACTTTTTAAACCGTCAGATTTACAAAAAGTTATTGAAAGTCCGTCTAAAACTGTTATGGTTGAATCTAATAAATTGAGAGCAAATAAAAGTTTAGGGGTAAATAGTGTATGTAAGGAAAATAATGAAATCAATTTAAATATACCCCACTCTGTTCCCGTTGGTAAAAATACCAAAACACACGAAAATATTAAAAATAAAGGTAAAGAAAAAAATATACCAAATTCAGTATCTAATTCTCTTATATATTTAACAGACACAGAACTTGAAAAGGTTGAATTGCAATTAGAGCCTGATGATTTTAATAAATGTAGTACGAATAATTCAATGAATAATCATATTTCAAATATTGATAATGAAAACAAATCATTAGAAAAAATATGTTCTATCGAATTGGAAAAGGATTTTGTTTCATTATGTGATCAAGAAAAAGGTGATAAAACTTCCAGTGCCAAACATAGATTAAGTAGCGAATCTCCATTAAATTTTCAAAATATAGAAAAGAATGAGGATAAACAAGAGTGTATTAACGACAAACTTTTTCGAAACAGTCAAAGTGATAAAATCGTCAAAGGAAACTCTAAATTACATAGTGCGCTACAAGGAATCAATGATTGTAATTTTAAAGGTTTGCTATGCAAAATACAGCATGATTGTAACAAATTATTGGAATGTGATAGCCAAGATGATAGTAAAAATAATATAAATCACGTAAAAAAATCGCTGGACTCTGGGATTGAAGATGAAGAAAATCTTCATTACGATAATTCAACAAAGACTTTGTCTGAAAATAGTCAAAACGAAATCATAAGACCGTCAAAGCATGTAACAAAAGCCAATGATAAATGTGATACTTCTCATAAATTCACAGATTTAAATAAGAGTGAAATAAATATTGAAAATAATTTGAAAACTCAAGACAAAGCTGCAATTTATATTTTGAAGGATAATTTTAAGGCTGGATCAAAAGATTCTCCTTCAAGAAAATTTGGTGACAATAATTTCAGGGGAAGAGGTCGAGGAAGAGGGGGAAAAAGCTATGGTTTCCACAGCAGGTATTATCACAATGCGAATAATGATCCTGATGCTCTTTGTGGATTGATATTTGTGAACGAACCGCTAATCGCAAAGATCTTATCTACTATAATTAATGTAAGCTTTTACAAAGGTTTTTAATTTATTTTTATTTCTAATATGTAATAATTACTTCTATTTGTTTGCACAATAGGAATTTTGTCGCAGTGATGATGATCTTCGATTTGTGTGTGCTCAGTATACTGTGGATAAAGTTGCGGATCCGTTAACAGATCCCAAAGAAGCTGAAACAGAACATAAACTTCAAGAAGAAGTTTTAAAAAGGTTCGTATTTTTTTGTATATACATATATTGTTTACATATAAATTTATAGAACAAAGTACTTCTTCACTAATAAAATTCAAATGTCTATAAATCATCTATTCAACATAAGTAAAAAATACTTTTTGATCAAGAATGATCAAAAAGTATTTTATTTTGATAACAAACAATGCACATATTATATTATCAGTATTAGAGTTTCCAATCCGAATATTCGATATTCAAATATATTTGGCCTATTTTGAACTATTCGTTATTCGAATAATATTCGTAAAATTTTTAATGAAATTTTAATAAGATATTTTACAAATTTAGAATTTTTTTAACACAATACAATTTTATTTTTACTCGAAATGTGTAACGCAACAGTGTATTGTGTGAAAGACGTAAGAGTCGTCGACTCGGAGTCATTTTATCGCCTCAGTGCAATGGATTCGTGGAACTTGACATTGGAATTCCTCGCTTTAGAAATTGAACTTATGTATTTTATGAAAGAGAACTTATTGCTGCGTTTATTTGAAACGGAAACGAAAATAAACTCTGAAGCGGGAACGCAATTTTTATGTATAAGCAGAAATATTTCGTTTCGTTTATGTTTTTTTGATCATCAGTTGTGTTTCAAAGTTCGTAGTGACACGTTATCGATCCGGGTATTTTTTCTCAAATTAAATAAATTGATTGAACGCGCGTGCACGTTACAAAAATACGTTTTTCAAATTCCAAGGTAATTCCAAAAGGTTTAAAAAAGATTTCAATTACTTGAATAACTTTAAAAAACGAACCGAAGCTTTAGATATCCTTCTAAAAACTTTATTAACAATTAAGCCAACGGCAACTGCTACTGAAAGAGTGTTCTCCACAGCAGGAACAGTAAAAACAAAATTAAGGGCGAGATTAAATGTTGAAACATTTAGCGCATTATTATTTTTAAAACATGTATTTTTTAAATTATAATAAAGTTTATATGTATGCCGATAAATTAACTTTTTTATACGAAGCGTAGACATTATCGAGTGGTGTCGATCGTTTTTGCTAGTTATTAGCCTCTTCTTACTTCACTTTCGATTTTTTCGTGTGACGAAATTTGGGTTTTTTCCACACTCTTCCGATCGTTTTTGCTTTTTAATGTATGTGGACCCCACTCATTTTAATTATTTTGAATTAATATTTCACACTGTTTTCTATTGTTTAAACTATTCGAATATTCGAACATTTCGAATTTTACTATTTGATATTCGAATAGTTGATGATGTCGAATAATTGGAAAATCTAATCAGTATACATATATTAGTATTTTTGGTTTTTGCCAGGTTTCGTATACACGAGTGTAACTTATTGGTTGGGACATCTATATTAGAAGAAGGAATGGATCTTCCCAAATGTAATTTGGTTATTCGATGGGATCCTCCAAACGGGTAATTTTTATACGGTCTTTTGAATTTTCGTATTGTTTTTATGGTTAAAATTTTATCGTATTTTTTTAGATATCGATCACATGCTCGATGTAGAGCTCGTGCTAGAGCTCCTCGATCATTATATGCACTTTTAGTACTTCCGCCATCAGAATCTAGTATTACTATGCTTTCACATTTTTCGTACATAGAAAGAGTAAGTATTATACGAATTAATTTAATTTTGTATCAAATAAACCTTAAGCTGTTTTATAATATAAATAGAAATAGGTGTAATTATAAATAAAATCGAAAGATAGGGAGCTTGCTTAATATTTATGTACTTTAATATTACTTGTATTTTTCGTAAAGATGCTTGTTAGAAAGTGTGGATGGCGTGAACCACCTGCCTCCGAAGAAGCTGATGCTGCAAGATTCAGTTCTCTAATTGAACCATATAGACCGGCTACTTCTGCTGTCCATCTATCGAGTGCTGTAGCTTTGTTAAATAGGTATAAAATATCACATCGGTATGTGTAAAAAAAATTCTTTCAGTGTTATTCAATTTATTTTTGTTTTTAGATATTGCGTTAAACTGCCATCAGATACATTTACCCGTCTTGTTCCATTGTGGTCTATGGAATGCGTAAATTTTAGGGGAAAGCCAATTTATGTTTGTACGATTCGATTACCAATAAATTGTCCATTGAAACATCATATTGTGGTTGGTATTATCATGTTTGATATTATGTTAAGTAAGACAGTAGTAGTATTGTAATTTTTTGGTAATTTTAGGGTCACCCAATGCCAAATAGAGTGTTGGCCCGGCGAGTGGCTGCTTTACAAGCATGCCGAGCATTACACAAAGCTGGAGAATTGGATGATAATCTTATGCCAATTGGTTAGTTAGTGCAAATACATACATTTCATTTCAATTTTTCTGTTAGAATCAATTTACAAATACAATATATGTATATGTTATGAATATGGTGGTCGGTTTCTATTCGGACAAACGAATGGGATTACCATTGTCAATTTCTATTGTCAACCTTTTTGCTCTCTAGCTTTGTAGGACAATAATAATTGACAATAGTCAACCCTCTTTCCTGGAAAATGGAAACACACGCCTCTATTTATGAATTTACTAATATTTTTTTATGTATATAATTTGAATACATAGTAGATTCTCTATTTTAAATACATATATACAGGTTAAAGTATACATTATAACAACACTTAACGTTATTCCGTTTATTTTCGATTCATATTCATAATTAGGTAAAGAAGGTTTCCGAGCAACTGAATCAGATTGGCTGAGTTTACCACCACCATCAGATATACCTAAATCAATGCAAGGAGATATAAAAGATTTGATACGAATGGATGCTTTTGAAAACTCACCACAGTATGATTCTTTGAGTAATTTTGAACCCAGACCTGGTACAACTAAAAGAAAGCAATATTATTATAAAAAGGTACACATGTTAAACATTTATAAATATTTACAATTTCAATACATGTAGTTCAATAGTAAAATAAAATAGACATGTAATTTTTTTCCCTGCATGTAATATTTTGTATGTACATTCATACTGATTTAATTATTTTTCTTTTAGGTAGCTAATGCTTTTAGTGGTTGTCGACCAATTGTTGGAGAACTATGTTTAGCTTATCAGGTGAATGCGTGGTTGGCATGTCCTTTACCTGAACGGCATAATACACGTGGTCGTAAACTACATCCACCGGAATCATATGGAGAAGGATTTGCAATTCTTACGGCCAAATCTATTCAACAGGTTTTAATATCATCTTTTGAAATTGTAATAATTTTATAAAATAATATATTAATAATTTGTACATTTTTTAGATTCCTGTTTTTCCAATATTTACTAGATCTGGTGAAGTACGTGTTGCTCTACAACAGTTGCCTTTCGAAGTGATGATTTCACGCCGTCGAAAACGTTTGATACATTATTTCATGAAATATACATTTGCTGAAGTGTTACGAGTGCACAACCATCTTATGATTTTTGACGAATCCGGAAAGCAGAATCGTAATTCTTATTATATTGTACCTACTCTAAAAGGTATTTTTTTTTGTTTTCTTACACTAAAAAACAAAATGTAAAAAAAATTAAGTAACTAACATGCTGAACTATTTTTGTTTTTAGTGACTGATAGAGATAGTAGTAATACATCTGTCATTATCGATTGGAACTTTCTTCAACTTATATATGATCAAACTAGTTCTGAGAATATGTCGATGTGTGGTAAGACATTTTTTGATATACATCTGAATTGTTCGAGAAATAATTCAAAAACAGGAAAATGCTCAGATAACAGTGCAATTAATTCAAACAATAACGCAGCAAAAAAAATGGTAGAAGAATATGCGAATATTGTTAAAATGGCAATGTTAAATCAAAGTGAAATAAAAGATGTTGTTTGCAAAACCACATCTACTGAAGAAATTGTTGAAAAAGATGAGAAGAAAAGTAAAGAACCAATTGAGCTGACAAATTGCAAAAATACCAAAGATGTTGAAAAAAGCAATGGGATGAATGTTACTGTAAATAATGTTTCTAAAATTCTTAATAATTCTAATATTGACGATGAAAAACACTTAGAAAATAATATGACAAATGTTGATGATAAAAATGTAATATTGGATGAGAAGAATGAAATTAATGATAGTCAGGAAGAAAATATATCTATCAAAGTTGAAAATCATGTTACTGAGAGTGAGATAAATAATGCAAAAGAAAACTTATGCAGCAATAATGACTCGGAAGACATTGTTCAAATTACTAATATTACTAACAATGAAGAAATATTGCATAATCCTTATTTGTCACAAGGTGAAACATATGAATTCGACAGTGAAAAATATAGAGATGCAGTCGTAATGCCTTGGTATAGAAATCAAGATCAACCACAAGTACTTATTTTTCATTAAAATAATAATTTTTGTAAATTTTCATTTATACAGTAATTTTTGTTTTTTGACAGTATTTTTATGTCGCTGAAATATGTTGGCATTTATCACCTTGTTCGAACTTTCCCTCTGATCAGCACGCTACGTTTGAAGAGTATTACAAGCACAAATACAATGTCAAGATCACGCAATCCTGTCAACCTCTCCTGGATGTCGATCACACTTCAGCAAGATTGAATCTTCTCACTCCTCGGTAAAGTGTTTCATTTTTTATATTAGTTTTAATTTTTCAACTGTACATTGTGGTATTCTTTTCTGCCAACATTTTATTAACGCGTTCGATTTGATTGAATTTAAAGGTTTGTGAACCGCAAAGGAGTTGCACTACCAACCTCATCTGAAAGAACAAAGAGAGCCAAGCGAGAATCGTTGGAACAAAAACAAATATTAGTACCAGAACTATGTTGTACACATCCATTCAGAGGAGCATTGTGGAGAGCTGCAGTGGCTCTACCGTGCATTCTCTATAGGTGGGTAAACTTTATAATGTAACCTTTACATTGTTGTACATATTTGTTAATTTTTATAACTGTAAAATTTAAATTTTATTTTTACACATCATGTTTAGACTTAACAGCCTTCTACTTGCCGATGAGATAAGAAGGTCTGTAGCATTACGTGTCGCACTTGGTGTTTCAAAGCTGGAGTCAAATTTTAAATGGCCTGCATTGGATTTCGGATGGAGCTTAGCTGAAGTTTTAGCTGGCGAAAATGCAAAAGAGAATAAAGATAAAAAAGATTGTGAAAAAAATCAAATAGAAGCCATAAAACAAAATGAAGAATGTATAACAGGTCCATTTCTATTTACTTTTGTCCCAATTTTTATTTAATTACTATAATGCGTCTGTAAAAAATTGTGCGACAAATTGCCTATACTGCGGCTATTGAATTTTTTCTCAATGAGTTTTAATAAAATTGTCAAGTTCGGCAAGGTGTTCAATGCAGCTTAAAAATTCCCTTTCTATTGGAAAATTCACACTCTCTATGACCCTGAAAACCCATTCCTAAGCTTGCTAAAAATTTTATAGTGGCGAAGATTCATTTTAAAACAGCTCGCCAATATTTTCGTTCTGAATCTATTTGCTCTTCTAAGTGTGTATATCGATAGTCCAATTATCTAAGTGTGTATCGATGCGTCGGCTTCAAATGTCTTCATATCTGCGAATCGTGGACATATTTCGGATTGGAGGCCCCTAAATTTGAATGCCCCAGGCGCGAGCCTCACCTGCTGTGTCTTGATCCGCCACTGTTGGCTACTATCATTTTAACAAGGTTTATATTAGTTTCCCTTTGCGATTGTTGTGGAAAAACCTCCTACAACTCTTCCGATCGCTTTGAAACTTTGCAATTTTGCGAGGTTTGGCCCCTGATAGAGATTTCATTAAATCTTGTATCAGTAACTGATAATATTTTCTTAAAAAATATTGTTTTTGAATACAATAAATATGTAGTAGACTGAATATTCTTTAATTTTTAAAACGTTTTTTTTCTTTCATTATTTTAGATGAGAAAAAAGAAGGCGACGAAGAGAAAATATCCAAAAAAACCGCTAACGATATTTTAAAAGAAAAAGAAGATGCAGATGAAGGGGTTTGTTTAATTTTATTTAATTAATTATATTTATCAGTAGTAACGTTATAAGAAATGTATCTATTTCAGTTGAATGAAGATGTATTTGAAATTGGGACATGGAGCAATGATATGGCATCAACTGTACCTCAAGTGGACCATGAAGGACAAGATTATGATGAAGACGAATTAATATCAGCAACAGCTAAGCTTCCAGGGAACCTTACAATATGTACATCGATTGGAGGTAAACAAAATTTATAATAATTGCCCAATTTAAAACATGCATGTGTACATACTGTACATAAATTTTTCTTAATTTTGCATATTTATATAATATTATTTCAATGTTGATTTTATTGTTTTGATTTTAGGTGGTGCAGATTGGAGTCTTTCTGGAAATGATCCTTCTCCACCATTGAAGGTTCCTAATCGTATTCCCCAACAAAGAAAATATTCTATGGCTGATAGTGACAAATCTTATGTTTCAAGGTTGCTAATACAATTTAAATTACATACGTTACAATTATTAATAGTACTCTCGGGTGTGTGTTTTAAATTCAATTTTGCAATTATATATTTTATTTTAAGTGAATTTGATGCATCTGAAGAAGGAAGCAATTCTTCTGATTCCGACAGCGACGACTTTAATACTAATATTGATGCTATCGACGCAACCTCAGAAAAAGGTACATATTTTGTGTGTAATATTTTTTCTATTTTACTATTGATATTCCTTAATAAAAATGATTTAAATTTTATATAGGAGGTTTAAGAATAGAATTCAAATCAGGCAATGAAGCTGAAGCAATCGAAGTTCCATCTACCGTAGGCCAAAAGAAAATTGCCGAAATAATCATAGATCCAGAAATACAAAAAGAAGCAGAAGAAAAATCTCTTGCTGTTTTTCAACAATTTTTCTATAATCATGATAATGAAGATGAAGATACAATACAGGTAAAAATAAATGATTATATTTACGATTTAAGATTATTTATGTATATATGTATGCTAAGCATAAATCGAAAATAAATTTATTTGCAGCATGTCGAAGAGTTCAAGAAGTCTATTGATTTGAATAAGATATGTCTAAAAAACAATGGAATTCTAATTCCCCATGATAGTAACTTGGATCATTTAAAACTCCAAACGTCAACAGATATAGGAGCTAATAGAGAAATATCTGTTTTTTCTAACAACAATAAAAAATTCTATGATCAGTCAGAACTTAATTTGTTCATTTCCAGTAATAATATACCACGCATGGAAGTTTGTGTGAAAAATGATAAAGATAAATGTAATTTAGTAAATGAAATATTGGTCATTCCATTAAATACTGATAGTGAAATTGTGAATGAAAATAAATATGATAATGAGACCAAAACCATAAAAGAAACACTAAAAATTGAAGAACAACATACGCAAGACAATACCGAAACCGAGGAAAATAAAGAAGAGAATCAGAATATTGAACCTGATGTTCACATTGATGGAAATTCTTTATTTGATATTAAAGAAAATAACTTAAATAATGATAGCACTGAAATGGCTATTGTTCAGAAAAAAAATATCAATGATAATATTGAAGATAATGTAAATCCATTCCCTGAATCATATGAAACTGTATTGGGCAAAACTGAACTCTTAAAACTTTACAACGAAATGTTTCCTTTTGAAATTATACCTGAGAACGCTGCAGATTGGTTCAATTGTGGCCTTTTTAAAAATGGTTGTGTAACCTTGAGTGATTTAGAAAAAAATAAGAGAAAAATCTTAAATGAAATTAAAAACTCTATGTCTTTTGAGGAATGGACAAAATTTAATTTTTTTAGCATGAAAGATTTAGATGAAGATGACTTTGGACACGATTTTCTTCAAAAGAAAAATGAAGATAGTAAGACTGGCACTTCAATACTCCAAAATATTACCAATGGTGATCCTAATAACCAATCAGGACAAACTTTTGAAGATTCAAAATCTGTGAATAATCAATGTGAAGTTAAGGACAAAAGTGCAAATTTCGGATTCAGTTTTGACTTACAACCAGATTTGAATAATCATCCAGGCCCAAGTCCTAGCTTGATTCTTCAGGTATGTTAAACGTGAATAATTGAAATAATTTATCATATTTCATTTAGTTATTCGTGTTTTTATTAATATTAAACTATTTTATTTTATTCATAACAGGCATTAACAATGTCCAACGCTAATGATGGTATAAATTTAGAACGTTTGGAAACAATTGGAGATAGTTTTTTAAAATACGCTATTACCACTTATCTTTACTGCACATACCAAAATATACATGAAGGAAAACTGTCGCATCTTAGAAGTAAACAGGTAATTTAAATTTAAATATCGAATTTTTTTTATAACTCTACAATCTTCGCAATTTTTAATACTTTATTTTCCTTTAGGTTTCCAATTTAAATTTATACAGGTTGGGTAGAAGAAAATCCTTGGGATCCAGAATGGTTGCTTATAAATTTGAGCCGCATGACAATTGGCTTCCTCCATGTCACAGAGTTCCTCCACATCTAGAAAGAGCTCTCATCGATACAAATGTTAGTTGGCATATTTATTTTTACGGTATCTATATTTTTATTTGTTTATTGTAATTTTTTTTAATACTATTTTTATTTTATAGATTCCATCTTCTTTGTGGAATATAGCTGATATGCCACCATTGGCGGGATTATCTAAAGATGAAATTGAAAAGTTGGTCCGAGAACGGGTTGCTTCTTATCATGCTACTCCAGCAAACTTTTTCCATACATCTGATAAAAGCATAAAAGAAGATGAAAATTGTCCATTGCATGGAAGGAATATTAAAATAAATAATAAACCAATGATTAGCAATTGCAAAAGTATTGATTTGATTGAAAATAATAAACAAAATGGTAGTATTGATAGTATAGGAGAAAAATCAATAAAAAACATTACTGCATCTTCCAACGGTATGTGTAAAATAATTGAATGGTCTTTTAAGTTTATTTAAACATACATATTATAATCTTAAATTAAATCGTAAGTTTTTCATATTATTCTATTATATAATATGAGCGTTTCTTACTTTTATAGTTGTCAAATGTTTTCTAAATCTTCAATATGTTTTAAATTTTTGAATAGCAGTAAGGGCACACCCCTGCATACATATAGACATTTATATGTACATACATATTTATATATTGTTATTCTTTTAGGAACTTTTTGTAAATGTACGTGCACAGTTTTGATGAACAATTCTAAAAAGTTAGACAATGATAAAGACTTAAGTTTGAATGATTCAAAAGAAGGTGAATACGTCGAATTAGAAGGAATTCCATGTTTTGTTCCATACAATTTGATTACACAACACAGTATCCCAGGTTTGAGTTCTTTCATTTTATGTTATTGTTATACATATCATGTGTGTCTATCCAATATGACGTTTTATGAAATTTTGTATTAGATAAGTCAGTAGCCGATTGTGTGGAAGCTCTCATTGGAGCGTATCTCATAGAGTGTGGCCCGAGGGGAGCATTGCTTTTTATGGCTTGGCTTGGTATTAGGGTGTTGCCCAAGGAGGAACTAACGCTATCATCTAGTCATCCGTTTGTTAAGATGATGGAGCAGACAAAAGTAGGCCGCCCAAGAGTAACTAAAGAGATCGTTAAAAGTACAACATCTGACTTGATGAATGGTCCCATTGATGAGGATGATATTCCTGAAGATGTAATAGATAAAGATGATGATTTAAATTCGATAAACGATATTGAATTAGATCCGTATGACAGCCAAGATGAAAATAGTGATTTTGAAGAAGACGACAGTTGGAATTGGGAAGGTAGAATTCCAGGGAGCTTAAAACCAGAAAAAAATGATAAAGGAATATGGACACAGGTTCTAAATACATACATATTCATATATTGCTCAGAAAAATTACTATATGATGTTACAGTGTATGATTATATTATACCTACTTAATATTTATAGATTGTATATGGCGAATTGAAACCTCCGCCGTCACCTCTTCTACGTTACGTACCAGATCCTGAAGGGGAATTAATGCAAATGTTGTCAGGTTAATTATTATAATTTACTTTCAGTTAGACGTTTATCGCTCAAAAATGAATATTTTAAATTTAATATTTATGAAATTTTAGGTTACGAAGGCTTGGAGAGAACATTAGGTTACCGTTTTAAGGATCGTTGTTATCTTTTACAAGCAATGACACACGCTTCTTACAGTCCAAATCGATTAACAGATTGCTATCAACGTTTGGAGTTTCTTGGAGATGCTGTTTTGGGTATTATTTTCGTTGTAATTGTGCTAATAGTTTAGTGTAAAACCAATTAATCATAATAATGGTTTTTAGATTATTTGATAACACGTCAACTATATGAAGATCCAAGAAGACATTCTCCTGGGGCACTTACAGATTTGCGATCTGCTCTTGTTAACAATACAATATTCGCTTCTTTAGCTGTGCGTCACGGAATGCACAAGTATGATGGTTTTATAGTTTCTATTTTTTTCATATTTTCGAAAAAGTAATACCATTATATATTATTGTTTTTCAGGTATTTCAGACATTTATCTCCTGGTTTGAACGAGGTTTTGGCTCGTTTTGTTAAGATTCAAGAAGAAAATGGTCATTCGATTAGTGAAGAAGTACAACATATTTATATAATTAAATTTACAAATGCTTTATATTTTTATAGTGAATGCTTAAATTTCATTTCATCTACATATATTTTAGCATTACTTAATTCAAGAAGATGAGTGCGAACAAGCTGAAGATGTGGAAGTTCCAAAAGCCTTGGGTGACTTATTCGAATCTGTTGCGGGTGCAATATTTTTAGATTCCGGTATGTTTGTGATTCGATACGTGTATACAATTTGGTTTGTTCTTAGTCTATTATGACATTCTTTGAAATATAACTATAATATTTTTGTAGTAAATTAGATTATACATATAATATTTAAATATGTACACATAAATGGTAAGAATTTATTTCTTATTATTTTTACTTTATTTTAACTTAATGTTGAATTGTAGGAATGTCTCTTGATGCTGTTTGGAAAGTTTACCATGCTTTAATGCAAAGGGAAATCGAAGCATTTAGTGAATCAGTACCTAAGAGTCCAGTTAGGGAATTGCTGGAAATGGAGCCGGAAACTGCTAAGTTTGGGTGAGTTTTCTTTAATATTATGTTAATTTACGTTCAGATACTTATTTACATATTTTACAAACGCCATTGTTACTTTATGGATTAAATTTATAATAATTTTTGTAGAAAACCTGAAAAATTAGCTGATGGGAGGCGTGTACGTGTCACAGTTGAAGTTTTGGGTGCCGGCGCTTTCAAGGGTGTTGGTCGTAATTATCGCATTGCAAAATGCACTGCAGCTAAGTGTGCTCTTCGTAAGCTAGCTCCTTCAGGCACACGACGTCACAATAAATGATAAAAATCGATTATTAAAAAGTTAACCACCACATCAGCAAAGATATCGAATTACTAGTATGGTGTTTCAAATAAAAAATATCATAATGTGATGTGGGGAATCAATATAGATATGTCTAAGTTCATTTGATTTCGAGTAAAACACTAATATGACTTCATTTGATGTTATTGTCAATGAAACTATCATACTTTGTTTTACTATATTTTGAAAAAAAAAATAATTGGAAATGCACTTTTGCATACTATGTATATGTAGATTCCTTGATTTTTTTCTATGGCATAATCAGAAGACAAAATTATTGGAATATTGTCAGAATTCAAAGTGGCTATGCCGCCTGTCCAAAGTATTCTTATTCATATTCATACATACATATGTATGTAAATTTTATATTAATTCCAGATATCATATATGCATAGTCTTAAAAATAACTGGATGTATCACTTCCCGGTTATGTATCATAAAAGCTAACCATAATATAAGTTCTATGGATCTCAGTATAAACAAAACTGCTTATATCACAATAATACTAGCATTAATTTTTTATTATAACCTTTAATGTATGGAAGTTTAATATTTTCCATACTATTTTTACCAGTGAAATGTGTGTGATTCATTTTTAAATTTAAGGTTTTTTTATTGATATAGCTTTAATTTTAAATAGGTTTTTTCTACATTAAATTGTAACCAATTTTTAAGTAAAACTTTATTCCAATTTTGAACGTATAAATCGTATAAATCTTTTTATATTCAATAAAAATGTATGAAATATTTTTAGAATGAAATTAAAAAAAATAACATATGTTAAGTAATATATTTGATAGGTTTTGTTCAACTATGAAACTATAGTATTTATGGACGCCATATTTCTGTGCATTAAATACTTACATATGTTTTTATTCTTTCTGGAAATTGAGCCCTCTTTTTGTTGATTTTGTTAGTAGAGTTTGGATATCATATAAAAAGCTCGCTTATTTGTTTTGGCATTTTATATTTTTTGCATGAAGAAGACAAAAACTAGTTATAATTCATTTTTATAAATATGTCTATATATCAGATTGGAATCTTTAGCTCTTTAAAAATAGCAGTTTTCGCATTTATAATTTTGGAAAATAATTCTCTGTTTTTAATAGTATTAAGTATCATAAAAGTAGCACGATTCAGGGTTTTTAATATCGTGGTATTGCATTATCTATCTGTAAGCAGTCTATAAATGAATAATATTTTTTAATAATTAGTGCAGTTATCTATCAATATTATTAGTCATTAATATGACAATAAAAATAAAATACAAACGCACAAGAATTAAAGTTTTTTTCTAGTTTAAATATGTAGCTATTTTGGATATTTTTCAGAAATTATGTGTCATCATAGATTTGGCAATAAAAATACTGTATTGAATTTCATACATTTATAGAATAATCTGTAATAATATTTTATATTTAAATAAATGTGAATCAAAAAGTATCTGTTTTATATTTTTTATCAAATAAATAATATCGGAAGGTCGGCGGAACAGATGTTCTGTGATCGAGATTTTAATGACCTGCGCGAGATCGGTTTTTGCGGCATAATCCGTTTACCAAAATAATACTTACATAAATAGAAAACATAATCAATTTTTTGAGGATTTGCCATCGGGGTCGACTTCACAAAATAAAGGACAAGAGGGGAATTTTAGAAAATAATTAAATCCTAAGGACAGAGCAGTGAAATAAAGAATTGTCCTTTTAAATAAAGGACGTATGGTCAACGTAACGTAAGTCAACGTAAATAAGTAGAGGTCGTAATTTCAATAATCAATGCAATGAATGAGCTAATTGTTGTCGTACCAATTCAGTAGTGGCGCGTATACTGGACTAATGCAAATCATCAACTGTTTTCTTTAAATGTTTAGCATTTTTCATTTATGAAAGGTTGAATTCTTTATGTCATACTTGGGATTTTTTTTAGATTAACTGTTAAAAGGAAGTGTGCAAATTGCCACCATTTTCAACTTCAATCTGTAAGTCTTTTCTCTAAAGTCGGCCTTCCATTGTTGAATGGTTATTTATTAATTTGTCTGAAAACGTGTATAGCAAATAATAATCATCTACCTGCAATAGTAGAAATGTAATGAAATAGTTGATGAAGATCAAGACTATACTGGATTGTAGCACCACCAATATAAGTTTTTGAATAAAAAACGCAATATTAATAAATAATTTATTGGTTAAATTTAACAAACCATTTAACATAATACAATAAATTTCAAAGCTGAAATTAACAAAACAATTTTGTTCTTTTATCATGTATAATATTTAAATATTAAATAAAATCAGACTAAATAGAAAAATAAATTCGTTCAGAAAAACAAAACTACAGATCAGTTGCATTTCAAATGGATATGTCAATGAGTTTTGTAACGAAAAACGTTGGTTTTTCACAATACATATGTACAGGATTGAGTGTGCATTTTATATGAGCTCACAAAACAGTGAAATAACACATTCTTTTTTTGTACTAATAAAAATGGGTTTCTTCATTCATTAAAATATACAACACGTGAATATGGCAAGTATAAATAAACAACTTACAATTTTTTAGCATAAAATAAATATAATTTTAAAATCAAGAAAATTAGTTTAAATCCTTAATGAAGCAATAATCAAACGTCATAAATATTAAGTACATGTAAACAGATGCGTTTTTCAGTTCAGTAATATATGTATATTGATTTACTTACAATTTTTCTGTTATTTTTTTTAACCGATATTTCCATTTTGACTGAAAATATAAAATAATAAAAGTATTATGTTTATTGCTTTTTGATTTTGTGCATAGACCATGTAATCTTTATTTCATGGCATGTATTTAGAGGGATTATATAATACGTATAAGATTGTAACTGACAGCTATTATTTTCCGAAATCATATACATATGTATCTGCACACGATTTCCTGGGAAAGATTCTAATATTATATGTATGTATGTACGTTAACCAAGTGATTAAAATGGAAATAAAATATGACTATTTCATTTTATGATATTTACTATTTACCCCAAGGATGAATCAATCTTCAAATTGATCAATGTGGTAAGAATATATTGACATAACATATTTGTAATTTTTAAGTAATATACATATATATACTTATGAATTGTTTTGAAATCAGAATTGATTGTTTTTTTTTGTATTGAATAGAGTGACTGAATACTACAACACTGAGAACAACGCTTTAATCAATTTGGATTGCTTTCTTTGTACTTGTACTTTTGTTTAAAATTAAACTGCAAGAGAAAGTTTAATTATATGATATATGTATGTAGGTATAGCTAATTTTATTTTCGGAATCATATATGTATTATATTCTGATTGGCTTATAAGTATTTACATCTATTTCGTTGAGCATGGATTATGGTTTATCAAGTAATTTTATGAATTAATGGTGAGTACAACATTTTGAATTTAAAAATGCAATAAGTATAATATAATAAATCAAGCATTTGATTTTATTGTTATCAGAAATGAAACACGTAATATACATATGAATATATATATGTGTATATATATATATATATATATATATATATATATATATATATATATATATATATATATATATATATATATATTTGTGTCCAGTATTTAATAAAAATAAAGTAAAAATCAGGAGAACAGAGAAGAGATTCCACATTTCGAACATCTCCAAATAAACAGTGAGATCATAATTTTATAAACTATGTTTTAAAAAGTCAATCCAATAACTTACAACTAAAAGTCATTGTGTATTTGTATTAAAAACACATTTGAAAATATGATTCCATAATGATTCAAGTGATTTTTATATTAATTTGAGAACTTTCACGGGGTTGTGTATTTGAATCTGATTGTAAGTTTGAACTAAATGAAATTATTTTGAACACTATTCTTAAACATTCTTCAATTTAAGCACATTAAATCAAATCAAATAAATATACGAGTGTTTGTTTAATGATATAAGCATTTTTTAACTGATGATAAGTTGCAGTTCAGTTTGTTAAACTGTTTGTTAATTTGTGTATTAAAAAAGCTTTCCGCCAAATAAAAAATTGAATAACTCATATATTCATAAATAAAAAGATTAGCATTTTAATTCATTTTGCAGTATATACATACATATATATACATGTATATGTTATGTATATATATGAAAGTATGGCATATAATATATTTTATGGCTTACAAACTACGGTGCATTGTTTTGGTGTGATTCATTATGGAATACAATATATATTATATATGTATACATATATAATACATATGTATAAATATATATTATATAGTTTTTATGCTAATTATATCTCACTTGCCTTAAATCATATTTTTGTATATATATTTCAATAGCTTATAATATCATATTCATAGCGATTATAACCAGTATATTGTAATTTTCATTAATAACTAAAATATTAAAACTGTACTTAAAATTAATTGATTTGATTTTATCCATGTTTTCATATTTATTAATACATACATGTATCATATATATATATAAATAAAATTATATATATATATTATACATATCCAATCTATTTCACAGGGTCGTCTGTTAGCAGATTTAATTTCACTACACTGGAAATAAGTACTAAGATAATTAAGGCGGTGTTTTTAGTCAAAGTCTCAGGCAATAGAAGATAGAGAAGAACGTTTTATAGCAAGACATGGAATTTTATCTTCAACAGGAAAAGGAAAACTTCATTAAGTGAGGCACCCAGTCTGTAATTGCCATAGTTTTTGGCTGAATAAAGTCAACTAAAATTTCACAGGTGAACCAAATCAACATTTAGAAAATTTTACAGAAACATAAGCCATGTATGATGAATGATAAGTCTTCTCTAATAGTTTTTAGTATACAACTTCAAACTAACAAAGTATGTACATATGTACATGATCATATCAATTTGAGTTAATTTAACGAATGTTTAGACTTACTTTTAAATTTAGACTTACACCACGCAAACTGTTGAACCACAGCGTTGATTCTAAAATTTAAACCATGAGGATATATCTCTTATCATGTTTGTTTTTATGAGACTTTGAGGTTCACCATATTTTAAAAAACATCGAGAAGGCATATCGAGAATGTTTGAGGAAGAAACATAGTTTTTTTGACCCTTTGCCCATATTATCATATAATCAGGGAGTACTATCCGGCCATTTGTATCACGTTCCAAGCGGGCAACATTTCCTAACAAATACATTTTGTATCAAAAGTGTTGGGGCACAGCCTCGTGTGTGATATGCGCTGGCTGCTTCACCAAGGTTTGCGCTCCCCGCTATTGTTCTTTTGAATTTTTGTTACTTTTATACATAGTACTTATATATATGTATATATATATATATATATATACTTTTTATCGTTCGTTTTATCTCATCAAAATCTTATAAATACAAATTTTTGGTCATACGAAACAATCGTATGACCGTAATTGTATAAACGCATATTAACACTAATGCTTTTATTTCGCATATGTATAAACACTTCCACACATGCGTGTGCGTGTGTGTTTATATATAAATATATGTATATGCATATATTCCACTAAAATGTACAGTTTTTTTTTGGTAACCATAATGCGTTACGTTATCATCATTCGACGTAACGTCCTCGTGCACTCGAAATTAATACAACAAAATAAATTAAAAGTCGTAATCCTATTTTATATTTTATAAGTGTATATATTACTATAACCTAGTTCATTTTTAATTCATTTTATATGAAATTGGGATTCTTTATGCATTATTATAATGTTGTGTAAAATATGTACATACGTGTGTGTATGTGTGTGTGTGTGTGTGTGTGTGTGTGTGTGTGTGTGTGTGTGCATGCATAACGACTGTTATAAATACAATTGATATAAAGCAACATATAAAAGTTTCAATGTAAATAAAGTCTCATAGCATATTTTACTACAAATTATACAGCTATCGGAGAAGTGGCGACAGACTATTGAATTTCTGAAACGACCCAAAATATGAACAGCTTTGTCATTTAATGATAAATAAAATAAAATTATACATATATCATAAATATGTATATATTCTTATTTATAGTATATATGTATATATCTAATATTCTTATAGTAGATAATGGTGTTTCATATATCTTATACTTACATATGGCTATATTTACATTTGTGGCATACATTCGTACACAAATATAATGTACATTGGTTTGCACGCACACACACACTCACACCCACACACCCACACACACACACGCACACACACACACACACACACACACACACACACAAATGTGTATGTTAAATTTTTATTTTTATTTGATTCCTAGCCTAAGGAATGCTATCTAAGCTAATCTTTTTTCTAAAATTGTCTACGATATTCCTAAATTGATCTATCTACTTTTCATTTCGGATGATTTTTAATAAAAATCTCCAATCTCAATAGAAATGCATCGCTCGCAGATTCACGTTGAGCGGCAATAATATTATATATATTTTAATAATGTCTCGGAAGGAAGAAATGAAATCACTGGTAAAAATAACAGTGAACTTTCATGCTCAATTTATATGTATGCATATTCAAAGTTGGAATTGCCAACAAACTAGTATTCAATGTTGTCATTAGTATTGCAATATGTAACAAATTTTTACATATACATACATATTATATTTCTCATCGACAAGTCATATTAATTAATATATGTTTATTTTTTTTTTATTTATTTTTTTTTTTTGATCGAACATCATTTTTCGATAAATGAAAAATAAATCAAGAAGAGCATTTTCATTATTAAAATGAAGATGACATACATATTTTATTTCTGGCTTTGCGGGTTGGCAATTTCAATTAAATTACAGACATGTGAATTTAACATGAATTTTCAAACAAATAATAATGGGCTCTTAATATTTTTTTACCTATCTATGTGACTCACCTTGTGGGTCGTTTTATAATCGGAAATCGTTCCTTAAACACATATTGTAATCAAATACACACACACACACACAAAAGATTATTTACAAGTTGAAGATATTTTTTTGGCAATTTTAGCATTTCAAGATGAAATCAATAATAATTTTAACGGTAAGATTTAACATCACCAGTAATCATCGAAATTATAACGGTTACAAACCAATTTATATAAAATTCATAGAAAACACGACATTTTTTTATTTTGTCGTACGGACAGCACATACAGAAAAGCACCATAGTAGCATGAGACAATAGTCATGATCTACAATGTACTAAAAACCAACCGTTACGTCAGTTGTATCACGTAGTTTTGATCCATATTTTGATAAATCATTATCTACATACATATATGTATAGTGAATCTATTAAAATAATAATAATAAATTTACATATTAAATTTACTAACAAATAGACATCGAAATGCAACTAAAATTTGTTTGGCTTTTAAACTATATAATAATACATACACAGATAAACAAATAAAACACGCAGACTTGTTTCAAGTCAAATTATAAAATTACCACTCCATTCTATATACGAAGTTCAAAAATTGCAAAGAACTCATTCATATTGCTTCTTATATAATCAACAATAAAAACAAAATAACATATATAATAATGATTTTCCTTTAACATATTGATACTTAAAATTAAATTATCTCATTTCTCCTATCTAGTTTGGTTTATCTTAATTTTAATATTATTAGTTAATATAATTACATTTTACATTGGTTATGGCATATATGTATATAAGTCATATTTTTAATATTATGTATGCATGTATGTATGTATGTATATATATATATATATATATATATATATATATATATATATATATATATATATATATATATATATATTTATTTATGTATATATACTTAGTAATTGTGAAACACAACCTTCTTTACCGTTTTTTTTTTTAATTTTTCATTATATAATATTATATATTCATATATGTATGTATATATATATTGAATTGTTTAATATATAAGTTATACAATAATATAACATTTCCATGTTTTCTCCAGATATTTTTCAATCCTCGTTTTTTATATTATTTATGTGTATAAACGTGCATACATCCATACGCAGACACATACACACACGTACATATACAAATGCGAAATGTATGTTTTCACGCTCATTGGTTTAACTTTTACATTATAAATTCGAAGCATGCGATTGCATATAACATTTCAAAGTATCAAAAATCTTAGCAATTATTTTAAGCACAGCGTGGACGAGGCATACTGAATCCCTTACATGTATATGTGTGTGTGTATGCACACGTGTATGTGTGTGTGTGCGTGTGTGTGTGTGTATTCTGAAATCAATAAAATGCTATATAAAACACAATAGGCTATGTATAATATATATATATATATATATATATATATATATATATATATATATATATATATATATATATATATATTCACAAAGACGCAAGTTTGTATCTGGTGATAATTAATATTGTGGTTGTATGGGATTCGCTGAAGCATGATTGGATAATTTCAAATCTTCAGTGACGCATTGACATTGGCTGATGTAGCCAGGGGTGTTGGGTATGGGGCTCGCGACCACGTGGCGGCTGCGCCGGGCTTCAAACCAATAACCCCGGAGCCAACCACTCGTCCTCCGCCAGCTGAAATTTTACACCACGTCACTAATTGTAACACCACTTATACCTGATTGTCTAATGGTGCATTATAAATTGAAAATCAGTGATCAGTGTTTTGTTTTATGAGGACGCACAGTTAATTTTTTCAATTTCCAAAAGATTCTTACATTTTCCTTTTCACTCTTGCAACAAATTGGTTGATTTGGATTTTACGAAGTCTATATTTTTTATACAAGAAATTTCATTGCATAAGAAGTTGTTTTTTAGAAGTGCAAAAGTGATCATCGCCCATGTATTTTATTTCGAATATAGGCGCATAAATAATGACATTCTGTATTTGTTATATGTACATAGAATGATTGAATAATATAATAGTACACATTGGTAATTTCCTCATTGTACGTAACTATAAGCTGATCGATGTGTAAAGTGTATTTAGAAAATACAGATCTATTTTTTTATAAAAGTTATAATAGTAATTTATTATTTTTTGTTTATAACAAAAATGAACAGTTTTACAGTGCAATACAATATCAAATTATATCAATGAAACGACAGTAGTTTTAATTTTCTATTAAAGTGGGATTTATGCATAATAACCAATGGTTTATTTGTCAAAAATGATATTATAACTTATTTCATACATCAATACATTAAGCTCTCGGCTTTTGTTTTTAACGGTGATACAAAAATCATTACTTATGCGCCAAAATGCAATATTATATATATGTATGTATATAAATAATAATTTAGTTAAGCATGGTTTTCCAAATAGTATAACGAAAGTTTTGAAAGGATGAAAGATTTCCTAATTTTCAGTTTATAGAAAAAAACCTTACAAAAAAAAACATGACTTTTGAAAAATCCAATTTTTTGATGACACAAAGCTTGTATTATGTTGATGGAAGTCTTCGTGAGTAATCTTCTGCAATTGTATCAAATCTATTCTTGTTCATTAAAGAGATTTACTAGCTGATAGCCTACGTACCATTGTCTTGATTTTATTTATAGTACACGGTTGGGGCCGTCATGATTCTTGCACATTACGTTATTGTGTGTGCAAATACAATTTATCGGGACATCATTGACTGACCTGGAACTGCTGGACTGGGTATGCAACCATTCCAGGTGGCTGGGGTAAGGCAGGTGGCAACTGGGGTGGCGCCTGTGCCCCCGCAATTCCTTGCCAACCACCCATGCTGAAATATTCATACAACGAACAGTTAGTTCAAAGTGCATTCAATAATATATTAAATAAACAGTGACAGTACTTAAAACATATTATATTGTGTAATGTATGTATGTAGTTGATATAAGAAGTTGTATAAAACGAATAGAATATTCTCACCCCATGTATTGTTGCTGGTATCCTGCAAACTGACCGGCGTAGGAATATCCTTGAACACCTTGAACTCCTTGAACTCCTTGTACGCCCTGAACACCTTGCACACCCGGTAGGAAGCCTGCTGTTGGTGGCAGTTGATAGCCAGCACCGGGGAACCAATATCCTAATTGGCCACCAGCACCATATGCAGCACCAAATGCACCATACGCCGTACCTCCCAATGTCTGAAAGTCATAATGAGCACGATATTTTAATAAATTTGATAAAGCATAGTCTATCGTTTATTATTTATTATTTATTTCTAATTACACTGAGAAAAAAAAATTAACAGAGCGGAGATTATTCAATCTTTACTAAATTTAACCCACTGAATTCGGATATAACAATGGTTTTTGTTGCTTTCTTCTCAGTCTTGAGATATGAGCGTTTATAAAATTAAGCAATTTTCACAGATTTTTCCCTTTTGCAGTCTTTAGCTGAAAATCTAGTATTACTGTGACAAACATGAGTACTGAAATCAATAGTGAGATGGTTTTTTCTAATGATTGTAATTTTTTTTGTTTTAATATACTTATAATTAATTATCTAGCGAATTTTAAAAGTCAAAAGTATACTTTTTTCATACATAAACGTAGTGAAATAAATATAGGACAGGTCTAATAACTGCGTGATAGCTGGAGAAAAAAAAATATTTTTGACTTTTACAATTCGT
The DNA here is from genome assembly GCF_051622035.1 of Arctopsyche grandis. Taxonomy (NCBI): domain Eukaryota; kingdom Metazoa; phylum Arthropoda; class Insecta; order Trichoptera; family Hydropsychidae; genus Arctopsyche; species Arctopsyche grandis. The sequence continues at coordinate 24,238,213 of NC_135357.1, forward strand.
TAGATAATTATTTCTACGTATTTAAAAGCAATACAAAATTACAATCAATAGAAAAATACCTAACTATTTATTGATTCCAACACTTAATTTTGACACAGCAATACTAGATTTTAAGTTGAAGACCGCAAAATTCAAAAATCTGTAAAAATTGCGCATTTTTTAAACGCTCATGGCTCATAAACGAGAAAAAAGCAACAAAAATCATTATTATATTCGAATTCAGTGGGTTAAATTGTCCGCTCCGGTAAGTAAATAACGTGTTTTTTTTGTTGCTCCATGTTATTAAAATTAAAATAAAGGAAATATGTACATATATGTAGGCTTATATTATACATATACATAAATATTAAACTGACGTGTTTTGATAATAATTTAAAGCTACATTTATAACTATAATGTACATACATATAAACATTATTATGATTTAAGTAAAATTAAATTAATGATAGCATAACGACTCAAAGGATGTAAATTTATATAATAATTTATCACTTTTATGAAATCATTATTACCAATAAAAAAATGCGTAAACTATGATGACGGAGACAGAGCTCACAGTATAAAATTTATATTTATATATTTTTTAATATAAAACTGTTGAATATGAATTGCAAAACATTCACTTCTACGGTGACTTACATGCATTGTTTTTTTTTTACTTTATCTATGTATGTTTGTTTGTATGTATGTATGTAGTAACAATAGATGAAGTTACGTGATCATGAGAAAATTCGATCTCGAAATTTTGACTGACTGAAAGTCAGAATCGATCACTGATAACATTTCCATGGTTTAAAAAAATGTGTTTGTGGGTTAGTATGTGTTTATATATTTTGGAGATAATTTGAACACCGTCAGTCCCATCAAATTAAAACTTAATATCGGTTACTGAAATGTTTTTCGGTATGTTGCAATTTCTTTTTAAATTTTATGTTGACTAGAAGTGTTTTATAGGTCTCCTCTTTTTTTATACATATGTATATGTGTGTATGGTTATGATATGAAATAAAAAAAAATGAATAATGTATAGACTGGAATCGTTTAGCCATATTGTATATAAAAAGTAGGTATGAGAAAAAAAATAAAATTCATCAGTTGGTAATACTTTAGTGACCTGTCCCTGTGTTTGGGCATTGTTGGGGTCTCCCGATTCTTTTCCCCAGGAGCACTTCACTGCTTGACCGTTGATATCGGCGTTGTGCACAGCAACGATCGCATGGGTTGCACTCTCTTTCGTGGAGAATCTGAAAATTGACAATAAATTATTTAGCGTGTGTTTGCCAATCGGTGACGCATCGTTCAATCAATTTTTCATGCGGGCCGGGCCGTAGTGGGCCTTTGCTCGGAAATTCGCCCTGAATAAGTTATTATTTTACGAAGCAGGGGTGGCAAACGGAGACAGGGTTGTAGCCTTTGGATAATTAAAATGAAGACGAGAGGGGGTTTGGCAAACACGAGACCGGAGACGGCAAACTTGGCACAATTAAGGCGCCCCTTTGTTTATCTTAATAAAAGTATAATTAAAATAGTCGTCTTACAGGCATTTCGGTTATGCTGGTAGTCAGTTGTAACGGTACCACATTGACGCAACGCAATGATGACAACATTTTAATACATATGTACGTCTTCTTGAAATGTTGTAGATTATTTGATAACATGCCTGAGATTTCAATGTATAATTATGTAAGGTTTATAATTCCAGGAACTTTATGATACTTTGTATAGATATAGATACCAAGAGAAAACTCGGCCCCAGAAGGGGGGGGGGGGAAATGTAATTTAGAGACAAAAAGTGATTAAAAATAAAAATAAATAATTGTGCGTTTAATAAGTACATGACTGCTTATGGGAAATTTTGTCGACGATTTCATCACCGCTGGGAAGACGGGAATTTGCAGGCTCCGCATACATCGTTTACCATTTCGGCCGGGCTCTTAAAAAAAGCGGGACTCAGGAAATTTGTGCCGTTTCCCCTCTCCCCTCCCCTCTCTTCTCGCCCCTGGGTATAATATATGTTTTAAAGAATATTTCAACAGACATCCATTAAAATAAAATATGATAAACGCAATGAAACACGCTGTAGAGGACTCATGTAACCACCAAATATGCGTAGTGGTTTTTGGAATTAATCGTTTCATATTACCTATGCCATGACGTAATAATATGAGATAAAATACAATTTTTTATTAATTTAAAAGTTGACAGATACAAATTTGAATAAGCAATCTTAGAAGTCGTATCATTTACTTATCAGACATTTAATTATAAAGAAAGTCCACATTTTACAGAATTTCAAATTGGATAGAAATAATGTGGGCCATTTTTGTTAGAATAAAAGAACTGGTTTAGATTATATATTATATAATAGCTACATCGAGAACAAAATACCAGTATTAAATAAAATGTTACAAAAAGACTGGTGCACCTGTATATGCTTTCGATTCCCAAGTGGTTTGTGAGCAGGATCACATTTTTTTCTTCCTCGGGATAAGACTACGTATACATATACCTACTTTGCTTGATTACCTAAGCAAGTCCCTAGCGTAGCGTAGTAAAAATTCAGAATCTATTGACTCTGACTAACCTTTCTGACGATATGGCGAAAATATGTCGCATAGAGGACTTTTCAATTGATATATGTAGTAATGTAGGTATGTTACAAAAAAAGGGTCAAATCGAATCTGGACCGTTTGCTTTACACAAATACCTATGCATATACATATGTACATGTGAATAAATGTATCTATACAATATGATAGTTCCGATATTGCTTACCTGACGAACGCGTATCCTTTGTCCTTGAAGACTCTGATTTCTTGAATCGTGCCGAAGGGCTGGAACGTCTTCTGCATGAGATCTTCACTAAGGCCGTTGGTGAGACCACCACAGTACACGGTACAATTTGTTGGCGAGCTTTGGTTGTATACTTCGTCGAAAGTCAACGGCTTCGAGTTCACTGTAAAACCACAGATACATTGATAAATTGAAATTGTGGTTTCAGGCCAATGACAACGAATTAACAGCCACATAGCATCCCTCCTACCAATATAAATATATGTATAGCTCAATTCCTATCTTACAATTTCAGATAATTCTGTTGAATTTAATGACATTTTATTAATTAATTGTGTTTCGTCCGGAAATTTTCCCTCCTCCACGAAATTCATTTGATTTATGATTTTTGTAAGAAACAAATACAATTAAAAAGAGTTAAAATTGTTATATAATCAAAATTAAAATATTAGCTGTAAGGAAAACTGGTATCGGTTAAGTAAATCATATCAATGATCTTTTGACAATCTTAAAACTAAGAAATAATTAAAATCGATTATAATTAGTCGAACAATATATAAAAGTATAAACATTAGCAGCTTTTTTTAAGCAGAAATATAGTTTTAATTGTAAAATATAAAAAAAATATTTTATAAAAAAAAAATATTTATATATAAAGTAAAATTAATTTCATGTCCTTATTTTGATTAAAATATATGTAGGAAATTATTGTTTCAAAATAGTGTAAAATATGTGATGAGTTTTTCAAATATTAAGCAATATTATTAAATAAAATACTATAAAAAGTTTAAGAATAAAAAATTTAAAATTATCTATGTATAAGTATACATACATATTTACGTACATATAATAAAAAATATAAAATATAATATAATATTAAATATATACATCAGTACATATGTATTTTAAAAATCTTTGAATTCAGTTTTTTAAATAAATATGTACATATGTACATAGTTTTGAAAGCTACATATACATGTTATAAAACTGAATTAATTTAATGTTTACATTGAGAACATCTTAAATTAATTAATATTCAGTTTTTGTATCATCGGTGGGCTTTTCGATATAAAAAATATTACATTAGGGGTGTTTATTATAAGAGAAAAGTATATATGCCTTATATTTCACGATTATCGCCAGCTAGGTTTTTTAATGTGAAAAATTCGTGTTCATGTCGCACAAACAGGGCTGATACATAAAATATGTAATTTTTCAGGGTCTTTACGACGGATATTTACACTAGGGCTAGCACAGCTCCAAAAAGGTTTTATGCGATAGTAAAATCTATTATGTAGATACATATATCGGACGAACAAACACACATCGCGCGACTTATTTATTCTAAAGATTAAAATTTATATACGTATGTATGTGTGTATCATCTAAACATACATAGAGATTATTTAGATATGTTCATACGCCAAATTTTCGATCGTTGGTAAATTTAACAAATTTTAAATATGAAATATGTATTGCGAGACATACAATATCATATATTCGATTCGTATGCTTGGACCATTATTTATTTATTAATTAATTAACAGCTATAATATTATATATTAATACCAAAATCAAAATTTATTGGAAAGAAAACGTTTCCTTTATATTTTAATTCCGAACCGTTGCCTGTAGCGCCATTTGTGCATCTGCAAAAGTAATACCGAGAAGGGCTTGTCACTTCAAAGAGATGTAAAGTTAAATCGTACAATTTCTGTTGGCGATTTTGCGAGTATTAGAGAGAAAACCTTTTTGATCTGAACCCATGATCTTTTTCGCGAACTGCTTTTTTTCTTTTCATCTTTTATTCATTTGGAAAAAAGAGGACGAAATTGAATTTACTACAAAAAATAAAACGTTCAAATAACTCTATGAAAAAAAATTGTATAATGAAAAGGAAAGGCAATTATAAATTAGCTGGAGGCAAAGGCGTGTCATTTGCAAAGTGGTTTGTCCCAATGGAATTGATAAAACCTAGTTAAAAGCACATACTCATAAAGTCATGCTAAATTAAAATATCGTATGATGAAATTGTAAAATTCCTAATTGTAATTTAATTATTATACAATTTAAATATTTAAATAAAACTGAGGCACGTACAAATGTATAAGTACATTTTATGTATCAACTGATATGATATAAGGAGCATACAACGAAAATTGTATTATTTTTTGTGTAACGGTTATGGTTTCGATTCGGTTGGTTTAAATCCCAATTACCCACTACTTCGTCGAGCTTCCTTGAACTTTTACCTTGCAAAAATAATTACCATGATGTTTGCCGTCGTACAAGCGCGTATAAACGGTCGAAACGAGAGAACAAATAAAATTACACAGCGTCTTGTCTAGCCCGCGGTGAATTGTTGTTACTTTGGGGAGAACAAGCCGCTCGTTACACAATATTATTATAGCAGAAATTGCGGGTACTGTCTAAAAAGACGGCCGGGTGATGTAATTATTTTCAAAAGTGGTAAATTGACGTTAGAAACCATAAATTTTCTTTGATTACGCGGCGGACATGCCGAGAAAAGCCCTACGTGAGCGACGGGGCTATTTTTCCCGCCTCGTTTTTCTTTTGTGAAAAATGAAATGGGCTTATGAAACCATTTCAAATACATTAAATATAATGTGGAACAGATTCATACATTTAATTGAAATTTAATATACAAATAGCAGCTACATTCGAATTAAATATAATAATAATTTATTTTCCCTCAAATCGTACCATAAAACGATGTGTGACAATTTGAATTCAATAATATAAAAAATGGATATCAAATTTCATGTTCAACAAATTTTAAATCAAAAACAGACGATACTCCTTCCATTCAGGGGTTGTTTTTTATATTAAATTTTTCAGCGTCATATTGTAAAAAAGGAAAAAAGTTCTTAAAAGAAAATTAAATGGTATCGCATATCCTTTGATAGAAAAAAAACGTTTCGTTTTCGATAGCACTTGTAAAGCGAGTCGAGAAAATTCTTTTCAAACGTATTTCATATATGTATGTATGTATGTATAGGTATGTATCACAAGATTGAACCGATCTTGCAAAAAAATATGACCAATTAGTCTACATATACAATTATAAGATGTTGAATCGAGTACAAGCGAAGGTTTCCTAAGTACATACATACAAAATAAGTATTTGTAATTAAATGTAAGTGATGTTTCTGTATTGGAGGAGTAAAAGCCCAGGAGCTGTTCAGAAAGAGCGGCCCAATGGAAATCAATTTTTCTGACATGGGTCGTAATTAACCTGAAAACAGATTGTGTTTGTTATCCGGAGGCCCTAGGCGGTACTAACCCTTTATAAGGGCAAATATCTACCTTGTAATATTCGGTACAAAGACTCCTCCCCGTTCCTGGAGCCACGTAAATATAGACATTGTTACGAACTGAATCCCTTGCCTTGCTAGTATAACCACTCATTACATAAAGAAAGCGATAGTTTTAAATTAAAAAAAAAAACATGTACCTCCCGGGGAACAGTATTCATCACGTAACATCTCAATTTCCACATTTCACAACCTTTGTTGCTAACCGAGGATAGGTTTATGGATCATATTAAATCAAGCCTTTTCTTAAACACAAAACAGTTGAAAATGATAGTTTATTTTTTTAAATGTTGGGCCAAAAATTTGTTGTACAGGTCTTTTATTTGATGAAGTCTCATCGTGTAAAAAACACTCTGCTACCAATACACATGTACATATTGCTAACAAATGCAAGAATTTTGCGGCGTGGCGATTGTGTATACCGGCAGAAACATAAGTTTTAAATGGTTCGGTGACTATTTCGATACTAATAATAAACCTTGTTGATGATTCAGATACCGGCGTGGATTTGGAAGAAGTCCTAGGTGATATGGAGATTTCTTATGATTTGATTTATATTTTATTTCCTTAAAGCTATTTTTTTTAATAATTTTTATTTACTGTACTTTTTATATTAAAATATAAAGTAATTAATTAATGAATTATATTTTGCCTACATACAGTGGCGGATCAAGTAAATGGGGGGCCCGAGGTGCCTTTGAAATATGAGGCCCCCACTTCAGTAAAAAAATTCCATCATCTTTTTTTACCACGCTTTTCAGTATATGGTTTTTCATTAGGATTTTACAAAATCATATTTGTTTGAAACACTAACAGTTTTTGGAATAAAATAGGTACTATTTTAAAATAATATGTAAAATAGGTATTAATTTAATTTATTCTTGGCCTACGAACGTATTGTGGACTGTGATAATAATTTGTAAGTTGTAAATTTTGGTAGAAAAAGCCCATTTCGGAGGCCCTAAGTGCGCGCTTATTTTCAATGTATAAATGTTTCAATGTACTATGAAATATATTATTACTGCTGGCTAAACGATTTTTCTGCCGGTATAAAATTTACACGCATTTGTTTCCAATACATATGTACATACATACACAAGACATTAATAGATAATACATATTTCGTGAACTAAAAGATCTGTATACATACTGCCCTGTGTAATTAATATTACAATAATATTTGAAAACATTAGACTAAAACTACACATTTTATAGCCGAGCGTGAACTTCGAGTGCTTTCATATAAAGTGTATACATTTAATCACATCAAACATGCTTCACATGATAATGATTACAAACAAAACAAAAACATTCAGATGTTATAAATGTTTGTATAAAACAACTACAAAATAGTATAATTTGAAATATTACATGTAAAAGTTTATAAACGACGTACGTTTTCGTATAGAAGCTTTCGTTGGATCAAACCGCTTCTCAACACAACAACAGTATGCGATAAACTAAAAATTACACTTTTCTTATCGAATACAACACAAAAACCAACTAAAATCTTTTCGCATTTATTATTTGTATGTAATGCGGATATCACACCATTGAGGTGCGATCTCGAAATGTGCATGCTTTATGTCTGTGTGTGCTCGTTGAGTGTGCAGCCGCCTTAATGGCTTATTCGGCACGTGTCGTGTACTCGTATGTGTATACTCACTGTCTGGTTTGGCCGCTGGTGGTTTCCTGGTTGCCCAGTTGGTCCTGATCGATCTGGAGCCGAGCCATTGCCCGTTCATGGCTGCTATTGCAGACTCCGCTTCCTGAAGTCAGCAAAAAGGGACAAATCAGTGATTAATAACCGTTTACGACACGCCCCGGCGCAGCCCCGACGAATCCGTCGTTGCGAAAATTAATTTGCCTAATGTTATCAATTTCTTTCCGTCAGCCGTATAATAATAGACGAAGTGAAACGTTGTAAAAATGAGGCGGCCCCGTGCCCGAGGTATTTATTCTATTAAATTAAATCTTGCCCGGGAACGAGAATTTCCATCTAGTGTAATTCGGCGAGAGCACAATTTAAATGAACTTTAATTAAAGGTAAACTTTGGCCGAACGTTGTGTATACAACGTTATTCCTAACGCTCGCCAAATTCGGCGGTTCTCATTATTAAAATGTGATTTTTTCATAATCAAAGCACGGCTGAAAATTTTGATTGTATCGCCGAAGGAAAAAGTTGCTACGACAACAATCTGGCCGGGAAAAGAATGATGAATTTAAACGGTGTATTTTTAACGTATATTCCAAACAAATTAACGCTCATTAATTGAATTGCACGTAATTTTACCTAATGGAACCTATGATACATTTTTGGTTTTCGCAAATTCGAAGGATTATTTTTGTATCACAAAAATTTTGAAATATTATCAACATATACTGTTGATGTAGATGTAATTTCACGTATGAATGGCAAATTCTAAATTTTCTTTGGGGAAAAAACAAATATAGTAAAATCATACAGGTATTTACAAATGTACTATACATACATATATATTACAGTGTTCACTCCAGTTCGTTCATGAATATACTAGTTTGCTGATACTCAAACTAATGGATTTAGTGTATGTGCTAGCAGTCAAAAGCTATCTTAATATACACTCATCAGGTGTCACCTGAAACTATTATGTCAAAACTTTTGAACTCTCAAAATGTCAAGTATTTAAAAGGGAAATCCTATGGAAACCACATTGCAACGTTGCTATAATTCCCATTTCTGCTAATATTAAAAATATTACAACTTAGAGTACAGTGTGTAAAGGATGAGACAAACGATTGAGAATACTTAAGCTTATGCCCAGTAGTGTGTGAATGAACAAACTATATATGTAGTTTGTGTTTTTTTCTTGTATTTTTTTTTCAATTTGATTCGTGTATGAACAAGCTAGTATGATCATGAACGAATGAAATGGACATAAATACATACCAGTGGTTTGAGGTGGATATTTCTCTGTATCTATCGCGCAGCTTTACTTACAAGGTGTGCGCGAGTAGGATACAAGAGCATGCGATATGACGTCACAGCGTGCAATTGTGTCCTATTCGCGCACACCCAACTAAATCTGTGCGATAGAAACAGATAAATTTCCACCGCACGCCACTGTTACATATGTATATACGTAAAACGTACGTATTTTCGCGGTTATAAATATACCAATTTCACATGTATTATATTTACTAATTATTCTTAGTATAAATCAAAATTTAATATAATAAAATTCAGAAAACATCTACGTGGCTCGAGTGGTTTGTTTTTCGGTTTATAAAATTTTGCTTGTTGAAAAGATATTTTTTTAAGCGATCAAAATATATTATGAAATTCGATCCATATTAAAATGGAATAGAAAAACAAACTTTCTTATAGAGTTGGAGAGGCTGTAGCTACATACTTTCATTTTATGAGACCTTATGAAAGCAGATTCATCAAAAACATTCTCAGCCAAATATAGCTTAAAAAATTTCCACAAAACTTAGTATTTAATAATCTATATACATATGTATATAAAATTGAATGTCTGTTTATCTGTTTGTCTGTCTGTCTGTCTCGTATATGCTCCTAAACCACTCAAATTTCAGGATTTATTGTATGCATGTCCGGGAAGCTTACTGTAAAATAAAATCGCCCAAAAACGGGAACGGAAACGGGAAAAACGGGAATGAGCGCCATTGCAACGCAATAATATCAAATGTTTTCGCGTCACGACCTGCGTTAAGGTATAAACAAACAATTGAATAATTTCAAATGTGTTCGCTGCATGAATTTTTCCGACAAATGGGAACGGGAGCGAGAAAGAGAACGGGAATGGGAACGGGAACGCAATTATTGGAATGGTAATTGCAACGAATGCCGTTATTCGAAAGATACTTTGTATGTAAGGTTTGTTGGGAACATCGAAAACAAATCAAAGTTTCTATGACGACGATATCGACATCGTCGAATATTTACTATAGGTTGTAATGTGTACTATAGATTGTTTTGCCACGTTTAAGCTGTTTATATTACAAACACTGAGCGAAGCCGGGTAAAAACACTAGTAATATATAAAATACAATGTCTAAATTCCCTTCTTTCGATAATTACCACTGTGAATAAATACAAATTATTCACAAATTGAAAAAAAAGACTGCATCTATGTATGTACAGATAACGTAAAAAACGAAACCTGTCAAACACCGCATTACGTCAAAAGGATTTCAGCGATTTTTTATTATTGCAGCTTGATAAGATTTTTAATTTTAAACGCCAATTTATGTAAATGAACACAGTCACGTGCACACCTATGTATAGCCAACGTGTTTATGTGTTTTTGTATATAAAAATATGTATGTACATATGTACATATATACGGGTTGCCACACCTTGCCCATTAAGCCATATAGTGATTAACTCCACCCGGGAGGTTGGTGTCGGGGCTGCCGACACTCTTAATGCATACATAGTGGTCCAAAAAACAAAACAACAAGCGATACTATTTATGTACAACTTGAATTAAACAACGACAGCAAAATAAAATTAAGCGTTGTTAAAAAAAACAGTTGAAAACAACCTAGTTGAGGGTCGATTGAGCTTATCATGGCTTGCGGCTGTTGTGAAAATATTTTTGTAAGAATTCACCCGTGTCGAATCTGGCAAAGGGGAGAAAGAACGCTAGGCGTATGTATGTATGCTTAACAGTGTATTTTCTTTATACTTTTGATGTTATTTTTTTCAAATTAAAATAACAATACCGAAATCTCGATGGGTGAGTGCGCTCTTCTGTGCGATATCATCATCTTCTTTTTTTCCGAGTAATGTTTTTGTTTGCACGATACCCTCTCTCTCTGTTTTCGCTTTTTAGGGTTTGGGCATTTTTGGCCATGGTGAAAATATATATGTATATATACATACATACATATATTATATAAATATAAAAGTGCGGAATTAATTAGGGGCCACGAGACGGACACTCCGTGTTTTGTAGGTCAAATAAAAAGGGTGTGTAACCGCATTGTGGATTCCTGTGTAAAAACCAGCTCGAAATATTAAACGGGCAAGTCTCACGACATTATTTTGTATACACGTGCTTATGTGTGTACAAAAATTGTATTGCTCACACGCAAACATCCAAACAAAGGATGGAAATTATTTAACTTTTCCATTTAATTTAATATTTCAACTTGCATACGGAGAGAGAGAAAAGAGAGAGAGGGAGAGAGAAACACCAAATCTCACAATTTTCTTCAGATAATACAATACATACGCATGTAAAAGGTGTTTTTTTTTACTTTATCTATGTACGCAGTAACGATAGATGAAGTGATTTTGTGATCATGCGAAAGTTCGATCTCGAGATTTTGACTGATTCGAACTCAGAATCGATCACTGATCACGTTTACATGATGTGTGTCTGTGAATTTTGGGGATTTTTTGAACACCAATAGTCCTATCGAACTGAAACTTCGTATCGGTTACAAAATTTTATGTTGACCTGAAATGGTACCTCCTCATAAAGGTGTTCTCTTTTTTTAAGGTTTTGTATTAAATTATCTCCCAAACTACTAACCAAATCAGACTGAATAATATATTTTTAACTCAACCGGAAGTAGTACTTTTACTCTAGAGAATCGAGGTTTTTTGTTTTCCTCAGAAATCATTTGGTTTATTGAATTTAAATTTCATATCTAGAAGTTTAAACTTAATACCAAGTTATGTATAAAATTTGGTGAGCATCCGTCAACCGGAAGTGGCAGTTTACTCTTGTTCGATTTTTCTTCCACTATTTTTTTCGACCCCTTAAACATATATGCTCTTCACGAGAAAATTCAAATATAATCCTTGTATCAATGTGATGAAAATAAAAAGAAAAAGGAAGTGGGATATTTTTCAATTAGAAAAGTCGAAAATGTTGTGACCACACCATTTTTTCCACACTCCTGAACGTATCAAGCTGAAAATTTATATATTTTTAAAAGGTATAGAACTAATAAAAAAAAAAACCCACACTAATCATGGTAATTGGAAGATAATGCTATGGGCGGCGTGGCTGGTTCGAATAAAGCGCAATCTGGAAGTCAAATTTTCGAGGAGCTGGGGCCGTATATCGGCAATAACGCGGCGAAGACTTGCAAGTCGTCCATCGTCTCTAATTTTTCAGCATAGACTACCGACTTCACAGAAAATAATCAAAAGGTGTTAAAGGAAGTCTATTCATGTAATTGAAAATCACGGGGACGGGGGTGAAGGCCCGGGCGGCACCGGGGGCATTCGCTGGAGGGGAACTTCGTAAAAAAAAACAGTTTTTATGACGATTTGATCTTTTTTTTCCGATTCAAATAAATTTAATAAAAAAATAAATTAATATTTACTATTAGATTTGCCATGTTTAAGCTGTTTATATTACAAATACTGAGCGAAGTCGGGTAACACAACTAGTGTACATATAAACAATCAAAATAAAACAAATGTATCGTTCGAATGCGATCCTTGGTATTTACATCAAAATCAGTGACCTTTTCAGTAAAGTCTATCTAATTTCGTCACATCACGCTTCATTTCTCTTCGGGGGCTATTGCTATTATTATATTTCAAAATGGCGCTACTGTCGTGATTTCCAGATATATGTACATATGTAGTACATATACTCACAAAAATCAAGATATTTTGAAATTGAATTTAAAAGTTTCGTTTAACTTTCAATTTTAGACTAAAACACTAACATGTTTTAATTTCGATTGCAGTGAATGTAAAAGAGGGTTGAACTCTGGTAGACTGGTCCAAATTTGAGCCACGTGATTCTTTGTTGTTTTTATTGTACACGTACATATGTAGGTGTTTGTATTGTATTTTGTACACGTGCACGTGGTGCGCGCGCGCGAGTAAAACTCTAAAATTTCTCTTACGGCATCTGCAGCGTGTCCTGGCAATAAAATGTCCGCCGGGCGCCATTTTACGACCGCCATATTTTTATTGTCCCGCCGAAACGTGCCCCGCCATCTTGTTTTCGCTCCCCTGGCACAGTTTCCGCATCAAAACTTATAGATGGCGCACCGCACTTCAACCCCATTTACATCAAATAAAATTATATTACGGGATGCGATGCCTAAGCCGTCCGCCCCTCCCCTTCGCGACCCACCACAAATTTCGTATATTTAATGTGTCGTATCGAGTTTGGCGCTTAATTGTGCGAAATGTCTGAATTATTCAAACGCGGAACGTATCGGAGCGGTGGCCCTATTTCTTCACATTCGAAAGAAAGCGAACGTGATCGACGCGAAAACACGCCCGTGTAATGCCGATGTTTGCTTTCTCGGAGATCATGTCTCTCAGAGTATGTATGTATATTAAAAACGACCACGACGTGGCTGACTCAACGTATCATTAAAATTGCATATGACCGTCTGTAGCGTGACGCAGAGAGGTTTGCGACCTTGAGCACAAAGGGTTAATTAGAAAAGTTATTAATGAGATCATATATAATTGACAACTGAGTAACAAGAAAATATTATCACGGGCGGCGAACTTTATTTATATATAAAGTAACTACATAAAATGAGATTATATTATCAATTAGTTTTTAAATTTGATTGCGTTTTTCCAATTATTTCAATTAGCTATTATTAAATAACGCCAGTGAAAGAAAATTGAAAAGAGCAAAATTTTGTATATGTATACGGACTGTGGAGTTGGATTCGTAAAAAATCAACCGACTCCAACTCCTTTTTTTTTATTATTTTCTTTATTACGGCATGAGTCTCTAATTTTATTGAAACAAATCCACCAATACGTTGAAATTAAATAATGTATTTATAAAAATCATGAATTTGTAAATATAATAATTAAATTGCATGTATTTTGATGTGTTGTGGCCAAAACTGATCGTTTTTGATTAAATTTATTTGTTTGTGTATGAAATTCATACACATATGTACACTATGAATGTACTTACTTTTTATTTATACCTATTTCATTAAATAAATTGGGTTATAAGTTAATTTTTAGTGATTTTTTTAAATTCCTTTAATTTTTATATTTTGAATATCGCTAATATTATCATTACTAATAATTTTATATGTTAGCAAGAAAAGTCGATCTACATAACTAACATCGTTCAAGTTGGAGGCGGAATCGGTAATTTTTTTTTTCCGCTGCTTTATTGTTTTTTATGATTGTCTTAAATGTATTTTTGTTTGTGTAAATACATATGTTTTGTTTTTGTCATCTCTAATTTCTATAGTTATTATTTATAACGCGTATCAAGTCATGTCATATCTAAAGAATATCTGATATGAATTCCGGATAATCTTAACACGTATTTAATTGAGAATATCTGGGAATAATTTCGGATCTTCTTTAGATATGACATGACTTGATACGCGTTATAAATAATAACTATAGAAATTAGAGAAATAAGATATATGTATAATGATAGATCGATGTACCTACATGTACTTAGGCATTGACTTTTATATATATTATATAAACTGTTTCTGGCGAGAAAAAGAGAGAAAGGGACCCGCGCATTCCAAACGGGAAGCTAGCAGCAAAGCATTATTAATTCTATGGAATGAAAATTTACCGCAACTTTACATTCTTGTAATTACCTGTAGGGAAATTTACGAAAATCTTAAATTTAAATTATATTTAGAAAATATAAAATAAAAAGATATTTTGTTTAAGTAGTTATTAAATTTAAAATTATGTAATATTACAAATACCGAACTAGTTACATATACAGAGGTACATTATTATGAATTATGACTATTTATAATTTTAGAATCACTTTTCTATACTTTTATTGGCCTTGAAAAACTACCATAGATTTTTCCAGATAATTTAAATTGCTTAAATTAAAGCACATACAACATGTAAATGAATTTAACTTTACGTATAGTATATCAATCAAAGAATCAAGAATTCACTTATCTTCGGGAAAGCCGATCAATACCGACAGTCAAAATTGCAAAAAGTGACCCAACCGAAATAAAAGCAGACCAGGCGTACATTCGAGCAACATCGAACGTTCCGTTTTCCACATTTTCCGCCAGCGCCGTGCCACCTCGCTCTCCAGGACACTTTCCGAATGGAGCAATCCGAGACGAGCACAAAGGCTCAGTTTTGATAAGCCGAGTAGTCATGCCATTGTTTAGGCTTTCTTTATGCCGAGAGAGCGGCGCGAGATTGCGGTGAGATGCGTCCATCGGGGGTTGGCGCAATACGTGCACACTGCTAAATCCCACAGCACGTCGACCATTTTGATATTGTATTTAAAATGTGCCAGTCGAGTGCAAACAAACGGCCACTATCGAACACACCCCTGTCTGCGGTTTACATATACGTACATACACAAATACACTGTACATGTATGTATGTATATGATATATTTCGTTCGAACGGTCGAATCGACACGTTTAGGCGGACACGTTGAGCAATATCTGGCAGTGTACTTTATACGATCGGGAACAAATTGCGAACGTGTTGATGCCACGCTGTAAGACGCATACGGTCATATAAAATACATATGTGTATTATATATGTACGCAGTGGCGTAGAGGATAAATGGCGCCCAGTGCAAGCATTTTTTTGCAACCCCTCCCCCTCCCTTTGTCATATTTTATGATGAGTAATCTCAGTTTGTAAAAATCAAATATGTATAAACTACAAGGTTTTCTGTATTGTATTCATTCTTAGTATTTTCAAGCGTTCAGCCACAAAGTACGTATGTACATACAAATGTATAGAAAGAATACACTTTTAATATATATATATATATAAATATAATTATAAAGCCTAGAAAGACTGCATATTCGACAGACGGATTACGAAGAGCACCCATAAAAACATGTTTTCGACGAGTTTTATACTTTTAGAAGTGAAATTTACCATATAATATGATAAAACAATAAATAAAAAAGGATATTTTGCCATTGCGGTGCCTCCTAAACTGGTGTACCCGGGGCATCGATACTTCTGTCGTTCCCCCCTTGATACGCCACTGTATGTACGGTACAGTACAGGTGTACAGGGTTGAGTACAGTATAGGGTTGAGTACAGTATAGGGTTGAGTACAGTATAGGGTTGAGTACAGTACGGTACAGTACAGGGTTGATCTAAACGTTATTGATGTTGCAATTTTTTTTATATAAGATGTATTTTAAATACATTTGATTTACGAAATATTAAAAATATCATTGGAAATTTGAATTATTTATTTCAATTTATTTGATCAAAAAATAAACTAGACGACATTTATTATATTAGCTGAAAGCACCATTGTGAACGTACAAGATTATGATGAAGATATTAACATCGTTGAATATAATTTATTTTCGATTTAAAAAAAATTAATAAAAAAACAAATGACTGTTTACTATTGGATTGTTTTGCCATGTTTAAACCGTTTATGTATATTACAAATACCGAGCGAAGCCGGGTAAAACCACTAGTCTAATATATAATTTCGAAAGAGACGGTATGTAAGGTTTGGTTCGTAGAATCCGTGACATTATTTTCCATGACGATGATGTCGACATCCATTTCGGTTCCATTTTCGATTCGGTTTCGATTCAGATTTCGATTTCAGTTCCGATTTCCGGTTCTGATTTCAATTCCGATTCCAGATTCTTTTTTCATTTTCACATCAGGATTTCTTTTTCAGTTCCGGATCCGGATTCCAATTTCAGTACCGATTCCCTTATATATATATATATATATATATATATATATACATATATATATATATATATATATATATATATATATATATATACATATATATATATATATATATATATATATATATATATATATATATATATATATATATATATATATATATATTTGTGTCCAGTATTTAATAAAAATAATGTACATATATATATATATAGAAAAAAACCATTCATTGTGTGTAAAGTTATTCATTTCTGATTGGCTGTCGTTAAGTATTATTTTATTCGATTCATGTTTAAGCGGTTTATATTACAAATACCGAGCGAAGCCGGTTAAAACCACTAGTTTATTGATAATTGTATTATTTATACACGGCAGATTTGAGTAAAACTAGATCAAGTAATTTTTGAATATTTTCCAATATAATTGATATACATACATATATGTATGTATAATCTATACATATGTATATTATACTTTCCTCAAACTTATCAAATATAATTCAGTTGTGTTTACATACATGCATTGATAGAATACCAGTATTTTAGACTAAGAAATACATTTAAAAAATACACTAATATATGGAAGAAGAAAAAAAGAAATAACGAAATGACAAGTAGTGATACAAACATACATATGTAAGTATGATATGTATACTACATATAAAGAAGCATGTCAACAATTATATAAGAAGGAAAAAAGTCGATAAAATTTAAAAAAAATATACATTGTGCATAGATGTGATTCGAAAGAGAAAAATAAAATAACAACAACAAAAAAAAAATTGAAAAAAATAACCTCCTGAGCAATATTTTTAATACGTACCGTTTTCTTGAGGAAGGATACAAAGCCGTACCCCTTCGATTTCAGTGTCTGCGGATCTCGCACCACTCTGCAATCTCTGTAAAGGGGGAAAAGACAAAGAAAAAAATATGAAAAACCGGGAAATAATAGAAGAGTGTCAAAAGTTCAAGTGATTTATTAATCGTTTATTACGAAGTTGTGCTACAGATCGCCGCGGCCAAATTGCCGTGTTCGTATTATCGAGTCGCCGATAATAACCGTCACCCAAATCGATTATTGCAAATTACCGCACACTGATATTCCGAATTCGAAAGGACAAAACCGGAAAAGGGAATATTTCAAACGCGACAGATAATCTAACCCCTCGTAATAAAACAATGTTAACCCTTAAATTATATGAGAGCGTCTAAATCATGTTATATACATACATATGTATATAAATTTCCTCTTTTATAAGCATTATTAAATAATTCATCGATAAATTTGGAAGTGTTTATGCCTATTAGCATATTACGCTATTATACGTAAATTGCGATAATTAACATTGTGTCATCGACGATGACATTTAAAATTGATCAATTTTGATGTTAGCGTGACCCGCCTCGTTGAATATGTTCAGTAACAATTTTCGAATCGATGCATAAATATGAGATATTTTTTTAAAGTGTAAAAATATTAATCGTTCCAAATTTTTTTCTTGACACATAGCGTGTCGAAAAACTTGAATTTGTATCAATATTTATTATGCGGTGTGTAATTTATAATTAACGCAATTTTCACAACACAAATTAGTCATAAGAATATATAATATGCTCGTGCCGATGAATATTCGTGTTAACGCACAATTATTACATTCTGAAATACGTGTCAGTGTTTTTTTTTCCACATACGAAAAATTTAAATTTAAAACGAACGGTGATTCAAAATTCACGCAACACGCGGGTAGATACATAGTTTAATAGGTATATTACTAATTCGCTTTTACAAAATTTTTAATTCCCAATTCCTAATTCGCTTTTACAATAAATATTTTGAAATAATTAAACAATCTTTCCATTAATTTGTTGTATGCCTGTATCAAGAAAGCTGCTAATGACACAATCGCGTAATTAATTGTTAAATCGAACACTAATTGGAAGCCAGCGTTAGGAAACTGCTCGGTGAGAGATCAAAGTAAAAATTTTAAATGACTTGTAAGATAAATAGCGATATATATTTTAAAACGATTTTGAAATAAACAATTCCGAGTGTTTGTTTGTTCTTGGATTTTGAAATAAACAATTCCGAGTGTTTGTTTAAATTATTATAAAAATTTGAGGCCATTCTCAGGATAAAAGTGGCCTCCCTGCGTTGTCGTGTATTTTTACTGTCAAACTATTTTCTTTGTGTATGTTCAGTGCATGGAGCTACTTCACCGACTGCCAAAAATTGAATTTCAATTGATTAATTAATTATTATTATTTTTATTTATTACTTAATATTATTATTATATGTATGTACATACATATATTATTATTAATATATTAGTTATTTTATCATTCATTTTTATTATCTATGTATGTATATATTATTTAAATTGACGATGGGGATTGCACTACTCTATCGTCTGGAATAAAATGTATTATTATTATATTATATATACACATGTATAATATGAAATATATCAAAATTAGAAAAAAATTTACTCGTAAAAAATTTAAAATTCTGTTTTAAATTAATAATATACGCTATTTTTAAAAATTTGAAAATATGTACATGTGTATGCATTATGAGTAGTTTATTCATATGAATATACAATTAAAAAAAATATTTTAATAATGCACCCGATGGTATTTAATAGGGGGTATCGTAAATGTATTATAAAATACGAGAGAGAGAGAATTATAATTGAAAAATTTGTCATATCAGATTAGTCATGAATTTAAGTCGAAGGGGGTGACGAGTTGTGCAAAAATAGTCAGCAATCGACCGAAAATTGTAGAAACGTTCAAAATTACAAACCATAATGATAAAATAGCTTATCTAATCTGAATCTAGTCGAATTACATTAATTTGAATCTCGTGGTATAATATTAAATAAAATGTATACTTAGACATGTAAATACATACATATGTATGTATGTACATATGTAGATGAATTGAAATGAATGTTTGAAATTTAAGAACGACTGGTTTTATGGGCGCGGCGAGAACTTAAATGAGAAAATTTCCAGCTGTGTAAAAATGAATTTTCCGGAAAAATTGCAAATGCGCTTACATGCAGCTAAAGTACACATCTGTATTTATTCGTCGTGTAGAGAGAGGCTACACAGGGTGGTGAACTGGGGGAGGGTTTCGACCTTCACGAGTCATTAACCCCTCTCAGGCCAGCGGCGACAAACATTTTATATATTATTCAAAGCCAATTCGCGGCGTTCTATGAGCACAACATTTAGTGTGGGTGTGTGTGTGTGTGTGTGTATGTGTGTGAAATACTTACGAAATTTCTCCAAACTGCGTGAAGGCTTCCCTGAGGGTCTGCGTTTCAATCTCAGGGCTCAGGTCCCCCACGAATATGTGGTAATGCTCTGGAACAAAGCAACATACCGGGTCATCATTAATCATGCGCTTTTAACACGCCAGCTCGCGCGCACGCATCATAATAAATTTATTCATACCCGGGATAAGGTCGGGTGGGGAGTGGGTGGTATGAGGATAGAAAGGCGGTTTATGCGCGAGCGTAAAAATCGGTATGTGTACATATTAAATTTTAGAGCAGCTCGTGAAAATTGATACCGCGTAGCTAAAGGGGATGTTGTTATCGCAAAATGTATCGGAAGTGAGGAAAGAAGATGCCGTAATTTTGATATCTTAGGTACTTTTCATCGATAGGCAGTGTTCTGAAGCTGAAGATCGTCAAAATTTTGTTTGTCAACGGCATAAAGATACATCGATCAACGCGCTTTCATTTATTTTTGCCAACAAATATGGACGAGTTTTCATTACCATATATCACACAAAACAAATGAACTTCAAACTTCATAAAGGTGTTTGTTTGTAAGACTCATTTGTTTCATTTTAAATTAAAAAAAAAGCATTGTAAACGATGTCACTTGATATACATATATATCAAGTGACATATTTTTTAAATCAAAATAATGAACAAGGATAATATTATATGTACATATACATATGTGCTCTGTTATTGAATAATTAAATAATCACAATTATACATGACCTGTTTTCACGTGAAACTTGACTTTTTGCGTTAAAATAAGGTCATTTTGGCATCCTTATATTATACATATAACATAATTTTTTTTGTAGTCGAACTAAAGGTATAAACTCAAGAAAGCTCTCAACGACTTTTATTTTCAAAATAATTACAGAAACTTGAAAATAAAATTTCCACCATACAAACACTCATTGTGAACACTTGCGCGTTTTGTATGGAGACTTTCGAGCGAAATGGCGACTTTGAATTCTCGTTTCAGTCAAAACTTATCATAATCGACCTAAATAGGCTTCAATAGGTTAATATTAAGTATTAATTATTTAGTAAAAAAAATCTCAACTATTCTCAAAAAAATCGGTCTCTGTGACGGGCCCGAATGTGAAACGCCCGAAAACGCAAATATCGGAAGGCAAAGATCGAAAATCGAAAGATCTTAAGTCGAAAGATCAAAAAAAAGGGTGCATGGTAAACGGTGCATACTCACGTACATACTCAATTAATTTGCGCGAGCAGGATACAACAGGAACAAGAGGAACAGGCTTTTCTTCCCGTATTAATGTGCGCGCGCAGAATACGCGAGGAAAAGCCTGTTCCTCTTGTTCCTGTTGTATCCTGCTCGCCCAAATTAAGTGAGTATGTACCGTTTACTATGCACCATTTTTTTTCATTTTTCGACTTAAGATATTTCGATTTTCGATCTTTGCCTTCCGATATTTGCGTTTTCGGGCGTTTCACATTCGGGCCCGTGAGGTAGACCCCAAAAAAATATATAAAGAAACCAACTTTTTCGAATTTTTTTTTAATAAATCGATTGGTTGGAGGCAAAAGTCATTGTTTTAAATCAATGAAAGTGATAATGATATTTTTTTAATTTTTAACCATTGTGGCATTACAGGAATTTCTAATGCACCACAATGGTCGAAAATACAATATTATATCAGACAAGTAACAAAAAAATATATAAAGTAAAAATATACATTTAATGATATACATATGTAGATATAACATTCCTTAAAAAATTAAAGAAATGAATAAGTAAATGAAAATTGATGTCTGCATACGTAATTATTTATATAATACTATTTTTTTTCAACCACTTGTTAAATGTCAATTAATAATAATATCGAGATCATTTTGGTCATATGATCACTACATCTAATCTATAATTTGGAAAGAGACTTTGTATGTATGTAAATATCCTTGGTCGTCGTCGTCGTCGTCGTCTTCGTCGTCCGTAGATCGGTGACGTCATCGAACACGTGATTCGATTTTTTTTTTTTTTCGATCCATGGGCGCCGATTTTTTTTTTCGTTTCAATGGATTCACCCCCGCGGGGGCGCAAGGCGAGTAGTTTCATGGGGCCCCGCCAGGGGCGCCACAAGGGGCGCAGCCCCGTGGGGCTCAAAAGGGGGCGCCACAAGGGGCGCAGCCCCGTGGGGCCCCGAAGGGGGCCCGGGGGGCCCAGCCTCATGGGGCGCAGCCCCATGGGGCTCAAAAGGGGGCGCCACAAGGGGCGCAGCCCCGTGAAGCCCCGAAGGGGGCGCGGGGGGCCCAGCCTCATGGGGCGCAGCCCCATGGGGCTCAAAAGGGGGCGCCACAAGGGGCGCAGCCCCGTGGGGCCCCAGCCTCATGGGGCGCAGCCCCATGGGGCTCAAAAGGGGGTGCCACAAGGGGCGCAGCCCCGTGAAGCCCCGAAGGGGGCGCGGGGGGCCCAGCCTCATGGGGCTCAAAAGGGGGCGCCACAAGGGGCGCAGCCCCGTGGGGCCCCAGCCTCATGGGGCGCAGCCCCATGGGGCTCAAAAGGGGGCGCCACAAGGGGCGCAGCCCCGTGGGGCCCAGCCTCATGGGGCGCAGCCCCATGGGGCTCAAAAGGGGGTGCCACAAGGGGCGCAGCCCCGTGAAGCCCCGAAGGGGGCGCGGGGGGCCCAGCCTCATGGGGCGCAGCCCCATGGGGCTCAAAAGGGGGCGCCACAAGGGGCGCAGCCCCGTGGGGCCCCGAAGGGGGCCCGGGGGGCCCAGCCTCATGGGGCGCAGCCCCATGGGGCTCAAAAGGGGGCGCCACATGGGGCGCAGCCCCGTGGGGCCCCGAAGGGGGCCCGGGGGGCCCAGCCTCATGGGGCTCAAAAGGGGGCGCCACAAGGGGCGCAGCCCCGTGGGGCCCCGAATGGGGGCCCGGGGGGCCCAGCCTCATGGGGCGCAGCCCCATGGGGCTCAAAAGGGGGCGCCACAAGGGGCGCAAGCCCTAATAGGCATTAACTAAGGGGGGCGAAGCCCTAGACGGCAATTAATCATGGGGGCGCGGAGGGGCGAAGCCCTAAAAGGCAACTGATCATGGGGGCGAAGCCTTAGACGGCATTTAATCATGGGGGCGCGGAGGGGCGAAGCCCTAAAAGGCATTAACTAAGGGGGGCGAAGCCCTAAACGGCAATTAATCTTGGGGGCGCGGGGGGCGAAGCCCTAAAAGGCAACTGATCATGGGGGCGAAGCCTTAGACGGCATTTAATCATGGGGGCGCGGAGGGGCGAAGCCCTAAAAGGCATTAACTAAGGGGGGCGAAGCCCTAAACGGCAATTAATCTTGGGGGCGCGGGGGGCGAAGCCCTAAAAGGCATTAACTAAGGGGGGCGAAGCCCTAGACGGCATTTAATCATGGGGGTGCGGAGGGGCGAAGCCCTAAAAGGCATTAACTAAGGGGGGGCGAAGCCCTAAACGGCAATTAATCTTTGGGGCGCGGGGGGCGAAGCCCTAAAAGGCATTAACTTAGGGGGGCGAAGCCCTAGACGGCTTTTAATCATGGGGGCGCGGAGGGGCGAAGCCCTAAAAGGCAACTGATCATGGGGGCGAAGCCCTAAACGGCAATTGCTCATGGGGCGTGGAGGGGCGAAGCCCTAGAAGGCAAAGGCTCAGGGGGGCGCCGAGGGCGAAGCCCTAGAAGGCAAAAAAAAAATTTTGATTTTTTTTTTTTGATTTTTTAAAAATTTTTTTTTGATTTTTTTTTGATTTTTTTTTTATTTTTTTTTTTGATTTTTTTTTTTATTTTTTTTTTTATTTTTTTTTTGATTTTTTATTTATTTATTTATTTTTTTTTTTTAATTTTTTTTTTTTTTTAATTAAATTAGCTTAGTCATGTTTAAGCGGTTTATATTATAAACACTGAGCGAAGCCGGGTAATACAGCTAGTATCATATAAAGTTGGAGCTAACCAGTAGATTCTATGACAGAATCACTAATAACCATACTAACACACTTGTGAAGAGTCTCGGTGATTACAACAAAATGTCTATACCAATCAGGTATAAACACAGATTACCTAAACAAAATCTGCTTTAGGTCATCGACTTTATAGAGTCTTTAATTCATATTATATATTAGATGTATTATGAGCATTTATAAGAATTGTAAATAGGTTTTTGAGCTCTTTTTCCTATTACGCTGTACATATTAACATTGTAATAATATAATACTATGATTACTAACAAAATTAATTTAAAATCTAAAATAGAAAATTATCAGTAGATCAGTAGCAATTAAAATAGATATAAGATGTATTGTGAACATAATTTAATAATACTAAAAAGCATTTAAAAATCAAAATCAATATAAAGTTGAAAGAAAGAAAGAAAAAAATATTCGTAAAAAAATCTTTGCAATTTTTGTAAATAATAATGAAGTGCAATAATTGTTTTGGCTAAAACAGTAATTCACTCAAATAAGTATCTATGCATGTACATATTTTAGTAATATACATATGTATGTATGAGCAGTTATATTTGAAAATTGCAAAAGTCCACATTTCTTCATTTCAAGAAATATTTCGCAAAAAATTAATATGATGTTTTACTTTTGACAATATTTAAAAATTCTGGTAGCTTGTAATACGTTTATTCTACTTTTTCAAGATTCTGGACATGTCGAATTAAAAGAAGCATGAGTCCAGAAATACATATCTCGCAAAACATTAAATATAATGTTTTGCGTGAAGCAATATTTTAAAATACTGATGGCCTGTAATACGTTTATTTTTCTTTTCCGAGAATCTGGACATATTGGATTGATAACAAATTGTCAATTAAGTAAAAAAGTGTTTTTGGAACTGAAAATTGGACATCCATCACTTTCAAATATAATGGCTCATATGTTCTCATATTCACGTTAAAAACATAATAATAATCACAATGCAATTATAATTTTCAACATCTTTTTCATTCTGAAATTTTTTTACACATTGAATGTTTTAATTAGAATATAATAAAACATAGTAGAATTGAATCGAAGATTCCGATCTTCAATTCAATTTCACTCTATCGTACATATGTATGTATGTATGTATGTGTATATATAAAATATCGTATATATATATATATATATAAGGTATCTCGTCGAGATACCTTATTATGAGGAAAATAAATTCGGGTTATATGTATCTTTTAAGGGCGAAATTTGAATACGTATATTGCATATGATTCATAACTCTCCACCGTAAAGAGCAAAACTAGAAATGTAGATTGAAACTAAAAATATACTACTTTGTCTTGCAATTTTCGAGCAAGATGAAAAGAAAATTGTTACTCGTGGTTTCATAGGACTCGTATGAAAATTGTCTCACTCGTATGAGTAGAGGTCAAATCCATCCATCTCGCCGGCCTTTCATTTTGACAGCGTAGAACTCCGGAGATGACCGGTGGGAAATTCATCCCCAAGTGAAAAACCCGAATTTGAATCATAATTCAGCGGAGGACAGAATGCAAAGGTACAAACATATACACATGTATATATTATATATATTTTTTTAGATAAAAATAGAGACGATGAGAGTACACCTGGGCCCCACTTATATGGCAGGTTGGGTTCCAGTTCACCGTCGTATAGCTCGTGCAGCGAAAGCTGGCACGTACCAATACAAGCACGTATATTGTGTCCGTGAAGATATGAATAAGATTTTTTGTATCTGTTTTCTAGGACAATCAGTTGGTCCCTTTCATACGCACCCACTTTCCGAGCATGACAGAAACAACAATTATCTTTTGTATTGTTCAAAGTGTGCACTACAGGGTGATTTTTTCCAGTTTCACTGGTCAGTCACCGATCAACCCCCACACACTGACGTAACGCGTTCTTATATTGTTTGCTAATTGGTTAATTGAAGTTAGTTCATTAGAATTAGTGGATATATGATAATAAAATGCTTTGCAATAAAATTGGTTCTGGGAAAACACTAACGGGACAATCTCGCGAAATTGTGTATAATGTTTTCAACTATTTCATGCATCGTATAGTGAATAGTGAAAGTGACGAAAGAAATAGTTTTATGAAAAATTTATATGCTTCAACTGCGGAAGCGACTGGTGTTTCCAAAAGAAGTGTTCAGCGAATTGTTTGTGAAGTACGAAATCAATTTGTGGTGGCTAACTGCCACCGCCAACATCGCAACCTTCAATATCGGAGCCATCAACGAAACAACCTATATCTTCAGAGTCATATCTTCCTATATCTTCAGAGTCAAACAACCTATATCTTCATCAGATCCAGCAGCATCAAAGGTTATCAAAAATAACTACAGTGGATAGTTTTGATCAAGAGGTCATCAGGCGAACTATCTACGATTTTCATCTAGTTCATAAGACATTTCCGACCCTACAAAAGTTATTAGAAGTTTTGAAAGATAGTTTAAAATTTAAAGGTGCAATTTCTTAGTTAAGAGTTATCGTTCGTAGGCTAGGTTTCAAATGGAGAAAGATGAAAAATAATAAACAAATACTTATTGAAAAAAGTGTAATTCGACTGAAGAGATCCATATATCTTTCCAAATTAGAAGAGTATAGATTGCAAGGCCGCCCTATAGTTTACACGGATGAATCCTATATAAATAGCTCACATACAATGCCAAAATCATGGTCCGATGAAACTAGCAAAGGTTGCAGAGTACCGATATAAGGGTAATATGCTAATAATAGTTCACGCCTGTTTTGAAAAAGGGTTTATTCCAAATGCTTATATATCCATCTAAAATTAAAACCGGAGATTATCATAATAATATGAACGCGATTAATTACCAAAAATGGATTAAAGAAAAGCTTGTTCCAAATTTACAACCCCAATCTGTAATTGTTATTGATAATGCGTCGTACCATAATGTCATGTCAGAACCTATGCCCACATCTCATTCGTACGTACGTACGTTTGTTTTACTTATAATTAAAAAAAATGCTATTTATCATTTTATTCGTGGCACGTATTCAAATATTAAATAAATATGCCATCCAAATTATATCATAGATCTTAAAAACATTACACGATCGGTTGAAATAAAATATATAAATATTAGCGTGTTTCTTTCAACAGCCTGTATATGAAAAATGCATTTGTGTGAGTACTGTGTACGCGCCTTCTGTAGCTAATATACCTATAAAACGAAACATTGTCTCTGTTTTTTATGTGTAAATTCACGTAAAGCTAAAAATACATTGAAATTTTACATTTTATTCGATGGATAGTCTTTTGATGAACAGTTCTAGATCGAGGTACACGTATATACGTTGAAAAGCATTAGCGGGTAGGGATACAGTACTAGCACAAACGGCATTGTTTCATGAGTACCATCATCCACTGAAACAAATCGTCAACGATGCCTACTCGGCTGGCCAAGTTAGTCATATCGAAACAAGACGAAACTTAGCATATAATACGAAACGGAAGGATTCACTGAGCCGTGAAATCGTAGTTTGCATGTATCATGTATGTAGAGTTCGCGGCTTTGAGCCAAGGTTGAGTGCTCGCATGTCGGATACAGGGTTTCGACAACAATATCCAAACACCAACTTAAGAAACACAGACATTATTATTATACGCACAGATTTTGAATTGATGATTTTGCTTTTTATGCAGTGGGGCCGGAAAAAAATTAAAGTCTGGAATGTTCCGGATTTTTTCTCCACGGAGTGACCCCGATTCCGGTAATTAATGTGTAACAAAAGAACGCTTTCTCATCTTCGCTTTAGCGGCCGAGGTCGTCTCGAATTTTTTTCTATCGTTCACAGCCGCGTTTTGCTTCCCATCCCTTTATCCCCGCCCTCCCGTTGCTTGATGTAACGTTAAGTGACACTAATGGATTTTGCCGCGAAAATTTTACAGTGGAACTCGAAGACGTTTAGCGTTTTGGCGCCGTGAGATATCGTTTCCGGAGGAATTAATGCGTACGAATGTATTAAACATTTATATTTAAAACGTAAAGTTCATTTGAATCTGGAGTGAAAAAAAATGGTGTAAGTGACTTTAGAACGCTTTTTAATATTATTTTTCATACTGTAGATGTAAAGTGTATAAAACAATATCCCACTGTTTTATAAAGGAACTTTGTGATTTTTGAGACCCTTATTTAATATAGCCTTACATATATCTACATACATATGAATATATATCAGTGCTAGTTGTGGATCAAAGACATTCCCTACTATGTATTCTGTTATTTATTTTTTTTCCTTATGTTCAGTTATAAAAAGTTCTATTTTTCTTTTATATTTTTTTATCATATTTTTCTACTTTTGATTTTTATTCTATGTACATATAATTTTTTTTCTCTTGTTTTCATATAATATTAATACAATATTTTAACCAGTTGCGTGGTCTAGTGGTGAATGTTGAATTATCTCGTACTTGTTGTTATGAGTTCGATTCCCGCTAAG
Source organism: Arctopsyche grandis (assembly GCF_051622035.1). Classification (NCBI taxonomy): domain Eukaryota; kingdom Metazoa; phylum Arthropoda; class Insecta; order Trichoptera; family Hydropsychidae; genus Arctopsyche; species Arctopsyche grandis. Next base: position 24,266,689 of record NC_135357.1, read on the forward strand.
TCTCGCTATTGGCCAGACCTTGGTTTGTCAAGGTCGATCGTTTCTTATCAGAATTTGCCAATTTTTCTGATTTTCATTGAAACGATTCCTGTAAAATTGGCGTTTCCTTCCCAATTTTCTGTTGCGAACCTTTAGTTATTGTTATATCTTAGGTTTCGCCATATTGCTCACCATAGATGTCTCTGTGGTTGTTTATCGAATATAAAATTCATAATGTTACATGAAAGTTATTCATCGTTATTTATCGTATTAATACGATATTTGTAATATCTGACGATAGATGTCAGATATTGTTTAGATTTACATGTATCTATGTAATAATTATGTGGACCAGGAAGGCGCATTTGGGGTTTACCTGTTAAGCCTTCCTGGTATATTTGTATATATGTATGTAAAAATATGTATGTAAAAAAAATAAAAATAAAATAAAATAATATAAAATATGTAGGCCATTGTGTGTTGGTAGCAATTGATTTTTTTTAAATTATATTTTAAAATGATGTCAATACGGGTTGCCCCCAAGCGACAAATATAAATTATAAATTTGAAATCATATTCGAAAAGTGGTCAAATAGTAGACAGTATGGTTTTAGTAAATTTGACGAGGAACCGTTTCAACAATGAAATCAGATACATACATAGGTAAACTCTGATAGGAAAAGATCGACTTACAAATATTCAAGTTTGAAATATTCAATATTTCAAATAATATATAAAATGTAAATATCAAATATTTCAAGAGTCACGAATATTCAAGTGTGACCATCAGCAATGCAGAAATACTCGAATAAAATCTTTTCCATGGAGGACAACACAGAGCTTGAACCCGGGAAGCTCTCGGTGGATAGCATTAACGCAACCACCGAGCTATACTGTCGGCTCTTAGCTCGCAAAATAGCAATAAGTTGCGCAATCTAAGGCTAAAAAGATTATTTTTGGGGTTTTATTTTTATTTTTGCCAGTTAAGTAGGTAGCGTTCTAACAGTATTTGCAGCGTGGTACGGGGCTGTTCGTCCAAATTTCAAGTTTCTACGTTAATTATTTAGTGAATGGCATCCATTTTAAGTTGTGCGTATTTAAATTTTTTTAACAAAACAAATTTTGAAAGACTTTTCGCAGTTTACGAGTTTGGAAAATGTAATAATCAGTAAGAGGATGAGCCGAAACAACAGTATCGAATTAGGAGGAAAAAGTTTCGTTTAATTTTTGGAATACCAGGTGTAATGTGACACTTTTGATTTATTTAATATACATATTATAATAGTAGCGTTGATTTAAAATTACATATATATTATCGTAGATTCGAGAGGGATTAGGTAATATACATATGTACATAAGTACTCGTGCTCGGAGCCGTGCAACAAGCACGTATGTAGTTGAATAAACAATTTGTGCCTGGAATCCCGTAGATGGCTTTCAGGCATGCATGCCACTTGAGCTTCAATTTAAGTGGATTCCGCAAATTGATTTGCAGAACATGTCGGATTTTGGGGATCAGGATGAGCTACTCGGCCCACAAAATAAATCTAAGCACTCCAAACGCCTCCCCCCCGAGCAAAAATTTATGTACGCGTTCAAATATAATATTAACATAAAACTACATAAGTAGAATGTTGAATATATGTATACACTTAAAGAAATATTGGATTTGGGTCGCGTTATAAGCCCATCGGTTGACGGCTGGTACTACAATGTCGACAATTTGTCAAACGCTCTTTGACGTTTGTGCTCGTAGACAGAAAAAATAACGACCTCTACCTTATTAGCACTGTCAACACGGGAAATTAGTTTAATCTACTATTGAACACCCACTTATTATCCAGTATATTAATATAAGTTTCAGTTAATTTCTCACTATTTTATATATCACACTAAATTAATAGGATCTAATCGGATGGGACATGTGTGAGGCGTGATAAAACGAGACTCGAATGATTATCGTTAAATGACGACAAATATATCATACTACACACGTATTTGTGTATATCAAATTCCACACGTATTTGTGTATATAAAATGTTATTGCTTTGTGTATTTATCATGTCTGTTATTAAGTTCATGCAAGTCTGAAACGATGTTTAAGGAACATCGTTGTTGGACTAGAGACGCGCAAATACTGGCGCTTAAGGTACGCGCGATTAGGTTTCAAAATTTTTTTCGTACCTTAGCAATATGACGAAATATCCCATATGAGAGGTTTTTAATGTAAAATTATTCCATTTATAAGATGAAGTGAATTAAAAAAAATAACTACTTAAATGGAGCTTGAAATAAAAAAAGCCCTTCGAAAATCGGTAAATTTACGATTTTTACAAACTTGAATGGCTGCAGTGAAAATTTTTTAGAATTTTTATATTATTTTTTACGGCTTTCCCACGATACAGAACGGCTTTCCAACTAAAGTTCCAAATTCCAAAATTCACTGTTTTCGATGTACCCTAACATTGAAAACAGTGAAGCGTAATGACACTATAGTAAAAATACATAAAGCCAAAGAGTAGCTCACTGGTTAAACGATTGTTTACCAATTGAGACATCTTGGGTTCAAATCCCGGCCAGATTTGAGTTATCATTTGATTTATGTATATATACGCTTATGGCGAGATCTGGATGGTTATTAAATCCAGATCTCTTGCTAGAATTTGTCAATTTATTGAACCTAATTGTTGTGATGAATCCAATAAAGATCGGTATACCCACTCAGTATCTCGCAAATTCATCGCATATTGAATTTGATGATTGTTTAATATGCTTTCCTATGTACATTCTAGAATGTGTTTAGTCAAAGGTGTCACCTTGGGAAAATCTGCCTTGGATTCCAATAGTAAAAATGTACAAAAAATAAATAAAAACTATTATGTAGCGTTTTATTTTACAATTTTAGAATTTGCTTTTATATTAAGAATTCGGATATATCTACTGAAAAATAAATGTAGAAGGCTACGGCGCTGATGGTTTTCGAGCGAACAACTTTTAACGACATTCGACGAAAAGGCAAACTATTGGGAATTAAAACGGCTTTTGCAAAAATTGATTCCCGTCAGGAAAGAGCTACGCTGGAAAGTGCCACGCTCGGGGAAACGACTTTTCCGAGACAAAGTTTTCTGAAAACTTAAACTCGAGGGTTGCTCTTACTTTTCGCTTCAGTTTTATTTTTCCAGCGTTTCCAATTGTTAAATGGATTATGTAAATTTTTGCGCACAATTATCTAAGACAAATGAACAATGGAAAGCGATCGAGAGAGCGGGCGAACGAGGAAAATGAATTAGGAAAATATGCGAAGTAATGCGCCGGAAAAGCCGCGGTACATAATGTACATTAGGCTCAACGACTCGTGTCTGAGAGTAAGTTGTTTCGTGATAAATATCACAAATCACGAAACGCTCAAAACGCTTTCGCTTCGAAAAATAAAACTCACTTCTCTATGACTCTACTACGCTTTTATCTTACCTTAAAATATTCGGCTCAAGTCCTCGGGGGATGTTTGAGTTAAGATCGGACGCTTTTAAGAAGCTTTAAGCTTTGGATGCTGAACGCGTTAATACTCCGGAGAAATAAAGAAACGCTTCAAAAAGGAAAAATTTCACATTCCACCCCTCCTACAAAGAAAGAATTTAATTTATTTTTTCATGCACGAATGGAGAGTCGATTCTTAACTGTTTCCATGATATCCACTCTTTATTTTATAATTACGTTATTAATTTTCTTTTTAAATTTGGCTTAGTAAAAAAATATCTACGATGAGCTATGTTACTGGTTGTATCATATATCATTCATTGTCATAACTAGTCTTCAGTGTTAGCTGGATGCTCGTCAAATAATAATAGACCACTAAAAAAAAAAAACATGGTTGACAATAGTAATTGACAATAAGCAATTTTTGTACTAAAAGCATCGTCCCAACGCCAAATTTTGGTCATGACTAGATCTCAGATTTTGACCACGGCAAAATCATTTTTTGGGTAGGACAATAAGTTGCCGATGGTCCGTATTGGTAATATCTAAAAGCTATCGGAAATATAAAAAACACGTCAGTCAGAAGGCGAATTTTGGTTCTCGCGGTTCATAAAAAAATATTCAATATTAGATGTCTATTGATTTGTTTCTTATAATTACAATCAACATAACGTTCCCTTCTTGTTTAAAAAATAATTATTATTTCAGAAATTATAATAATTCCTTGAAAAATATTAAATTACAAGAAATTTTTTAAGCATGTAATTAATAATAATGAACTATCGATCATTCAACTATGTTTCATCTACGACGACTATGCACGCTTGTGAAACGTTTATTGATGTCCAAAATGGGTTAGTAGCGCTATATGGCTTTCATCACAGTAAATTGGCGATTGACATGTGAAACCTAACCTTAATCTATAATTATCATACACGAATCTTAACCCCAACGAATTTAGAAACGGTCGGTAATAATAAGAAACACAAATACAAATATGAATATACCTATACATATGTACATATGTTTGAATTTCTTGATTTATTTATGAGCACCATTGTTTATATTATTTATATTGTACTAGCAGCTAGCTGAACCCGGCATGCGTTGCAATGCCACAATAACGCATGCAATTCCCGTTGCGTTCCCGTTCCCGTTCTCATTCCCGTCCCCGTTCCCGTTTTCGGTTTCGTTCCCATTCCCATCTGTCGGAAAAATGCAGACAGACAGCAAACAAATTTGAAATTATTCAATTATTTTACCCTAACAACGCAGGTCGCGACGTGAAAACATTTGAAATTATTGCGTTGCAATGCCACTCATTCCCATTTTTCCCGTTTCCGTTCCCGTTTTTGGGCGATTTTTTTTACAGTAAGCTTTCCGGACATGCATTATTTGTAAAAATTTAATAAAAATGACAATCTCATTCTCGTTCGGCAGATAGAATAGCACGAAAGCCATGTGAAACGTAAAGGAGGTAAGTAAAAATCAATAAAATTGTCTTAGAAAGCTACTTCTTTACGTACTAACTAAAAGCGACCATCTGTATAAGGATATACGGATCATTTTTCTCTGCTTCGATTGACTGTCTAAAATGTAGAGTGTACATTCTATACACATTACCAATCGCAAATACCAAACAGTCAAACCGAAGCTGGCGACCACGGGACTACGGCAGATAAACGACTGCCCTGAACTGAATTACAAACCGGTTCAACTAACCACGTAGCGATCGGGATAAATAAATACTTCTTGACTGTTCGCGAGTCTCCAAAAATATACTAAATTTATTTTCTTTTTTTATATGAGAAATTTGTGTGGGTAAATGCTCCGGTATCCCTTAAATACGAGCCGAGCTGCCCCTTAGATATATGTACATATATAGAGAGCCTTATATTCCCTTCCATTCACTCAATCGATGCGATTAAAAAAATAATAGAATTCGTCGAGTGCGATATAAAAATAAAATAAATAAAAATAAATAAAAGAAAGGTATTGGCGTTGGCCACGAGAAGCTACAGTATCGCTACGGCTGATCCCAATTCAATTTGTCCGTCAAAGGAATACCCCTGTAAAGAGTCTCTCTTCGTTAATATATTTCCGCTATATATACACATACATACATACAAATATACACCTACACAAGGACCTATGTCCTATAGAGTCCTGTTCGAACGCTCCCGGAGGATTTATTCAAAGCTCTCTTCCTTCGGTCGTTTTCTTTTGCCCGGGAAATTCCTCGACATTAAGCCAAATCTGCTCAGGATTTTGCGAAAAACGTTTTGGTCGAGATTGAGTCCCGTCGAACGTGCGCTTTCGAGCCACACTATGTTTTACATAGATTTTTGGAAATTGCACGTCGGTATGCGGTATTTAATATCAGACGCCTGTTTAGCTATGGGTCATCGTTCGCTATAGCCGAATTCTTGACTTATTATGTCTGTATATAAACCATAATATTTTTAATCAAGGGATAAAGAGTTTAGCTGGGAAATTCAAGAATGATAACGGGATACGATTTTGATTGTATAAAAATGAGAAAAACAATTACATGTATTCCTCAATATACATGTAGTAATATAACAAAATAAAGCTATCCTATTTTATAGCGAAAAAAAATTATTACGTACTGAAATGTTTCTAGTTTTATTATTAGTACTTGTATAATTTTATTTAACTTAAAAAAAGCCAACTTTATTCATATATTTATTATAAATATTTCTGATAACAATACAATCAAAATGTAAGTAAACGTTTTATCCTAAAACTTATTTACAAAATCTTTCGATCTGTGGTAAGATGTAGTGATTACTATATCAATTAATTATTATATATGTATGTATGTATATTCAATACATGTATTAAGATCCGTTTATATTATCCAGCACTGCACGTCAACAGCTCGGAACAACACTGCACGGAAAAGACTACTTATATTCATGCTATACAGCATCGCCCGTTTACAGCACGTTTACATTTGTTTCGGACAAGTGCGGGGAAAAATCGGCTTACGTATACATTACAGCGCGCGACGACACTGCGCAATATTGCTTACGTCGTATCGTCGAGTCAATATTGTCAGAATATGACGGTTCCGAAAATATTTATAACACTTTCGTTATAATTTTTTTTTAATAACACTTTCGTTAGAATAAGGGTGCGCTCACCACTATGACGTCACGTTATGCGTGAAAATTTCTACAGTGGACAAAAAAAGCCTGTTCTGCTTTACGGTGTTCTTGTTTGTTCTTGTTTCTGTGACATGTACTGCTGTATAATATGAAGAAATCGTGTCAGTTGCTACTGTTGCGGGTTCGTCAAATATACATCACATTACGGAACATATGAATGTGTCCATATACATATGTATGTATGTAGAATGTACTAAAGGATGTTTTGGGTTCTGTTTTAACGTGCAGTCGCCGGCTTGAGCTGTGCTGGTATAAATAACTTTTATTAGTAGTGTGTAGATATGTCGTGCTTTCCAACAATCGAGACATGAAATGGGAAATTTGTATGCATGTAACTTAAATAGTGTTTTGATATGTAATAAAAACTTATGCATAATATTCCCAAATTTACTAAAGCTCAATATCCAATTCAGCTTTTTTCTTTGATTATATTTATATATATATATTGGTTAGTTGTAATATGATATCGTTTAACATTGAGAAGTGCTGCTCTTTTAGCTTCACCAGATCGCAAAACCAACTTAAATACTCTTACCATTTAAATAGCATTAAGCTAAATTCGGTTGTGAGTTTCAGTAATCTGGGAATCTTATTGTTAAAAGGGCAACAACAATGTTGGGTTTCATACTGAGTGCAAGTAAACCTTTCCAGAGTGCATTAGTACTAGATTTGTTAGTACGAAGCATTCTTGAGTTTTTTTCTATTATATGGAGCCCTAGAGATAGCTTCCATTGTTTGAGAATCGAGAGAGTACACAGGAGGTTTCTCAGATATATCTACATAATAGTATACGAGCACTAGGTTATAATTCCCTCGAGTCACTACGTAGAGTATATTTGGGAAAAAAATTCTATAAATTACTGGTTGGTTTGGTGAGTAATCCTCAAATTATTGCAAAATTCAGCTTCAATGTTCCCAGCCAACTCAAATATGTACATTAGATACTCAACTGGGGCCAATTTGATGGTTTCGTCGCCTGTTGCCAGGAGCATCAAGTTCCTCAACCAGATTTCTATTTATTAAAGGGGGGGGGCTAAGTTCATCTAGGGGAGGGGGGGGGGGGTTAATTTCAAGACCGTTCGACTACAGTCCAGATCGAGAAAATGCTTTAAATAACACATTATAATTGCGATCTACATATATATATATATATATATATATATATATATATATATATATATATATATATATATATATATATATATATATATATGTAATTTATAATATTCAAGGTTGCAAGGTCAATGACCGGGGTTTGTTTATACATAATTGTGGGTATTGTAAATTAAACATACATTTTTACTTACGTCACGCGATGTAAAAATACGTACTTTTGATAGATTCCCGATTTCTGTTTCAGTTCCAATTCCGATTAATTATTACTATTCATATTGTAATTTTATTTTAAACCATGTATCAATCCGAAAGCACCCGTTGAACTTTCAACGGGCATAAAACTAGTGTACATACATACATATATGTATTAGTGTATAATATGTAATAATATCGGCTAAGAAGTCTCTAGTGAAATATAAAAAGTACTTTCGGATTAAACCCCGTGGATAACATTGAAAGGTAAGATATAAATAAGTAGCTAACTACATACATATAACCTTAAAAATATATATTATTTAACGGCCGTGTTCGGGGAGAATTTACTTTGGGGACGATAATTTTACAACCCCTAATAAAATTATTACGGTGCGGGGTATCCAGAGTAAAATTATTCCGCAAAGTAAATTTGAATAAAATAGTGATAATTTCTCAATCGACCGATTTATATAACACAATGGAGACGTTTGATATAATAATAATAATCGTACGCGCTTTCAATATGTCCGAATTCGGATCGTACAAAAGCCAGCAGGAAGTCGGCGACGAAGCCTTCGCTGCTAAAAAGGTATTTCATCCGAAGAATCACATTCGTCGCCAATGAGATTATTCCACCAGTTTAAAAGCTCTTTCGGGTGCTCTTTTATCTTTAGAAACGACGAACGGGGGTGGCTTCGAAATTGATTCCATCGCGATTGATCAGAATTAAATCTATTCCCAACGAGCTTACCATCTACATACATACATACGTACATATCTACGTTCTAAAATTAAAATCTGAGCGGAAAATTTTGTTCAATGATATTTTGCAACCCAGACGGTTTTCGAAGTGTGTTCGTTTGCAAAAAGTAGAGTGGTTGAGATTCGGTCCAGGATTTTGGATGCCATTTTGGCGGACGTCGCATGCATGATGGATGTAAGCTTTTGGATTTGTCCTTCACGTGTCGAGTATATGTACCTAAAAACGTACATATGTACATACATATATACGAATATGTTATCCATTAGGGTGCGTCGGTAAAAATGCGGGATTCCACGGGGACTCCCTCGCAGGAAATTGGTGTTATTGACGTCACATCCTGCCTAGGAAGTCTGCTTTATGGGGGTGCGAGGGGAATATAGGGTCGATCCAACGATTGAAAATGTTGAAAGTCTACCAAGGTTTAAAAAACCTTGCTCTATTTACGGGTCAAATACTTTCACCACATAATGAAAGTGATGAGAGTGTCGACAATGTTATCGATATATCTACGATATAATTACAAATTTGATAATTAAGTAATCGAATATTTTTTTACAAACGAATTTAAAAGCTCTAAACAACAAACAACCTTTCCAATATTGTAAAATTTTAATTGTATTATATTCTTACTTACATATGTTATGAATATGTACATATATGGCCTAAGGGAAAATATATAAGGCCTAACAGTTGAGCCTTTTGGCCAATTACAAAATTAAAAACAATTTTTATGTCATAGAGACATCTATGGATAAATTTGACAAATATTTTTACAGCATTTTATATATCAGAAAATTCAAGATGCTTTAAATTCGAATTATTGCGAAACACGGGTTGCCAATTTATTGGAACCCTTTCAACAAAATCAGATAAATTGGCAAAATTTGATAGGAAACAATCAACTTGGAGTGACATATCCAAGGACTGGCCAGTAGTACTGGGCCAAGGAATGAACTAGTGACCACTCAGTTGAAAGCATTACACGCTAACATTACAATGAACTATGCTGCTGGTTAATTAAATAAATAAATTTGAATGAAAAAATTAATCCGGTTTTTCGAATGAAATGAATTCTTTAAGATGTGATTGAATTATTTTGTCAAACAAAAGACATTTGACTTTTTATTAAGTTGCCTTTTAGTAGAAAGAAAAATAATGGAATTTCTTCGAAATAAATATTACTTTACCACTTATCATTACAATAATTTACTTGTTGTAAATCAATAATTTTGGATTTAATGTGTTGTAATATTGTATGAACTTTTCTGTAGGCGGCATAAGACTTTTGTGTTTTAAATTAGGTTTATATGGAAATCTTGAGGAATTTTGCTATGAAGATGTTTTTTCTTTATATTATCTATATTATTAATATTTATATTCTATATATGTATTATCTAATATATATATATATATATATATATATATATATATATATATATATATATATATATATATATATATATATATATATATATATATATATATATATATATGTACATATATGTATATATGTATATATTTTTTTTTCACAATTCCTTATTCTTAAATTACAATGGAACGGGTCTTGACTTTGGGAAACTTCATTTGAAGGGTTCGATATAACGCAACTGCAGCTTTGAAATCTGCTCTCACGCACGTAATTAGGGCTGGTGCGAGACGAATGCAAGCTGTGCAGCTCAAGCAGTATAGCTCGGTGGTTGTGTTAATGCTTACCTCCGAGAGGTTATCGGGTTCGTGTCCTGGGTTGTCCTTGATTGAAAAGAATTTATTCCGAGTATATTTGCAGTGCTGCTGGTCAGACTTGGATATTTGTTCAATATCATAAAGACTCATTTTCCTAAATTTTTCGGTCTATTTCGTCGTCGAGTTTGTATACATGTTACACCGAATCCTTGAAATTGTCTATTACACAAATTCGGCAAGAGAATTGCCGAATGCGTGAAAAATGCAAGCACTTTGCCCAGTTCACGGATTCGGCAAATTCTTTGCCAAATGCGTGAACTGGACAGCGTGTTATATTATAACCATTGTACATCTGTAGTGCTGCTGGTCAGACTTGAATATTGTGACTCCAGGTCGATCGTTTCCTATCAGAGTTTGCCAATTATCTCTGATTTAATTGTTGAAACGGTTCCCGTTTAAAAAATACGGCTATAAAATCCTTCCTACCTACTATGTCTCCACTATTTGAAGTATGTACAATTCATAGATGTCTCGTTAATTTGCGAGTTTTTCAGTGTCTCATAATTCAACGACTTGTAATAAAAATGCTGCATTGTAATTGTAATTTGTAATTGGCCAGGAAGGCGCATTGGGGTTTACCTGTAAGGCCTTCCTGGTATATATGTAAAAAAAAATAAAAATAAATAAATATATGTACATACAAACTCTAGTTTAAGAAAATTAGTCTCAAGATATTGCAAGTGGGTAAAATGGGTATTAACATATGATATTTATATTTGAATAAATACATATAATAACAAAATATCACGTTAGATGGATTGGATGAACCAAAATTCAATTTGGCCTAAGTATGTACATACAAATTAATAAATAAAAATTAAAAATAAAATTAATAAAAAAAAATGTTATTAAATTATATCATCATTTTTCGCCGTCAAAAATTGTCCAAAACCTTACTAATCTTAAAAGATATCGTGGCCGTTATAAATTTCGAGCTTGTCACGCCATTCGGCCTTTGAAAGATATCTTTTTCATATACAATAGAAACACGCTGCAATAATTTCGAACGATATATACAATGTACTATGTACATACATATATACATACACACTGTTAACAGTAATATTTATAATACATGTATCTTATTATCGAAAAGTGTTATTTGGATAAATTTTTCAATTGCGAGTGCCGAAACGACGACACTAATTTTGGGGCAATGCGAGTAGAACCCTCTACGGAATATCTATCGAGTATTGTCACGTAAAGGTTAATAACACCAACGAATCTATGTAATTCATTTTACTGACGAACTCGGAACAAGAGTCGACTCCGTGACTCGTTTGCCTTCTCGGCACGCTGCCAAATCTTTTGACTGAATTTCGCTACTGCCATTTTCCGAATCGATCGTCGCGAATCGTCTCTCGGATTTTCAATTTAGGTCTGTTGACTTTTATTTTCCGGCGCCGGCATTTTTACGCGGGAACGTATTAAAAATAAACAATTCTCGCCGGAGTATGTAAATGTCGTCGTCGACCATATTTTACGAGCGCGTCTAATGGATTTGCGAAGCGGGATTTCGGATCTGGGATTTCTCGGGATTGCGTCGACGGATATCCACCCCCCTCCCCCCGTCCTAGCCGCTCTTCCCATCTAAAGCCCGGAAAGGATGTTAAATAAATAATAACGCATCCTTGCGGGACGAGCCCAAATACAGTAAACTTTTAATGGCAATGTCAAAGCTCGAGTCGTCCCTTTCCGGGATGGGACAGAACGGTTCGGGATGGGTGAGGTGCTTATTAAATTAAGTTTGAGGACCGCTGAAGCTCGTTCACTCTGCTGATTGAAGAAGCGCTTTTGTACTATGCACGACGACCGGGTAATTCTATCAAATTGCACTTAGCCACTATCGATCCGGAAAATCCGATAATACTATCATCGCCGAAATGCCGTTACACAACTTTCCGCTTATTTGAGTACTTTATTTAATCTTTATCGAGACTAAAGGATCAAATTATACATCGATATACAGCGACGGCGCTAGCTTTTCCGGTGAATTTTAATTGAAAGTTTGTATTTCAAATAAAAATTGAATTAATTCGCATTTTTTTCCATTGCTACGTGAAGTATTCTGTATTGTGATATATTTTTGTATTAGATAGTTAAAAAATTCACTATGGAGCTCTCAAATATTACTGATTTTCTAAGGTTTTCTTTAAATTTAAGCTCGGTTTTAGTACCTAGTTTATTTTTTTCAATTCGAATAAAATTGAATAATTTTACATTAAAAAACTTCATGCAGGATGTTTCTTCATATTGCTAGGGTACGAAAAAAAAATTCTGAAACTTTGTGGCCCGTACCTTAAACGCTAGTATCAGCGCGCCTCCAGTACATTGTCCATGTTCCTTAAACATCGTTTCTCTCGTTTACTTTTGACTGATAATTTTGTATTTTGATCAACAAAAAAATACCTAATTTTTGTGAGAAACGATATATTTTATGTCTAATGAACATCGAAAATGAACTGGAGACGCGCTAATACTGGGGTTTAAGGTACGCACGACAAGGTTTCAGATTTTATTCGTACCTTAGCAATATGAAGAAACATCCCTTTGAGATTTTTTTCAATGAAAAATTATTCTATAATATAAATAAATAAACTACTAAAATCGAGCTTGAATTTAAAAAAAACCTTCGAAAATCGGTAAAATTTACAATTTTCACAAACTTGAATGGGCAAAAATGATCGTGCAAAAATTTCTCCATGATTCTCCATGATAGAAAACATCTTTTGTAACTACAGGTTTTTCCAAATTCCAAAATTCGCTACCCTAATGTACCTACATACACATGTACATAAGTACTTACATTAAATTTATTACCGTGCAAGCGAAATGTGTTAAAGGGATCGTATGCAGAAACTTTAATATAATAACGTGTATGTAAACATTAATAATCATATACATACATATTATACGAGTGAATATGCCAATTTAAAATTTTGAAATTGCAAACACGACTATGTACGTAGTTTCGTATTTTCATTTAAAATGTACACAAATATGTACATATATTTATATAAAATACGTGAATTATTTATCTACGCTTATTACTTACTGCTTTGGTGTGCAAATTTTTGAAATGTGATTATATATCGGTCGCAGTTATTACAAAGCATATACATACATACATATATTAATGATTTAGATATTTATCACACATAAATACGAGGTCGACCACACACGCGTGTTTACACTCAGGCATACTCGATCGATACCCAGAGGAAGAGAAGTTGTTATTATTAATGCGTAGTAATTAATATATAAATGCACGTGTGTTTCTCGTCAAATATGACAGGGGTTTATATAACATCCCCCCCTCCCCGCAGTTAGGCTGATATCATCATTCATATGTACATACATATGTTATGTATGACCGTTTGTACAAAAACCCTCCTCTCGATAAGAAAGTTCTTTGTTTATTATGTATTGCATACCTACATAAATGTAAACAATTTCTAAGCTAGTTTCATATCTAATATTTAAACGATATTCTTGCTCGTATTTACCACAAAACTGATTGGATGAATTTATTTTTATATAACAAATTTAATTTGTCGTAATTTAATACTTGTAATGAACGATTATGTTAATTTAGATATGCATGTATATACATAGCTACATATAGCCATGTTACATCGCATTAAATCAATTATTAAAATTGGAAGAAGTTTTTGAATTTCTGACATGCATACCTTTCAAAGTTAAACTTACAATTCTCGTCTTTACATATAATATGTACATAAATTATGAAGATGTACTCATAAATATTTGAGCACTGTATTTCTAAGACACATACATATATAATTATTTGAGTGATTTGTTTTTATTTAATAAATTAATTTTTCAAATTAAAATAAATAAACATAATCCATTCCTATTTTCTTTGAATTATGTACAAATAAAAAAAATAAACTGCATAATAATAATACATATGTAGCTTTGTTATTATTGGGAATTTAGTCGGTAATACTGATTTAAAACATAAAGTTTCTAAAATATTTTAATTTTTTTTTTACATTCTTGAAACTAATTAATGTTGAGAGTTTATATATTTTTACTTATTTTCAGTTTTTTTTTGTTTCAGAGCGACTTCAATCAAAATTCTTAGTAATTACGGTATGAAAGATGAGTAAACGGAACTTTTACAAATTCAATGTATTTAAGAGTATTTGAGAATAAGTAATGTATTTAAGATTAGAATAATAATAATTGAAAGTAACGGTAGAATAATAAAAAATCAGAATAATTAAAGTCTTCAATTCAGGTATGCTATTTAAATACTTTGAAAATACATAGATTATAGAATTGATCGCACTGAGCAACTAAAAAATTAACGGCTATTCAATCTTTACTAAATTTGACCCACTAAATTCAAATATTACAATGATTTTGTTGATTTCATCTCGTTTATGAGATATGACCGTTTAAAAAATATGCAATTTTTATAGATTTTTGGATTTTGCGGTCTTTAACTCTAGTATAGCTGTATCGAAAGTGAGTATTGAAATCAATAGTCGACACTAAAAATAAAAATACAAAAGTAAAAAATGTTAATTTTGTTCTTTATCACAACTGAATTTCCATAGTCCCATGATATAAGAAGTATTGTTATGTTATACAAATAAAACATAAAATGCTCATAATTGGTAAGCAGTGGGTACTCCATGTTGAAATTTTTAATTTTGCAATGTAGGAGTTTTTATGTTTAGCGTTGTATACTTTAAAGTCATTTATTCCAATTAAACGTAGAACATTCAAGAAAGGTTAATGTAATACTCCGCACACCATTCAAGCAACGAGGAAATATAAAGCACATAAGAAGATGCACACTAAAGACAGTTAATATCTATTAGAGAAGCTACAGTGCACCACTGGCAGAGTAGTTAATATCACCTCAATATTTCGCTAATAGTAATCCTGATTATAGAATTTAGCGCTCATCATTTGTGCTGTAGTGAAATTAAAGCTAGACTCACCGCTTTTGTTGTTGTTGGGCGGCAACTGTTGACAGGGCGGCGGCTGCAGGGGCGGCACCAATCCTGGATGCAGCTGAAGCAGTTTCGCTTGCTCCAGCTTCCCCTGTGCGGCCACCGGGATGGGGCCGGGGTTGGTCATTGTCGTCATCGTCGCCGCAGGCATCATCAGCGTGGACATGGCCAACATTTTTGAGTTTTTTTGCAATCGCGTGCTAAAAGCGTACGCCTCCTCGGCCGAATCGAAATAATATATGGTAGTCGTTGTGCGGTTTGTCTGTGATCAGTCGGTCGTATGGACCCTGATCATCGTCTGTACAGATTGTCTCCTGCTGATTGCGAGAGGTCTCATTTAGCGTATTTTAACAATATTTTCTTATCAATTATTGATTTTCATCTACTTTGTCAAAATGTTCAAAAATAAATATTCCTATGTTGTATAATATATTTCTTTCTTCGGTTGTTTGCTCTGTTCAAAATTCCTCTAAAAATCGTTTCTTCTCTCGTCGAACACGTAAACTTGTTTTTTTTTTCAAATAAAATTCACATCAAACCGTTTTTTCTACTTCTATCTAATATTTTAGATAACGATAAAAAAATTAATGAATCGACTCATCTGCGCATGGCTCTCAACATCAGGTTCGCCGAATTCGGTAGACTTATTTCGACTAAATTTTTTTTCTATTAATTGATTATCTCCTTTGGACGAATTGCTTAATATTACAGCGTCGTTCTGTTTTGCAAGATTGATTGTACATTTCAAATCTTGATCTTCTATATATTCAATCTTGAATGAACTGGGTTGCGATTCTGCTCCTTATTTTTGTTCCTCTTCTTAAATTTTAAAAATTACTACACCTTATATTTTGGCCTTTGTCACTTTGGTGTTTATACATGTATAAATATATCATTAAAATAATTTTATTCAAACTATCCAGCTACGTCACTTAATGGTTAAAATCAAATTAAAGTCTTCACTAATGCAATACAAAGTCACACTTGTGCGCTTCTTTTAATACTTAGCTTCTAAGAAATCTTGGTGTTTCGAATTCGCATACACAAGATCTGATTACATCAGATATGCCACACAATATTATATAATATATATATGTATATATATTATATAAATATATTTATTTTTCCACTATGAATTTAATATCTAACTATTTTTTTTCATTAATTTAATAAATACAAATCCTATCTAAATTTTTGATCGATTTCGACATCAAATCGTCTTCTCACTGAGTGAATGTTTTGTTTATATATTTTCTTGAATTGACTTGAATGAATTGTTTTTTTTTTTAAATATACACACACAAATTACACAAATTGATCACAGAATTTCGGAATATTTAGCGTTATATACTTTTTTTTGTTCAAAAATTAACGCATTTTTTTCTATCTACTGATCTAACTCTGAAAAAAATACACACGATCAACACATGTTCTTTTTTTATCTTTTCATTTAGCAGTGCATGGAATATTATAAAAATGTTCATCGCGTAATGTGGATTTACCCGTTCAGCACCGAATATTATAACTTTTTTTTTAAAAGACAACCGCCGCGACGCCACGCAATTTAACATAAAATAAATGATAATAATAATAATAACAAACGAAAAAAGCTCTTAGTGTACCATGGAAGATGCTGGCATCGATCCCGTTCGGGAAACGTCTGTAATATAACGGCTTTAATAAATTAAAACGGAAAATGGGTATAGAGGGAAGGGGAAGAAAAAAAGGCGTACAGAAGAGACAAGACTTTACGACTCTCGTATGCATTCAGCTGAGAAGAAAACGGCTATAAGAAGGGGTTGGATGCGCACGTTAGAGTGCGACGGGTAGATGGTGGGACAGAGATGGCGCCAGTCTTTGGGCACAATGGCTAACCCGTTCCCAACCTACCGTGGTAGAGTGGGGTATCCAAAAGAAAACGACGTGACACCAACTTTTTGTTTTTGCGCCAAAGCCACCGCCCGTTGAAAACTAAAGGAAATTCTATTATCGTCTTAAGTGCGAGCTGACCCCTCCCTCCACCCCTTTCACCAACCCCAATAACCACCGTTGCTCAGCTTAGGGCTCTTCAGATGTCGAAAGCTTCATAAAATCAATTAATAAGAAGAAAATCTTTTCGCTTTTCATTAGGTCACGGTTGGGGCGATCCGACTTCAATACAGGGCTCAGTGAAACCCTGCCAAGTATAACTTTCCGAACGAAAATTGTTTGACTTGTTAACGAACTACTAATGCGATTATACAGTACTATTTGTATCTGATTTAAAAGTTGGTATACCTTTCATAAGTAGGTGAACCCTTTATGTAGTACAACTATCGCTTTGTAAAATATGCTTTGTTGTATATAATTTTGAAATATTATGATATATTCCAAGTAAATGGATTTGGTAAAAAGAAAATTATCGCGATGCTTGAAGAAAATCAAAGAAAATAGGAAAAAGTGTAATGATTCGTAAATTGCCCGCAATATCCGGAACACGTTATGTAAATTACACTCTACAACGTATTTTTAAATACCAAAAACTACAGTAATTACCAAGTATGAAGAAATTTTAAAATTTCTAGAAGTTATTAAAATTCATTATAAATAATATTATGAACATACTTATAAAAATATATACACGAAAGATACATATTTCAATAACAAGTAAATTACGGGTAGGTGTTTTATAATTACAGTAGACGAAGTTAAAATTTGTTACTCTGAATCACTATTAAAAATTCGGTTATATTTAATTCTAGAAATATCCAAGGCTTTTCAATATTATACATATGTACATATATGTACTATATCGCATCGTAGTTTAAATAATTAAATTTTTTTTCGAAACCTTTAAACATGGAAAGGTTCACAATACTTACTAAATCGACCGATTCAATTTTGATTACATACTTATAATACATTCAATTTTTTAATTTGAATTAAAACCCATATTTTTTAAACTGTAATTTGTAATATGTGTGGATTAATCACCACATTCTAACAGCCGAAGCCCAATTATTCGAATTAAAACACGAATTTCTAAAAATAAACAAAAAAAGGCCATTCTTTTTGGCCTATTTATTAGAGGTAGGTTTTTTTAAAAGAAAAACGATTTAATAATTGCCTTAACCACTGCGCAATGCAAAAGACATTATATGTACGGATTCGATTTATAAAAATAGTATAAAACATAACAACTTAAGATATCAATATCTGTAATATACATATGTACGTAATATGGATTATATGTTTGTATGTAATATGGATTATAAAAAAGTTAACAATCGATGTGATGTAGGATGCAGTTTGAATATATAGAGAAGCCGCTACTGTATTACCAACATAGTTCAAAGTTATCGGTTCGAGCCGAACAGTCAACTTTCAACCCTTATTGGTGAAGAAGTAGGGGTGGACAGGGTGGGGTATGGCGAGGGTAAAAGTTTCGAAGAGAAAAGTTCCAACAGTTATAAAGAGTTCCGATAGCGGCGGGCGAGGTGCGCCACATTGTGCGGTTCAGATTTCCACGGGCAAAAGGTTAAAGCACTGCAGGGGGGCTTGGCCAAAACTCGATCAGAGAAAGGCGGACAACTAAATAATAACAATTGACGTCTTCATATTTACGATCTCGTAGCTTTTTGTATGTGTACATACATAGGTACTATTCGATTCAAAGCCTTTCGATATTGCAAATTGTGCAGATGAAAGACGAGTGCTGTTACATCAGTAAATAAACAAAAATTAAAGATAATACATTTTACTCGAGTCTACACATACAAAGCTGATGATTTTGAACGAGTTGTATTATGGTGCGGTTTAAAATACGTCTGGACAAAGCGAAGGTATATTTGCCCTTTAGCAAAATGGTGAAGCCACGTTTCAATTGTTTGAGAGTTTTGAACTGTAACAGCTGCGATTTTTGATGGCAATTTGATTATATAGGACCTATATAATCAAATTATATAGGTAATATATAACCAGCAAAATATGTAGCTCAGTTGCTACAAAAATAACAAAATAAAGCATATAAATTTGGCCATAAGTGTAACAGGGAAATTCCGTAATGATACCTTTAATATGATATTTTATAACATTAAACAATTTGCCCGGCGTTTCGTGGGTGGATGAAAGTTGTAAAGAAGTTAAATATTGCGCTGAATTTATGTATATCGTGAAATATTGCGCTGAAGTTGAAACTGTAGATTTGCATAACAGATAAACAAACATTTATTTTAATAGGTTCGGTGACTATTTCGCACGCGTCACTAAAATCTCGATCATGGAATATCTGGAATTCGAAAATTTCACCCACAAAGATTCACATATACGAACAATCACACCAAAAAGAATTCGAGTGCCAGATATTCCGTATTCGGGATTTTCGTGGCAACGATAGCCATGTGCGAGATCACCATGTGCGAAATAGTCCGTTTACCATTTCACACAATAGAAAATAATTTTACACGACACACTATGAGTCTACACACACGCAAGGTACGAATAATGTTGATTTTATCAGCAGATTCTCACAGAAAGAGAAAAGGAAGGGAAGCTGCGAGTCTCTTTCAAATGTTTCACTCTAGCTGGTAGAATAGTGAGAGTGCAACGTTTCGCAACACGTTCAGGATCATAAATCCAATTCACTCTAGCGTGCATAAAGAAGTTTTGAATTAAATAACCCAACTTTACCCAAAGAGAAATTATTAATATGCCGTTTGAAGTTTGATAAACGATACAATTATATAGAAGAATAACAAGTTATTTTGTTTATATTTTACGAAACATAAGCGTGGAGAATTTTCGTTATTAATTGTGTTCAACTATCGGTGCGAATGATGCCGTTTTTCATTTAACATTTTCTTATATATTTTCCCATTTTCGTTTTCTTTATTCTATTTTCTTTTTTGTGTCCGTTTATCCGGGCACACGAGACGTATAATTCACGGCTTCCCTCACAAATAAATATAAAGAGATAATGAAGTGTTTCTGTCTACACATAAAAATGGCCAGAACACCTCGCACACGAAACGTCAACCCCGTACAAAAGCCCTAACGAGCTTTTCAAAACACAACGCGAGACAATGCGCTTCAGTGACAAATGCGGAAAAATCACATGCCGGATATTAAAAGCCTGGATTTTTTCTACAACATACATACATATACATATACAACTTTTTTTGTCGCGACATTTAACCGCGAACGACATTTTTTTACATCGTTCGGACAGATACGAGTTCCAACAATCATACAAAGCGAAACACGTGCCACACACAAACACACACAATTGCGAATATAAATTCCACTCAAATTATATTGGATAGATAACGAAAACGAACAAAAAAAAAAATGTAATATACGTGTTGCAAAATTTGAATATTATTTTAGATTGACTTTAGAGTGACGCAATCCATTTTCATATATACAATGTGACTGGTATTCAGGGTGGCTTTTTCCCTCGGCGTTTAAAATATTTGAATATTCGCGTCACGCGCGTCAATCTGAAGGGGAGATACGCGCTAGCACGCGTTCGCGCCGCGCAATTATCGCGGATTGCTCGCGATCGGTTTATCACCATCCACCGACATTTGTTCACAACACCCCCCTACCCAAAATAACCCTTCCTCGAAATTCGCCACCCCTAAACTTTGACCCTTACAGGGACGTATTTGACCGCTTTTCGGTGAGGGTTTCAGGTGGACCCTGAGCTCGTGCCCTTTTCCCCCTTTCTCGTCTGCTTTCCAATTTTCGCCTCCTCCGCGTTTGTGTTTGTCGAACGCGGTGGAATCCCTTCGACGAGGAGACGTGAGCTTTGAAGTTGTGGATTCTCATAGTACTGGCACGTACGCGCGTACATCATATTACTGGTGTGAAAGCTGTGTATATTACGGTGGGAAATACGCGGTTAAGAAAGGGTGCTTTAAGGTTAACTTTGGACCTATCTGCTGGGACTCATTCATTAGAATGACTGGCTTTAAGCACACACTCAAGGCTACCATCATTTCAACTTTATCCATGAATAATTATAGCCACACGATAAATTAATTACTCGGAATGAAAGTAAAAAAATCTACACTTTCTTTTGATATAGACTATTCAGTATAAGAGATACATTTGAAAAAGATATATGAATAATTTATACAGATGAACATGATTATATAATGAAATTGTTCACCTTTACTTAGTAGGAATAAATAGAAAGCATCTGTATTGGTAACTAACTAAAAAAATCATATATGTACATATATTGGGTATATTCGTGGTCTTTTTTCGAGGGGATAGAATTCGCCCATTTACTAGTGCAATGGTGAGATAAAATACTTAAATTTTATAATATTTTAATTACAGGTGTAATATAAAGATTTGTTGTATAAATACAGGTGGTTCAGGTCTAATTACACTGAGCAACAAAAAAAAAATGACCGGAGCGGAGACTAATCAGTTTTTATTAAGTTTGACCCACTAATTTGAATATGACAATTATTTTTGCTGGTTTTATCTCGTTTATGAAATATGTGTGTTTAAAAATCTTTTACTTTAAATCAAGTATTGCTGTGCTTTAAAATGAGTATTGGAATTAAAGTCAAATGTTGTCTTATTTTAAAACTTAAATATACATACATAAAAAATGTATTTTTTACTTTAAAAATACGCTAGATAACTGATTATAAATATTTTAACGCAGTAAAAAATAATAATTAATAGAAAAAATAACTGACTATTGATTTCAATACCGCAAAAACCAAAAATCTGTAAATATGTATTGCGCATTTTTTAAACGTTCATATCTCATAAATAAGAGCAAACTATCAGAAATCATGATCATGTTCGAATTCAATGGGTCAAACTTACTGACGATTGTTTAGTCTCCACTCCGGTATCTCAAAAAGCTGATTTTTTGCTGTCCAGTGTTATCGAATGTTGGCGCATTAGCGGATATTTTTTTTATTTTTTATTTTTATTTTACATATATACCAGGAAGGCCTTACAGGTAAATCCCAAATGCGCCTTCCTGGCCAATTACAAATTACAAATGCAGCATTTTAAGTCGTTAAATTACGAGACACTGAAAAACTCGGAAATTAACGAGACATCTATGAATTGTACATAAATTTTATTGTACATTAATCATACATCAAATAGTGGTGACATAGTAGGTAGGAAGGATTTTTAGCCAATTTTTTTCCGGGAACCGTTTAGGAAACGATCAACCTGGAGTCACAAATCCAGGTCTGGCCAACAGCATACTCTGAAAAATACATTTTAATTCGAGGCCCGGGCTAGGCATCGAACCCCGGCGCCTCTCGACGCTAAGCAGAAGCTTAACGATCGAGCTATGCTGCTGGCTATATG
This sequence comes from Arctopsyche grandis, assembly GCF_051622035.1. Taxonomy (NCBI): domain Eukaryota; kingdom Metazoa; phylum Arthropoda; class Insecta; order Trichoptera; family Hydropsychidae; genus Arctopsyche; species Arctopsyche grandis. The sequence goes on from NC_135357.1 coordinate 24,289,470, forward strand.
AAGAGTTTAAATAAATAAGATAAATCTATGTGTTCATATGTGTCTTCAATTAGATTTAGACTACTTTTAGTATATAGCATAGACATTTTTAGTCTTTCAATTAGCGAACTTTTATACTGGTCGTTGATCTCTTTAAATATATTTTACATCTGAACTACTTTGTTGAGTAAATGAAATTATTGATATAAATATAAAATGTATGTCAATATCTTTAAAATACATAAAGAGACTTTAATCACACTAGAGAATGTAAAGTTCACTAATAGAGATTACGAACTTTGATTTCGGGGCGTGCTAAAGTTAGGAAGACAAAAACATCAAGGTTAAGTTCTTACAAGACGGCATTATTTTATCTATGTATATTTATTTGTACACAGATAAAGTAAAAGTTGAAGGCTAAACTTTTTGAAGGATCCTCTCTCGACAGCAATGAAATTATAAAAGCGAGTGTTTAAAAAAAGGCAGTTCAAAGATATTACGTCGAATATTGTATTTTTTTCTGTCGACATTTCCTACAGAAGCGGAAAATTTGCGTTTACACGGGAACGAGTCGACACACAAAATCGACAGTCAAATCAAAATCAAAATAAATCGCTCACGTCAGAGAATAGGGGTGTTTACACAGTGCGTTAGAGGAGACAGATGAACGGATGGATCAAGCGATAACATGAAACCCCGATAAAAGACAAAAAAAAAACCGGTAGCAATGTACGAGAGCGTAAGAAATTCAAAAGAGGAAAACGGTTTCCCGAATGAGAATTCTCGTCGAAGCTCTTACAATCGGAAAACTTAAAAGAGGCAGAAAGCGACCGCGTGAGGGAACGCTCGTTCAACTTCAAATAAATATATGTACCTACATAAATAAATATAAGCCTTTCACGCATTTCAAACAAGAAAATGACTTTTATACCTCTACATTAAATCTTGTAGATAAATATGAAAAGTTTCAGCACACTTTCGCGAACAATATAACCATCGACTTCTTATCAACGAAACCGTTTGATCTGGAAGTCGACGCCAAATTTAAGGGCAAATAGGGACGTGAAAAAATGGACGTGGGATCGAAAACGATTTTCACCACTTTTTAATTGGGAAATTGAATTGACACACTTCACAATTAACTGTATTATTATATCCCACAGACAGTGAAGTATTTTTTAGTTTGATTTGTGAAAAGAAAAGAAGGTCTTTTCGGGAAATTTCCTCGAAGGTCCGATATTATTGTGCTAATTTGGCACAGACACAAAAGGAAAAATACTATTTTCTGTCGTCTAGAGATATGGAAATCGTACACTCATATACATATATACATGAATATACACAGATATGTGAATGTGTGTTAGGGCACGTGGCGCGCTATTATTGAAATATATTCTGGTTAAACCGAAAATGGAATTTTTTTGCGAATTATGGCTATAACCGAGAGTTGTTTACATACTAAATAATACACAGACATATGTATGTATGTACATACCCACATTCCTCCGAATATATGTACATATACACATGTATGTATGTACATATATATGCGCGATATACTTATATCACGCCTCGCTTTCATTACTCAAAGTTGGCAGCGATCAGATGGCGCCATTTCTTTCTTTCTAGACACATTTCAGATATGTCCTTCATGCTTTTAATCTGAAAAACCTTTTACTCTCGTTGTTTTCTCGTCTCGAGTATTTGCATAGGGAAAACTTCCAATAAAACGGCGCACTCGTCACAATACTAAATCCCTATATACATATATCTAAAATACAAACGGCACACATATTAAACTTTTTATAAACAAAATTAAATATTACTTTAAAAATTATTTTACAAATGTTTTCAAATGGCCGAAGAAGTTTTAATAGAATTTATTATCTTTGTGTAAAGTTTAGCCCATTGTAACCAATGGAGCAAAGTCAACATACAAAATATCAAACACTAATAAATTAAATGTAATAATGGACGTTATAATATTGTGTAACGCGATAGTTTGGCAATTACTTTTGTATGAAAAATTACCATAAAATGGTTTTATAATGTAATTGGAATATAAGGTTCAAAATCCATGAAAATTGACAAAAAAAAATGTATCTCAAACTAAAATAAAGCAAAAAAAGTTTAACCACTCCAGCTATACATACATATGTATGTAGATGTTAACATGTGTATTTTCACATCGACCGCAAATAAATTTATCAAAGAGTCCAAACTGACAATGATACACACGGATGTACATATATGTATAATATATAACACTTTTTTCGCAAGGTTTCTGTTTGGTATCGTTTTGTCCTCTCGTAAATATTTAATGATGCAGTTATCCCTTTTCCCTGGCGAATAAACGAACAGACCACCCTTCGCCTTTCTCTTTCGATCCGCTTGACCCTCCGTACATAACTTTCGTACCGAAAACACGCACTTTCTGAAAGACGATATATACTTATGTATAATAACCTAGGGTTATATACTTATGTATGTATATAACCCGGCATAGCTTTCCTTCAACGCTAATTTAACAAAGAAAAAAAACACTCGAACGCGTACAATTACGCACAGAAGTAAATGTGCCATATCAGTTAAAGTTAACGCATTAAAACCCGACAACGTGGAAAATCTTCCCACATCACGAACGAAAGGGGATGAAACTCAAACCAGGTTTATAGTACGGCGCTGTAACCCTTTTTCGTGTATATAGTGTGACGCATTCAAAACGAGGTCCATCATTATATGTTGGCGATTTATTTCAAGCACATTTCTGAAAGAATGGGAGGTATTAACCTACATATGTACATATATAGTGTACGAGAAAACATTGAAGGGATGAAAATATTTCATATAAAAGATCAATTAAGCATGTTTAATGATAGCACATTTCGAAGAATGGTGTGTATAATTCGTTTAGTTTTACGGAATTCAATTATATCTATAAATCTGTTAAATTTGCAAATTATTTTTTACTATTGTAGTCGGACGAGTGCTATTATTTGATACATAGCATCGGGGAAAAAATTAATTAAATCACAATCGCAACGGAGTTGAACGTGTTTACGTTCCGGAACGGAACTGCGAATGAAACGAATTTTCGCTCGATTTATTCGCATTATAAGAAAGTTCACTCATTCAATACGGGTTTGGCCTTAAGTCACGCCGAAAGTGGTACATTCATTGATGTCGCCAAGATTCTCAAGGACATGAAAGTAGCCCTTACATTTATTTATTTATTTCAGACGATATCTGTAGTACCTACGTACATAAATATGTAATAGTTTCAAACGATTTAAAATCAAATCTTCGATAAAAATAATTGCAATTAATTCGAGTACAAAAAAATCTAAATTTTAATTTCACATTTTCCAACATAAATATTAGTCAAATCCAACCGATAAAAATATTTAATACTACAGTGACATTCCACGACATTCAACCTACATAAACTGATTAAAATACTTAAGATTTTTAATAAACATTTGGTTACCATTACTCATTCGCTCAATCCTTATTACAACTTAATATTATATATAAAAAAGCAGGCGAAATAATACTTTTATGAAAAATACTTCTGAAGTTAGTAACTTTATGAGTCCCTAAATACGTATTGTCAACTTCAGCCAACATATTTTGCATTTAAAGTTACAAAGCTTATATAAACACGCGCATATTTACAATACATATAGACAGAGCTATAAACATATGTATGTATGTATGTATACGTATCCAGGTACATGAAATAAAATGATTTAAATTCAAGAACATAAAAATCAAACGCACATACGAAATTTATTAACGAAGATTTATTCGATGAAAAATCAAAAAAGCTTGAATTTTTTCCTTTAATATATGTATATTGTAGTATGATGCCATTACGGGTTTTACCTCCGAGCGACATCTAGGGTATAAAAAATTTACATATATAAATTTATAGATTAAAAATTTGAAATCAAATTCAAATAGTAGTGATTAATGGTTCAATAATAAAATCAGATAAATTTGCAAACTCTGATAGGAAACGACTTGGAGTTACAAATATTTAATAAATTATTTATATATTAATATACATTTCTAAATTTATAAATTAATAAATAACTAAAAAAAATAATGAAGAACAATTTTTATAAGATATTCATATTTAAATAATTCTCAAATTTTATGCGAAATTTAAGTCTGCGCAGCAGCATTGCAGAAATAAATTCTCTTCAAACGAGTTCAACGCAAGACTTGAACTCGAGAACCTCTCGGTAATTAGAATTAACGCAATCACTGAGCTATACCAGACTGTATAAGCTATTATGTAGATAAAAAATTGGAAGAAACGATAGTAAGTAAGAAACGATGTACATAGGTAAGTAATACATACATACATGTGTGCGTAAATTACGTACACATACATACATCCCTCGAGGACTGCTTTGTATATAAAGGAATGTTTGTACTTTGTTGTTGGGGAAGCTGCAAAGTTTAGTGGCGCTCTGAGGATGAGCCGAGGGGCGAAGTGTAGATAACAACCGGAGGGGGAGGGGAAAGGAGAAAGGGTCGGAGCAAAGGGGGGGAGGCAGGATGTGACGTTGTGCAACCGGAAGCTGCAATATCAACCCTTATCGGCGAAATACCTATGTACGAACCTACGCGTACAACATAATATATCTCGACTTTTAACAGGTTTGAGAAAATGTGTGCGCGATGAGTTTTGCCACGCGTTTTTGCGCGCGCTTTTGTTTTGGCCAAAGGCGTTCGAATTCCTGCCCAGCTCTACAGGTAAACTCTTTTGAACTTATCCACTTTGTTTGCTACGGGAGAGATCGGCCTCAGATCTGCCTCCCCTACTTCTCCCTCACCCACGCTCCCCGTTTATGGTGTGCGACGCGGAAGCGGGAGTACGAGGTGGGGGGGGGGGGGGGTTCGACGGGTGGCTGGGGGGCGCGTCAGGGGCGGAGGCTCGGGGGGCCCCGCATATCGAGCGGCGGCAGCGCGGGGGACCAGAACAAAGGACGCGATGGGGCGCAGGCGCGCGCCGCGGTACACCGACACAGACCCAACTAAATAAATACTACAAGCCTACATTACAGTTTTTGTCCAAGCCACAAGTTATACACGCAACGACATCTCTGAGCTGGTAACAGCTCAATTTTTGTGCGAAAACGTATCATACGCAATAAACACGGTCGCCTATCATGGGATGCTGTGAACGTCCGGAAAGTGTGAAAGTTGATAAGCGCTCAATGAGAAAACGCGTTACACTTCAGTCATCCCATTCATAAATTGTTCTTTTACGGTCATATATATGTATGTATGTATGTACATATGTACGTACATTGGATAATACGAATTCGGAAATAAAGAAATTTGCAAATACAAGTATACAACAAACTATTTACGCGGTTCTAAAATAAAATGAAAATGACTTTATTATGCAATTTTTTTTATCGTATGATACAGGTAGAAATGTGTTATTTGTAAATAATAAGATTTGACTGTGGTATAAGACGGATTTGAATAAAAATATACTTTTCTTTTAAAATTGTATGTTCAAAGCAGACTTATGAAAAACTAATAAAGTAATTTGAATGAATAATGAGTGTTAATAAAAAAATATATATACATATATCTCGGCAATTAATGTTATGTACGCATTTATAAAAAAAATATCATATAAACGGTTTACGTGAGTAAAATAAAATTACTCCAAAAAAAATAAGACTGTGATGAATTTCTCAATGAAAATGTGAAATTCATTCTGGTAAATTCTAGAAATATTACGATGTATAAAACTATCCTTTTTGTATTTTACATATAATGTACTACACATTATATGAAGATATATGTATGCAGTACCGACCGATTTCGCTTATTTAGTAGAGTGTTGTTTTAGACTGAATTATTTTTCGCATAAAAGAAAACATGTTCAATATTTTTAATAAATTTAAAATTTAATTTTTGACTGTTTATGTATCGAATATACAGAAAAAGCAATATATGATATTATTATATTGTTATTTGATTAATACATCTATGGGTTAATTTTTATTATATACTCGAGTGTATTTCTGTAAAGAATATAAAGAGCCAAACATTATAATTATGAATTGGATAAAAAAAACTACTAGAAATTATAACATTACCCAAAAAGGTGGTTGAAATGGCAATTAATTTTAATAAAAAATAAAAAATAGTCAACCGAAAATTTCAGTTTCGCATGATATGTATGTGGATAAAATGGCGTGATCTCCACACCGGATTTTTAACTTGAAAAACAACTCAGTGTATATTTTATAGTGTGCTGGCACGTTACACGGAAAGTGCATTAGCCTCTATGTTAAGACAATACAATAATTTGGGTGTTTTTTTTTTGAAAATTAAGTATTGCCTTTAAATATACTCAAAACTTATTCTAGTGTGCTATTTCAAGAGAAACTAAGTATTAATTAGAGTGTTCATTGAGAAAACAAATCCTTAGTTTTGAATCTGAGAGGACGAGAAAAGGAGTATGAGCAGGGGGAGGGGGTGAACAATCCTGTCTGTTTCCGCCTCAAGAGTTCGGGACCGTTCTATCACATTAGAAACTTTCACCATATCTTTCACTTAGTTATACCGTTTTCAATAAATCCCAGCACCCTCATAATATATTGTTCCACACAATTTTCACATAAACACTTCACTTATCAACTAAGTGGAAAAAACTCATCATTTTCCGCCGATATCGAGTTGGAATAGTTTGATCGAGTACCGACCTACATATATGCATGTATATTTCAACGCATACATAGAATCTCAACAATAATAAAAATAACAATGATTTAATGCCGAAATAAATCCCTTATTATAAAATACACACGTATGTTACGTTAAAAATTGAGGAAGTGAACAGTAAAGTTGGCAATGCGATAGCGTGCACGAAAATATAATATAATACATCGTTACAGTACCGAGTCCAACAACGTTTGGTATTGCTAGACGTTTTGATGCTTTTTTTTTTTTTTTGAACACGTACGAAACTACACGAGACCAATAGAGAGTACTTATCATTTTTTATTAATAATTTTATTTAACATAAACGGTACAAAATTTTTATTATTATTGTAAATCGAATGTTTTTCAATAAAAGCTTACATAATTGCATGGATATTTTTTGGTAAATAAAATTTCACGTAACCATCAAATTGCAGTGTATACGGATATGCCCATTTCAAATTTATATTCGGATAAAATTTTATGCTTGTACGACGTTAAAGGAATTTAAATGTTCGCTCTACGCATTGCCCGCTATTTAACGATTGCTCATAAAGTTTATTGAATACAAGCTTCTATTAGACTATTTTTAGTCAAAAAAATCAAATAAAATTAATTAATATTGTTTAACATTCACATACATATAGTGATAAAGAACCCAAAAATGTTATAGAAGTTGATGTACCAATAATATCAATAACCAGCAGCGCGGACAAGTGGTTAGCATATATGTTTTCGAACATAGTTGTCACGGGTTCGAGTCCTACTGGTTGATGCTGGCCAGACCTTGGTTTGTGACTCCAGCTCAAAGGTTTCTATCAGAGTTTGCCAATTTATCTGATTTTCAATGAAACGCTTCCAACAAATTGGCAACCTTTACCAATTTCTCGCAATTTTCGAATTTTCAGCATCTTGAATTTTCTCTGATTCGTATAAAAATGCTGAAAATTTGTCCATAAATGTCTCGAAAGTTTTTAAGCTTCTCGAAATTTGACGATTTATATTCAAAAAAATGCTCCGAATATGTTAGTTTATCAAAAATTTATCCATAGATGTCTCTATGATGCTTTGTTAAAATTATCTCTAATTTATCCATATATGTATGTCTCTATGATGCATTGGGGTTTACCTTTTAGGCCTTCCTGATATCTATGTACATATACATACATATGTATGTGAAATAAAAACCGAGCCACTCTTTTCTGATCAGTTAGATTTTGTTACGAGAAGCCTACTACATATATGTACGAGTATGTTTGTAGATGAAGCCGTTGCATTTAAATTAAAAACTATTGTCAAGCGTTTCTTTGAGGAATTTAACTTGGACAAAGCGACTTTGTGTCAAAGGACAAAATGCTCTCAACACTTTAGTTGTGGTTCACACTGTGACTTTTCCACGTGGCTATTAGTGGCTAGTACCACTTTGCGATCTGTCGTCACCGCTAGTTTTTCTCGAATGCGCTTTTGAAGTTGTTCTACTTCTTTCACAGCTGGATATACGCTTTTACCCTATATAAAGGTAGCGTTCTCCTGTGGCGGACTCTTCGTCATTTATTATATGTATGTACATATTATATAGGAGAATTTTTACTATAAACCATTATCGCGTTAAATCGCCGTTGGCTGAAAAGGTCGACGGAAAGTAACGTAATTGACTCGTTAGTTGCAGGCATGGATCTTGATAACGTCGCGTTTATACATATTACATATTATGTACGTTAATGTTATACGATGATTTGTAATAAAAATATCTAGAATGGAAACAAAGAGTTGAGATAGCCGAGGAGCGTTTTCGACAACAAAGACGTATTCAAATACGGTCAAAAAGATCTCAATTTGAAAATGCAGTGACAAAGTAAATTGTTGCATAATACAGAAGATACAGTAGATCTTTAATATTTTATTTACGCATACATAATTTTATTAATATTAATATCATACATTTTTTGCCACTATTATATGCCCCATGCATGCAATTGCAAAATATTTATCAAATTTTTGGACGAAATAATCAATAATAATAATAAAAAGTATATTTTATATATAATTTATAATTTTATTTTTCTTATTTGTGTTATTGTATTATTTTGTGATATTTTTAATGAATCTAATTTTCATGTTTCCAGCCATACTGGCGCTTTGGAAAAAGAGTCACTGTAGTTTTTAAATAAATCAAATTGATATTTCTACAAAGAAAATTTTTCATGTTTATAAATGTTGCAATATTTCCAAAATAGAAATGAATAATTTGGACTAGGCTTCTGTAGTAAATAGCTTAAGGATATGAAAAATATAAAAATGTGCTCGAATAAGATCGAAATAGAAAGGAATGGATAGATGAGGATTTGGAGAGAAAAAAATAATCCTATGCATGTAAAAATGTAAATAATAATAACCTTTATTAAAGTACATATCTGGACTAAAAATATAACAATGCGACTTCAACAGTATATATCTGGATCAAATATAAAATGTGAATCAAATATAGCTTTAGCTATATTGATCTACGAATTACATACATTTAAATAATTGATAAATAATTCACGCAGATCCAGCAATGTTAATTATTCCATAAAAGGTTGAAGTCCACTGAAAACGTTCAGCAAAAGCACGTATTGCACAATACGCACTGTAACGTGTAACGATGAGAATTTAATATCGTAAGAAAAAAATAATAAACGAGAACGCACGTAAAACTTTCACATTTTCAGTCTTGGAATATCCTCGACTTTCGAATGAATATTTGATTAAGTACAACTCGCCGCTGTTGAAAAATAGCGTTCGCTTATTTAACAAAAGTACGAATTAACAATGGCGAATCAGTATTTCGTGAGAGTTCTGCGGCCTTAATGGGAAAAGTTTTACGAGTTTTACGAATCGAATAACGACAGTATCTTCATACACATACATACAACGGACGAGGTTTACATTGTAAAATATGTACAACGACGACGATGAGGAAAAACATAAAAAAAACCGCACAGATTTTCCCTTTTGTAAAACGCGACTTAAATACGCTTCCAGGATAATTAATGGGCTTTTATTACGACGTGGCTAATAATATATCGCACAAGACAAAAGTGAACCTCGTCAAGACAAGAAATTATAATATTTTACAACAAAATACATACATAAATAAAGCATAGATATGATATAATTTATGGAAAAAATATGTAATTCCTCAAACGCATTATATGTATAATATATAAATAATTAAAATTATCAATATAGAAGTATCGAAGCAAACAGAATGTAATTTGTCGAGTTTAAAAATAATGTTGCTGTGGACAAAGACTATAATTTTCTTAAAACAGCCAAAAACTATTGGCAGGATTTATTTTCCACCTATGCTTATCAAATAATTCAAAGGATTATCCAAAAGTACACAATTCAAGCACCATAAATCTCAGATTTTTATTCAATAGAAGGAAATTTGAAGCGCTATCAAGCAAAGTGAAAAGAATATTCAATTTAAATATTTACTTTTGTAGTTTACAATAATTAACCAAATGAAAATTGGCATAAACTCCATACGATATGTAATTTTAAATGTAAAAGCTTTTTTTGAAGAAGAATCAAGTATGTTTTATGTATAATAATAAATTTAGGCTTTATATAACAATTAGTCTAAATGTTTGAGGGAGATCGATTACGAATAAAATGAGTGTATATATGTATGTAGATATTTATGTAATTCTTCTTAACCAATTAAAATTTTAGTATGGTAATCAAGTCAATTGGAGGTTTAACTTGTAACTATGTATAAGTTGCGTGTGGTAGAGGGTAGAAAAGCGAGTATAGGAAGAATGTTTCGCAAAATTCGATTGCGTAAAGAAAAGTTTAACCCAATTACGTCGACACATCCGAGTGTTGCGAACGCAGTTATATTTAGCAGTTGGATTAATCAATTATGCCATTTTTTTGTTTTCGCCAACTCGATGGCAAAACGCTCGTAAGTGGGAAATGTGCGAGTGTGAAATTTGAGTAGGGTTGTTGTGAAAATAGGAAACTCGATAGCAGCACAAATGGCGGGAGAGATGAAAAAGGCCAAGTTCCGCATACAATAGAAAAACGTGAAAGCGAAAACGACCTTTTGGATAAAATAAAAAAAAAAAATCGTGAACCAAGAGTTAAATGACGCTTTGAACGTCAAACAAAGAGTTCATATGAAAGTACACACCCTTTTAAAAATAAATCATAAATTTATATCATCGTACCCTGGAAAAATATATGTTTCAATGAAAAATTGAAAGCATTTTTAGGCAAAGTGAAGAAATGTTTATATTTTATTCCAAAAAGATAACATTTACATGAAATTTATTTAAATAAATCCTATTTATTTATTCGGTTTCGATATATCCATTCAGGATGCGAGTTTTATCGGAGAGTGTCAGCAATCTAGTCATGTCCACATTCAAATTGTACAAAAGATATAGATTTCCGAGGAACGTCCGTCCGCATTTGCATATGGCAAATAGAGGATTGAAAAGCGAGAAAAGCTGCCACAAAAGTGGATACACACAGAGTAAATAAAAAGGTTGTGCAGACAGAATTCGAATGAAAATGGTGCAGGATATGCACGAGTGGAGGTCTTTGTCCGGCACTCATACATAACACACACATACATTAATTCGCACACACATGCAATATAAACTAATACTATAAGAAAATCCAGATTTTGAACATACATATGTATATATATTCAATGTTTATGTGATACTAAAACAAACAATTCGATGAATTTCAACTAGATGAAATATGAATATATGTTTATATGTTATGAGATTTTTCTCGTCTTCCAATTTGAAATTGAAATGATATTGTATTCTGCAAAGGAAAAATGGTATAATTCAAAAGAAAAACAAGGGGAAAGCAAACAAGCAATTCGAGTGCGATTCTGTTGAACAAAAACAAAAATCGTATATAAAATGTTTACACAAACAATAAATATCTTACTTATTGCATGAACCATATTGAGTAAATCTGTAGATAAAAAAATATAACAGGAATCGGTCCACATCTATGCAATGCGATGATGCGATTAATACGGAGAAAAAATAAAACAAAAAACGGATACAAAAACGTGGCGTGTTCGTTACGAATAAAATACGATTCGGCAATAAAAGCAGAGACGCTGAAAAATGTTCACAATTATTCTTCGACAATTGACGCGTGGTGCGATACGTATCATTGTCCCTTTTCCTCGTTTTTTTTTTATTATTTCGCAGTCCGCAAACCGGAAGTGGCGGGTAGTCCTTTGTTGCACGTCCTCCTCGTCGACCACGACCGCTTTTCCTTTGTTGTGCTCGGGAAAACTAGAACTTTTCGCAACACTTTTCCGGCCGAGAGAAAGGGATGGAGGCGAGGAGCATCAGATGTGTACGCGCGCGACACATCGCGATCGAGAGGGACGTGGTGCGAAAACGTCGATTTTCCGGATCGATCCGGCACGTGTCCGGTGAATGGAAAATGCGCCAATGCGGCGGTCGTCAACCGTCGGCTCGCGAGCCGGCTAACCCACTTAACGGGTTAGCGGTTTAATGTCCCGTAATGAGATATAACACGACCCAAGCAGCGTCGACGAACGCACACATACCGCCGTTCAATTAATTCAATCGCCGTTCAGTTTATTCATTTCGTACTATTCAGAGAAAACACACAGCCTACTATGGTTGTACATAACGAACGGTTGTGTATGTGTATTTTATTTATTTTTTATTTTTTCGCAACACAAAGAAAACTCGATAAACCGCGCGCGAGCGTAGCGGAAGCGAGTTTTATTTCCTTTTTTTTGTGTCGAATTGGTTTTTTTTAAGCGGGTATTTAGCGCGTTTTGTCAGTGTGTGTTTGTGCAAAAAATTACAATGATGTCAGTGAATGTACACGTGTATCGCGAACGGGCGTCCAACTCCGACTGTGCCGGTTGCGCGCGTTGCAGGCGCCGCCGCGGAAAAGCTCACATTCGCATCGCAAGCCTGGCCCGGAAAATCGTAGCGGCGAGCGATTAGAGTGTGAGTAAGAAGCCGGGCGCGTCGTCGGCCTTTGTTGGCGGCCGTATTCGAGAACGATAAAACCAGAACTAGGGATGGTTTTGCATCGGGGAAAACCGGGCGCGGGAAGCGCAGCGCGAAACTTTCGCCCACAGAACGTTCTCTCTGTGTGTGTGTGTATGTTTTTTCGCATGCAAATTGATTTCCATCACCCCTTCTATTGTGGCAGGAGCATGACGGTTGTTATTGCGTTTGGTCGGGTAGTTTTGCATTTTACGTTTTTTTTTACATTTCGGGACAAAAACAAACGGACGTAATTAAATAATGTCAACGCGGTGGTTAAAACTTAAATTTATTTATAGCTTGAGCTTTTTGCGACATGTTAAAAAAAACTAAACAGGCGACATATCCTTACGATACCGTTTTCCTATCTACGCAGCCCATACTACTGTTCCCGATATTTTAAAATTCCTATCCTTATGCTACATAACTTACATATGTATATGTGAAAATTCTTAATGGTTTTTCTTAAAATAATTATGTTCTTTTATCAATTTATGTAATTTAATAAACTGTTAATTTTTAATAAATAACTTTTTAAGATATTAAATGGTTTCCTTGATTGTCCCGTTTTACTGAGTAAGGTTGGTTTCAGGATTCCAGTTAGGTATTCTAGATACGTTGCACTCTTTTCACTTAATCCTTTTAAAACCAATTCCATAAAATATTCCTATCTACAGCGTGTTTATCGTATGTTTAACGGGGAGCTGAATGACGCTGATCTATTCGGTATTTCCTTGCATCAATTCAGGACTGCCATCGGGAGAGTCTTGATTTATTGAGCCATTTCTATTTCTATTATATGATCTTTAATATTATATCACTTTATGTTTAGTTATGCACTGTCCTGTTTTATTTAGTCATATATTAGTTTTTATTCTTTTCTCTTTCATTTTTTTGTCTCTTTGAACCATTTCATATAATTTGTAAAAATCTATAATTGGGCTCAGATGTTATTTTGTTACATATATTCTTTATTTGTATGCATTTCTACATCTGTTGTCTGTTGATTTTTCAATAAATAAATAAAAAATAAAAAAAAATCTATATAGTTAATGTATCTCATGATGGAAAAAAAGCATTGAAGCATTTCGAGAATTTTCTACCTGTGACAGTCGTAGCCAGAATCAAAACCGAAGTTGGAGTGAAAGTCAACAAATTCTCAATAAATCAGTAGACCGTTTATTTTAATATTGAAATGTCTAGTCTAAAAATTTTGTGTAATCTGTTTATGTACATAGATTTATCATTTTCTATACTTTTATTTTCAACCAGTATTGTGCCCAATGAAATATCATCGCATTTAAAGTTATTAAAATAAAAAAAATAAAAGAAATTTTTTCGTGAAGATCACACATGTTGAGGTCGAAAAAAATAATGGAAGAAAAATCGAACAAGAGTAAACTGCCACTTCTGGTTGACGGATGCTTACCAAATTTTATACATAACTTTGTATTAAGCTTAAAATGATAGATATGAAATTTCACTTCAATAAAGTAAAAGGTTTATGAGAAAAACATAAAAAATCTCGATTCTCTAGACTCTAGAGTAAAAGCATTACTTTGGGTTCAGATAAAAATATTTAAAAAATATTAGTATTAATATTTTATAATTTATAATTTCTATTACATGTGAAAAAATTTCAATTCAATTCAATCCAAAAACTTAAAAAAAAGGGGACATGTATAAGGGGAGGTACCATTTCCGGTCAACTTAAAAATTTGAAAAAAATTTAAGTCGTGTCCATAAGAATTTCAGTAACCAATACTTTGGTTTGGTTTTAGTTTCAGTTCGATAAGACTAACAGTGTTCAAAACATCTCCGAAATACACAGACACACATTTTTTCTAGATCATGAAAACGTGATCAGTGATCGATTCTGACTTCGAATCAGTCAAAATCTCGAGTTAAAATTTTCGCAAGATCACAAAATTTCATCTATTGTTATTATGAAAGTTTTTTTTTTTTTTTTTGACACTCGTAGGTAATTAGCGCCGTGTAGAAAAACAATACATTATTTTGTAATTAAAACAGTAATTGATTAAAATAATTATTGATTATTCTACAATTAACCTAGCGGTACTAAGGATAAAGGTGAAAAAAAAAACCATTCAGTAGAATGGGTAGGGACAAATTTCGGTATTTTTGGAATCTCTAGTACATATCAATGTACATATGTATGTACAAATGTAGGTTTAAGTAATAATAAAAAAATATTTACAAGAAAGTAATGTTTTGTTTATTATTGCATGTAAATTTAATAATAACATGTACATATGTACATACATAATATGTGTGTATATAAAAAGTAAATATTATATACAAAAGTATTTGAAAAAATAAGCAAATGTTTGCGCAACTTTGCGAGGAATTAAAATATTATATATGTATAGATACATACACAGTAATTTTTTTTTTTACGCTTCGAAGAGCAAATTGTCAAACTCAAATTTTATACATCAGGTACGGTTTTGATTTCGTTCGATAGCGAGTTGAGGTGTAGAAGCGGACCATATTCTCTCTATCCCAATATTAAAATCCACCCATCAAAGTTGTAATTGGAAATCTGAACACACACACAGATGCGAACCTTTCAAGTTTTCCTCTTTCGATTATCGGAAATATTATTCCGGAAATGGGCCGTGATTATTTGCTACTCGAATCCAGATGGCGATTCTCGATAATCGTGCTCAATGTACATACAAATTTAACCGCACGACTTTATGATTGCACTTCGTTATTGCAATACATATGTAAATAAAACACTCGGGTGAGCAATAAATTCAGGAACATTAAATACTACATGTACATAAATAATTTTAATATACATATGTACATATATTTATTCAAGTAAAGATATTTAATATAATTAAATAATTGAGCAGCTTTTAGATATTAACATGGTTCATGGATTATTATAAATAATTTCAAACTTTAGACAGTTGTATCAAAAACTTAACATATGTATGTACATACATATGTAACTACCGATACTTGAGTGAGCCAAGAGTATTAAATACGCACAAGGGTATTAAACTTTCCGACGTCTAATATTTATATCCAATTCAAAATATTATATTGCGAATGACAACTAGTGGTCGTAAAAAATCAATTTTATACCCTCGCACGCGTACGCACTCGCAACGGGGGGAGGGGGGTGGCTGGGTAGCAAAGGGTCAGGTTAAAGTACGACTAATACGAAGATGCACCTATTAACTTTCCGGGGGCCAATTTTATACCCTTTATAACCCCACAACACGATTAGGCCACACACCGGTGAAGTGAGTATAGCACTCGTTCCGGTTCGACCGTCCCTAATAACAACCCTTCGCTTTAAAAACATCTCACGGCCAATATTATAAATCTACGAAATTTAATTATGAAATTATTCACCATACATTACTGTTATTATATAGGTAGTACAGATGTGTCTAGTGTTGTGTATGAAAATATATGTACATACATATATATGTACATGTGAATGTATGCGGTGGTTCAGTATTGCGCAGAGAACACATCGCACGGGTGTTTGTTTTAACGAATTCTGTGGAAAAACTCTAAAAGAAAATTCGACCAAGAAAACTCTTACGTTCCGGCAGCATACTTTCGTATATAAAATTCGGAAACGACTCCGGTATCCCTATGTCGTTCTCTCTCTTGCGAAACGAGTACTCTTTCGTTATATCTCCTTTCGACGCCAGTGCTTCTCAAACGGAGCAACATTTCCCGACGGTGTTGCCCTCAGCATCTCCCCCACCAGCATACCCCTTACCCGATTTTCCTGAGAGGCGTCGGTGTCATCTTGTATTGTGCAGAAGTTTACAGTTAAGCTTCATTTGTATAAACCACCGTAATAAAACGCTGCACCCTGATTAGTAAAAAATCGAATTATGTTCTAATTAATAAGTGTCTGTTAAAATGTAAATAATTGTGAATAAAAATATAAAAATAATAAGACGATTTACAGCATATCTATATATATAAAAATCAATGTTTGTCTGTTTGCTGTCACGTATGCGTGTGCATGACCGCGATAGTTTCTGTAAAAAAAAAATCCCCCATAAACGGGAACAGAAACAGGAAAAACGCGAATGGTGGCATTGTATGGAAAATAATTTCAAATCAGTTCGCAACCTACGTTGTTAGGGTAAAATAAACAAACAATTGCATAATTGAAAAATGTTCGCCGCCTTCTATTGGTTTTTTTAGTCAAGTCAAGTCAAGTTCGCCGGCTGCATTTTTCTGACAAATGAGAACGAGAACTGGAATTGCATGCGTTATTGTGGCATTGCAACGCATACCGGGTTCAGCTAGGACATATATACATTTTCAAAGACTAAAAAATCAAGAACATGGTTTAAATATAACATTTCCGCTTGTTTTCTGTGTTATATTATATCAAATAAATATTTATTTTCATATATATATACATATGTTGTTTTAATAAACTGCTTCGTTTTATAACGATATTTGGGTCATTATCACATTATCTTCATCATTTCCGCACACATTAAATGAATTGCAATATTTTTTAATCATATTGAATAATTTTTAAATATAATAATTGTATAATGATTCAAAATATAATAAAATTATTGAGAAATAATTTTGATACATTATATCATTATTAATATCTTAACAATACAAAGGATGTTTCATCGAAATTTTGAAATATTTAGATAATAATATTATAAAAGAAAAACACGCATGGCTCATTTTTATTAAATACAAAGAAAAAACTAATGTAAAGAAACATTTATTATTTTCAATATCTTTTTTTAATTTGGAAAGACCCATACTTGGAAAAGACGTGCTGTATCCGAATCCGCGAAAAATAAAACGAAAATTTAAAAAAATGTATTTCCTTTATTTTTTCAATTCGATGTTTCTTAAACATCGTTTTTCATATGATAAAAATAATTAATAAAAAATAAAAAAAACCTTTAGCAATCAGTAAAACGTAACGATTTTCACAAACTTGAAACTCGAGTTCAAATAAATATTTTAAATTTTTTTACGGACTCCCCATAATACAAAACATCTTGTCTAACTAGAGGTGTTTCGAAATTCCAAAACTTTTTTCGATGTACTCTACTGTACACCTATTTATTGGGCCTGCCTAATTATCACATTAATAATACACATATAAACGAATATTTTAAACATTTTTTACCGACCCTACTTTTCCAAAAATGATTTATAACACCCATATAAAAGATATCCAACAACACTGTTCGACACGAAAAATGGTTCAGAGACGAGATATGAATTTTCTTTTAGATCTATGCCCAGTGAACACGAATCTATTCTTGTAGATTAATAACAAAAATTCGTTTATTTTATCGAGGTAAGCCAGTTATCAATAGAATAAAGTGGAATTTTATTTAATTCTCATATAAAGATAATTTAATATATTATCCCTATTAATTCAATTCAGATTCGTGTAAATACGATTAAACACTAGTACGAGCTTTTTACACGCAATTTTACCGATTTAAAGTTCAGCACACTTCCAATTAACCATTTTAAACGAAAACAAAAAATAGTGTGGTCAGAGCAATATCTCAATAAACATGTTTCAATAGAAAAAACTCAATATAAAATTTTATTAACAGTGGGAAAAAATCCCAAGTGAAAATTTTGACTTTTGATTTGAACTGGACAACTAGTTAGAGAGATTTGAAAGCTGAAAAGTACTACAAATGGAAGATAAAATACCCGACTATAGATTCCAATATTCATTTTGAATAGAAAATTGACAGATTTTGAGACATCGACCGAACAACACGAAGATATAGAAAAATCGCGCGATTTATAAAACACTATATCTCCGAATCTCGAGCCAATCAAATTTTTTTATTACCAGATTCGTGTTCACTGGCCATATAAGAAAAGTCATATCTCGTCTCTGAACCAAAAAAAAGTCGTCATTTGTCGAACAATATGATTAATGCATAAAATGAATATGAAATGGTTTAAAAATATTAAACCAACGATCGACATAAAGTTTTCCACGGCGCAGCGGAAAATTCACACAAACGTCCCGACTATTTTAATAATTCTCAATCCAAACACCGCCGTCCGTATTTTCCTGGATGCAAAGGTAAGTTTCGGGTCGCCGTGTACAACCTGTTTCGCGTTTAAATGAAACCGGTGCGACAAGGACACACGACAACATATCCGAACGAGAACGGCCAAGAGTGCGAGAGAGACGCGAACACTCGACCAGCACATTGCGGCATGGCGGTGTAGACCGTGCGAAAGGACTCGCGCATAATGTTCGCTCGTACCCGGAGAGCCCCACAATATTATCCAGACCTTTAGAGTCCTCTTTAAAAACGTACTTATTAATAACAACAACCACCAGCCCCTTCCCCGCATATTGTCCTCGTCTCCCGCATCTCCTTCACCCGCCTGGGTATCGACAACGAGCCGCTCGAACTCGTTATCATACATTATGGTGCAGAGATGGCCCGCGTAATAAAAACGCGAAAGCTGGCTTTATAAATAAACATGATTCTGGAGTCCTTTGAAGGCGATTTTAATGTGATTTTTTTCGTTCGCTTCGAGAGAAAAGCTCGTTGAGAGTCTTCCGTGGGTTTTTTTTCCGCCCGCCTCTCGTCCGTGAAGTCCGGAAAAATCGCGTAAGCTTGCGAAGTGCCAAAGCTACGAGCTTATCCTCTTTAAATCGTCCGGAAAAGTGTCGAGGTTCTAACCAACGATTAAATTTTAAAACAAATACAGAATTATAATCAAGAGCTGCAATGTGGCAATTTCATCTATTTATTTTGAATTTCAAATTTTTAAAACACGCAAAAAAGGTTTAAAGAAGGAATCTTATAGTACATATGTACATTTTTACATATATCATCATCATTTACATGCATTCACTATCCACAACTGTTTCTAACACGCTTGAATTCGTCTCGGTTTTACGCAACTTTCATTTATCTCACTCCACATATTTTTCTAATTTTGTCCACCCATTGTTGCGGTCGTCGTTTCACGCTTTACATTCTATTGGGTACCGTTCCAGCACTTTCTTTGTCCGTCTTTCGTCCATTATTCTAACTACGTGACCCGCCCATTGCCATTTTAATCTCTTCACTCTCTCCACTACATCCACAACACTTCTAATACTTCTTAAGCACGTATTCACATCCATACTTCATCACATGCAAAACACATTGATCGAAGATTTTTTACTTCGGGCAAAGTAGCATTTTGGATTTAAAATTAGCCCGAATGCACTGCATCCTAATTTCATGTATGTATTTTATCCTAAATAACCATAAGTACATACATACATATATGTAGAACTTTTTTATAAAATATGTATTATATTTCATTAATTATAATTGGGCCATTTAACTTCAATCCAATAAAAACTTTATATAGTTAAATATGAGTTTCTGAAACATTTATCCGAATTCTAATAAAAAAATATTTTATACTGTTGAAACAAGATGGTTCTTTTACTATTCCGTATTAAACTTTGTATTTCATTATGAAAATAATTCATTTAAAAAGAGCTTGTTCTGAAACATGCATATATGTATACGTCCCAACAGGGACGCATTTGTTCTAGCTCTAACAATTTATAAATGAGATTTTTTAGGGTCAAACCATACACATACACACATACATATATAATATGCATGTAGATAGTTCTAATAAATTTACCGACATAACTTGGAAGTAGAACGAAGCGCGCGCGTGTGACTCTTAGTCGATACAAATCACGGGATTATTCAATTTTTTTTGTCGATGTTGAATAAACGCCAAGTTTAATATATTTTGACATACGCATTTCGGTGATGAACATCGGGGAATCCCTCGTAAATCATTTCGCTTTCATTAATTTTATTCGCGTTTACATTCAGAGCATACTGAATGCCTCGACTGAGAATCACATCGACGAAGAATCACATCGACTGCGTGATATGTTTGTCTATGCGGGAACATACATAAGTACATATGTTTATACACACATACATACACAAATAAACAAACACGCGAACAACAGACAACACTTTTGTTTATAAACAAAATAACAAGATGTACGTATAAATGAACCTGCGTTTGTGTACGTAGATATAAATAAGCGCAAAGAGAACAGAGTGAGCGAAATGTGGATGCATTCGATACGTGTTATCAAAGGAGTCTTTTGAGGATACATTTGGCGCGTGTGCTCAGGAAAAATATGGAAAGCACCGCATGCGCTCAGGAAAATGGGGAAATCTAGACGCTGCCATGCCATACGAAAACGATTCGAAAGCGAATAAGCAAACAAAATGGCGGTAAAACAATGTTGCTTTTTGCTTCGAACATACGCTGAAAGCAAAGTTTAATGTTGATCTTTCATTACTCTTTCACAATTTTTCGAAACGCGTATGCATTCAAACAAAATGATTTAAGACAAAGTTTTTAGGTGTAAATCATCAGTAAATGGTGTTATTTCAATATTTCAAAATTGATAGAATAAAAAATGTTGAAAATTTTCACGAACAATACTTTATCTATTGATAATTTGTATATAATATGTGTCTAGGGTGTTATGAAGCTAAGTACAAAGCCATAAAGGGTTGATAGCTAATATCATGTCTTATGGTTTTTTTTTAATTTTATTTTTAAAGATTTTTAGTAAAAACTACAAAATACGGTTCAAATTAAAAGTGGCATGTTGGTTAATAAGTTTTTTTTGTTTATTCAATCAAATAAAACTATCTGTATCAATAGTAAAAATATTAGAGCCAAAATAAGTTTTCAAAAATTTCTCAAGTGGGAAAAAACTGATATTTTTTTTTTTGTAAAATATAGCAAAATTTTCTTTAAGAGATAAAACCTTTTTAAAAACATGCCTGCTTATTGCCCTTTCTTTTAAGATATCATTCATGTAGATATATTGTCAATTATCAGAATTAGGGTGTAAAAACCTAATTGAGAAAGCGCGCCGAACAAAGGTCACCATTCACAAGCGACTTTAACTTTAACTTCTAATGTCGGATAAAACAAAAAATTTGCTAAAATTATTTATTGTTTATTTTCAAATGCCGATTACTAATGTATGACAGAATATTGGTTTTTAAAACATGTTTATTATGATTATATTTCACTATTAAGCAGTGGCGGCTCGTCCATACACACTGCGGTACTGCAGCACCCTCAAGGAAATTGAGAAAAATTTAATATTATTATATACATAAATGTATGTATATTATATTAAAATATCAATATTATTTAAGCATGTATTAAGCTCGCCCGCACACCGATACATCCAATAATGATCATACATCGCGGTACTAATATCAGAAAGTGAGGCATCGTTTATGATTTTGTGCAGTACGGTTTTCGTTGGAATATGCCGAGTGGGCGAAGGAGGGGCGCGGGGAGGGAGCTCGCGCTAGAAGCTTGGTCTCGTACTGCCACTCCCGGCTGTACGAGACGTATTTTGCGTCGTATGCACGCACCCGACACCTCTCACTTTTCCTCATTCCTTCTGCTTTCGTCTTTCCTTCTACACCTCTTACACTTTCTACATTTCTACTCTTCCTTCTAAACCTCATTGTAACAGTTTTATTTCTTCTAATTTATTTGGCAAACTAATTTTTTTAAAAGCGATATTTGCACCTATTTTCGAAACAGAATCATGGTTTTAACTGTTAATTAAGTGTATCAAAATCAAGAGAAGTTGAAGCAATATTTTCAAGACCTTAAATCTTTTTCCGAAAATGCCGATAAAACAATAACAGATTCTACCAATTTACTGAATACATGAAATGATGACAATTTTTTATTTTGGTTAGAACTTTTTCACAAATTAATACCGCATGTAGAAATTATTTACAACCAAATGCAATCTAGTAATATCGATGCATTTTGAATTAAAGAAAACTATTCAAAATGCTTTACTAATGCCATTATACAAATACGAGATTATTACAGCGAATTGTCTTCATCTCAGGATATAAAAGAGAATTATACTTTTTCTAATCGATTAATAGCTGTGAAATTATTTAATAAAGAAAATTTTGAAAAGTACTGAAAGAAAATGTCAATGGAAGATCTACTACTAACCGTTGAATCATATCCAATGCTAGATAAAGAAAAACTTCAAACTGAATTAGAAGTGTTTTACTCAAGGAAAGAAATGCATACTATTAATGATTTATTAATATTTTTAAAACTTATTTTTGCAATCAATTTAACAAAATTACAAAACTAAATTCAAATAACAAAACTTATTCAAATTCTGCTTATAACTTCAACTACCTCAGAGCCAGAACGGTGTTTCTCATCAATAAATAGAATAAAGACATACATCATATATATAAAGACGGTAATCCTAACTCTCGGTGTGTGTCCTAACTCTCGCCGTACATAATGAATCAACCAGTATGGGGAACAAATTTTTTTTTTCATATTTTTCATTTTTTTCATTTTTTCAGTTTTTTCATTTTTTTCAGTTTTTTCATTTTTTTCAGTTTTTCAGTTTTTTCATTTTTTCAGATTTTCATTTTTTTCATTTTTTCAGTTTATTCATTTTTTCAGTTTTTTAATTTTTTTAATTTTTTCAGTTTTTTAATTTTTTTCATTTTTTCAGTTTTTCAGTTTCCCAGTTTTTTCAGGCCCCGGGGTGCCGAAGGCATCGGGGGCGCTGGGGGCGAAGCCCCCGGGGTGCCGAAGGCATTGGGGGCGCTGAGGGCGCCGGAGGCGTCGGCGGCGCTGGGGGCGAAGCCCCCAGGGTGCTGGAGGCATCGGGGGCGCTGGGGGCGAAGCCCCCGGGGTGCTGAAGGCATTGGCGGCGCTGGGGGCGAAGCCCCCGGGGTGCCAGAGGCATCGGGAGCGCTGGGGGCGCCGGAGGTGTCGGCGGCGCTGGGGGCGAAGCCCCTAGGGTGCTGGAGGCATCGGGGGCGCTGGGGGCGAAGCCCCCGGGGTGCCGAAGGCATTGGCGGCGCTGGGGGCGAAGCCCCCGGGGTGCCAGAGGCATCGGGGGCGCTGGGGGCGAAGCCCCCGGGGTGCCGAAAGCATTGGGGGTGCCGGAGGCGTCGGCGGCGCTGGGGGCGAAGCCCCCGGGGTGCCGAAGGCATCGGGGGCGCTGGGTGCGGTGCGGCCGCCGGAGGCGTCGGCGGCGCTGGGGCCGAAGGCCCCGGAGCGACGGAAGCACCGGGGGCGAAGGCCCCGGGGTGCCGGAGGCGTCGGCGATGCACAAAATGTAATTCGTAATTCGTAATCACTTCGTAATTTGTCATTCGTAATTCGTGCATCAATTTCTTTCCGAAACCAGTCGATTCAATATCTTTAACTTTATTTTTATTCGAGTTTCAATTCCTTTTCGAAACCACCCGTTGAAATCAACGGGTCCAACACTAGTATATAAGAAACACAATGGTTCAGGAAAGATTGACGGCTTTGTCTATGCTGTCAATTGAAAAAAAATGATTATGAACAGTGAAAAATTTAACGAAAAGGATAAAAGACAGAAGAATCAATTTTTTAATGAAATAAAATACATATAAAATTTAATTCAAATAAACATTTATTTTTATTTTTAATCAACCGCAGCACCCCCAGACATCTTATCCACGAGCCGCCACTGCTATTAACTAAGCGGAAACAATTGATATCTCTATTGGGAGCCAAACCTCCCAAAATTACAAAGTTTCAAAGCTAATAGGAAGAATTTTAGGAAGGGAACACTTATCATTGCACAAGTGAAACTAAGAAAAACCTTGGAAAAAATATGAAAATCGAAAATCTCTTTTCTGTGTTGATTTTGAAAATGGTAAGAAAATAAAAATAAAATATTTAAAAAAAATATCATGTTTGAAAAAATTCTAAATATATCTACATTTGTATGTATAGTTTTTTATTTCAAAATTTACCTAAATATTTTATTTGATGACCTAAATTTACGCCAAAACACAAGACTTACATAGCCTAATAAAATTTATAGCGTTGGAAATTTCCCAGAACGCGCTTTAAAGTGGAATGAAATTAAAATGATTGCAGCTGCAAATGAAATAAAATGCAAATATTTTTTATTTACTTTAAATTTACATTTAATTCCTCTTATGCAACACCAGACTTTTTGGTGTGTTTCAGGTACCCTTCAGTCCCTTTTAATTTTCAAATGGGTTCCATCACCAGGGAGAGAAGCTGGGCCAACAGAGCCACTTCAGACTAGCCTTCACAGGGCCTCTCATAATTTTGGAGGAATTTTATTTTTTCAAGTATTGACCAACAAGGAAACAAAAAATAGATACCTTTTGCGTTTTCATATTACATATGTATTCAATCCTTCACTTGTTATAGAATAAGAAAATATCAGCCGTGGAAGTCGATAGAATTTCGCCATGAACTCGGCACGTTATTACATTTGTCATTCATCCCAAACTTAATTAACACCCTGTATAAAATTACATATATTATACAGAGGAGGAGAGGCGAGAGGTGTGTACGCGAGTACATTCATTTACACCACTTCAAAGCACCGGCTTCAGCTACGGTCTCCGAAGCAGCATTTCATTTGGAACCTACTTAATTATTAAATCGTTGTAGGGCTGCCATGAACAGTCAGGGCTACCACAAATCTAAAAACACGGATCGATTTTCACACGCACACACACACACACACGACAATCGGGTAACAAGTCACGCAACAAGTGTCATTTTCTAAAACCGCTCAAACCGCAGCCGATCGAACAATACAATCGAACGATGGGATGGAATTATTAACGCGTCGAACGACAGCTCTTTGGGTCACTAATTGGTTGGATCGATTCGATTGGCTCGGACGTGGGGTTGGGGATGTTTAGGTTTTTCCGGATGTGGCCGGCCCTTCGCGACTTTTTGGCGTCCTTGCCTGAGAAACGTCTATACGGCGCACCTTTTAATCTATTATTCAGGTGAATACGCTCCCAAAGTTAGAGTGCGACAGGTGTACGTGCGAGTGAGACGTCGAAGGGCAGGTGTGCCGTAAGACGTGTCGCGGCCGAGAAAAGTGTTGCGAGTTGCGAAGCAATTCGCAACGGGCCAATCGTGACCCATATATTAAATTTCAAAAGAATGTTTTACTTCTTTTTTATACACTACACTTTTTTATATGCTCAAACACAGTCTCACATACGTACATTTGTTTGCAGGTCGTATCGTTAGCTAAATATAGATGTGTATATTCGAAAGTTTTCTCTCGGAAAATATTCCGGGTTGCTTTGAATAATACGAGAACGTGCGTTACGAGAGTTCATCATTACACGCTTGAAAATTTTATATTGCTTTCGGTACACATATTACATATGCATACACACATTAAACTGAATATTATATTTTTTCCATAAATATGTACATATACTTTAAAAGCAGTTTCAAACTACAAATAAGAAATAGTTATATTTGATATTTCGACGAATGGTTTTTGTTTCTACGAAAAGACATGCAATGTTTTTATTTATTTAGAAATATTTTCATAGAAGATGAACCTAAGGGGTTTGTCAATTATAAAAAAATAGCACCTAAATTAAAATAAGATAAAAAAGAATCGAAATAAAATAAAAATAAACTAAAAAACCCATACTTTTAAACTACTAGAAGTTACTAGTTCATTTGGTAGACTATTCCAAATTTTAACTACTCAATTTCAAAAGGGGTCTTTAGTTTTCTTGTCAGAAATATATTTTTGGAGTCTGAGTACGATCTCTCAGATGAGTGTATTTGTTAAACGTTAGGAGATTTATCGTATAACAATTGTGTGGTTATTTTTAATTTTTTACAACCCTCAATATATGCAAATTTCAATATACATATGTATACATGTATGTATGTAAAATATCTGAATACGATTGGTCGAGTAAAAATATGCACGAGCACAGTCGTAAACTTAGTTTTGCACTTCGGTGCAAATAATAGTCGAAAAAATCAGCAAGTCGAGAAGACAAATATAACCGTACGCGCTTTTTGAAAGCTTTGCATCGATCGGTAACTTGTACAAACTCGAACTGAACATCGATAAATATGTATGTAGATAATACCGAACATCGACAATTATGTAGACACTTATGTTCATATGTATTATCAAACCTACATTTTCAATTATTCAGTTAAACAATTTTCCATTATATTGTATCTAAAGGGAGAATAATTTAAATCAATTGCAGTGGTTACGTTACATTTAAAAGTTAAATATGTATGATATGTACTTTGCAAATTGATTCCGTTCACAGCCAAACTGAAAGTTTCGCACAAGTTGCATCGTTGCTCAACTTCGTCCACCAATTTATTCATAACTACTCAATACTTACGCCAAAATATATTCAAATAACTAAAACTATCGACGTATTTTGAATTCAGAATTTCAGAACTGAAACATCAACATAATTATTGATTATCGGATTCAAATTTCATGTATTTATGGGTACAATGTGTACAAAATCAGATTAACGAAAAAAAAGTAATAATGCTTAATGATGAGAAAAATTTGAATCGCAGAGAGTGAGGATGACATACAAAATGTATTGCATAAATTCGAATAAATGAATAAACTAAAATAAAAATTGAAATGTTACTTTCTAACTCCGAAACGCAAATTAGAATATGTTTCTATGTAGATCTAGTCGTCTAAGCTATAAAGAAAATGATACCTATACGTAGGTATAGTTTGTATAATACGAGAATTTTACATTCAGGCGTCCTTTGTTGCAAAAATAAAATATACGGGTATATTTTTTAGCCAAACTGTTCGCCCATACATATGTACGTATTCATAAAATTTTCGTGTTTCGGTAGTTTTGTGTTCAGTTTTGTAATCAAATAATCGGTATTCAGTGCCAACGGACGCTATCTGAATATTAAAATTTCACTTAATGAATATATTTCAAATGCCTAATTGATTTATTCTTGTTCATAATAGAGTAAAACTATGCATGAATAGCATACGAGTATTTTTGTAAAACAAACAATATGTATTTATAAAATAAGGGTAAACAAAAATGGAAATAAAATATATTTATGTGCTCTATATATATGTATGTATATGTATAATATGTATATAAATTCAGATGGTATACGAAGAGCAAATAAAAAAAAAACACCAGGATTATAAATACTTCTGATGAAGCTATTTTTGACTATTCTAATATAGATTTAAAAGAAATCCATACTTAAAAAAATTGTAAAAATATAATAATACGAAGAAATATACCTATGTATTTACACAATAGAGATAGAAGAAATATATTTACACAATTGATTTACAGTCAGTCTACAACGATGTATCAAAATTATGCGAAAAATGTATAAAATTTTTGTGTAAAATCACATAAATAGTCGCAATAAGCGAAACTATGTATTATTTATTTAAAATTTTTATAAAATAGAAACTCTAGTATTTTTTATTTCCACGTTAAATCCTAATCTAAGGCATACGTATATATTTCTACGTTCAAAAACAACAGAAAAACCTGCGTTATTTTCTTATTGCGAAAATTAAGACAAATTTATATCATACAATTACATATTTAAGTTTGAATTAAATGCAAAATCATATACATATACGTAAATAAATTAATATTTTTTCTATGATGCCATTACAGTTTGTTATATAATATTTATTTATTATTTTGTTTATTCTTTATATTTATGAATTTCTACACGTGAGGCCTGTTGATTTTTCAATAAATAAATAAGTTTTGTTGGGAACATCGAAAAAAAATCAATGTTTCTATGACGATGATATCGATATCGAAAAAAAATCAATGTTTCTATGACGATGATATCGATATCGTTGAAATATTTTTTTTTATTTATATTATTATACCAGGAAGGCCTGAAGGCCTAAACCCCAATGCGCCTTCCTGACCAATTACATACATACACATGTAAATCGAAACAATACCTGAATACGTTCAATAACATTTTTCATGTAACAATACGAATTTTTATATTCAATAAACAACCACAGACACATCTATGGTGAGAAATCAGATGAAATCTGAGAAATAACAATAACTCAAGGTTTGCAACAGAAGATTGGGAAGGAAAAGCCAATTTTACAGGAACCGTTTCAATGAAAATCAGAAAAATTGGCAAATTCTGATAAGAAGCGATCGACCTCGACAAACCAAGGTCTGGCCAACAACAAATCTAGTGGGAATCGAGCCCGTGACATAATGCACGAAATAATTCAACACTCACCACTAGACCACGCTGCTGGTTAAATTAATAAAAAATCAAATTTTATTTTATTTTTATTTTACATATATACCAGGAAGGCCTTACAGGAAAATCCCAATGCGCCTTCCTGGCCAATTACAAATACAAATGCAGCATTTTTTATTATAAGTCGTTGAATTGCGAGACACTGAAAAAACTCGCAAATTAACGAGACATCTATGAATTGTACGTAAATTTTTATTGTACATCCATCAAATTTCAAATAGTGGTGACATAGTAGGTAGGAAGGATTTTTAGCCAATTTTTTTTCCGGGAACCGTTTCAACAATGAAATCAGAGAAAATTGGCAAACTCTGATAGGAAACGATCAACCTGGAGTCACAAATCCAGGTCTGACCAACAGCATACTCTGAAAAATTCATTTTCATTCAGGGATAGAACCCGGCACCTTCTTGACGGTAAGCAGAAGCTTAACGTCCGAGCTATGCTGCTGGCTAAATGAATGTTATTAGATTATTTCGCCATGTTTAAGCTGTTTATATTACAAATACCGAGCGAATCCGGGTGAAACCACAAGTATATAATACATACATCAGTATATATGCATATACATATGTACATCCTACAACATAATAAATTTGAAAAAATAAAAGTTAATATGTATAAAATAGAACAAAGGATTCAACTAACCGCAGAATATTTCAAACACACAAAACAAGCATAAACATGTCCCTGCATTATGAATTGTATCGATAAGGTCCGTTTGGGATTTTCAATTAACACGTTTTAATTTATGGGCGGACGCATAGCGAGCGAACGAGCGAGAGAGAGCGAGAGAGACGCACGTATGCTTTTCCGATTGGGTTGTAGGGAGTGTGAGCGAGACGCACGACTCCGCAGTGCGGAGGTCGACGTATACAACGAGAGCGACAATTCGGTCGGTGCAATAACGACACGCGGACAACGAAAACGCTCTCCGAGACGGAATTTCCGGCTCTCGGATTAAAGGCTAAGTGGGAGGACGGTGGGTGGGACATATGTACATATGTACATACGTACATACGTACACATAATATAATACATAGATAAGCGGAGGAGGATCGGCCACCCGTATATTCGCACGTCCGTCAAAGGAGCGAAACATCACACGCATTGTCAACCCTCTTTCAGCCAACGGCACAAAGGAAACGAACGAATCACTCGAGAGAGAGAGAGCGCGGGAGCAGCGTTCGACGAATTTTCATATCGAAATGCGATAGATAAATTCAAACGTAATATACATAATAACGGGTAGCGATCACAATCACGACATTTGTAACACTATTTCGAAAGGTCGAAATTCCGACGTGTCATAATCTCGACATATTGAAATCCCAACATAGCGCAATCCCGACAGATTGAAATTTCGTCACCACAATCCGACGTTACGATTTCCGAG
Organism: Arctopsyche grandis; assembly: GCF_051622035.1. NCBI lineage: Eukaryota > Metazoa > Arthropoda > Insecta > Trichoptera > Hydropsychidae > Arctopsyche > Arctopsyche grandis. The sequence continues at coordinate 24,319,842 of NC_135357.1, forward strand.
TAACAATTCTAAAATCCTACTGATCGATAAACGAAGATTAAACGTAGTCCTATAACACACATCGAATGTTTGCGACGACGTATGTACATATGTACATTTATTTATTTGTTTAGTACTAGTGTTTTACCTGGCTTCGCTCGGTATTTGTAAATATAAACCGCTTAAACATGGCTAATCTAAAAGTAAACATTTGATTAAATGTATTTGAATGGTTTTATTTTATTTGAATATTCATATGTTTTTTTTTATTAAATTGAACGTCATGGATTCTACGACCCAAACAAACAAACATACATACATACAAAGTCTTTTCCGAAATTATATATTAGATTTATTTTTAATCTATGTACACCAGGAAGGCCTAAGAGGTAACCCCAATGCGCCTTTCTGGCCAGAAACATTATACATGCAAGTTCTATACAAAGTAAATACATACCAATTAACACCCACAGAGACATATATGGTCAAATTTGTAAATTTGCAGCATTTTAAACAATTCAGCGAAATTCTAGATTTCTGAAAACTTGAGATTTGCGAGAAAATGGGTAAGGTTGCCTATTTGTTGGAACCGTTTCAATGAAAACCAGATAAATTGGTAAATTTTGATTGGAAACGATCGACCTGGAGCACAAATCCAAGGTTCGGCTAGCATAAACCAGTGGGATTTGAACCCGTGACCACTCTGTTCAAAGAGGTTTATGCTAACCACTAGTCTATAAATCTACGTATATAATTAATAGTTAAGTCATTTTTTGAATAATCTTTATTTATGTATGGTTACGTGTATGTTTAAGTTTATTACTACCAGCGGAAACCTGTAATTGGTCTTTTGTTATGTATTTTATTCTCTGTTCTGTTTTGAAATTAAGACTGTTGGTTTTCCTTAAATAAAATAAAACTACCACTAATCTACGTATAAAATATATAAATGTCACAATCCAGGTGTGCACTTCGGTTCGTTCATGAACATACTAGTTTGTTCACACACGAACTATAAATTTTAGTTTATGTGATAAAAGTTATTTTTAAAATGCCCACCAGGAGTTTTGAGCTGTCAAAACACCAAGTATTCAAAATGGGAAATCCTGTGGAAACCGTATTACAACGTTGTTTAAAACAATTTAACCCAGCTCAGAGTCTAGCCGTTTGCAGATCTGCCTAGACAAGTGCTCACATTATTTTAAAAAAGATATACATACATATCTCAAAAACTGTAGCACATAATAAGTTGAAAATATATTTTTGATACATTATTATATTGTGTTATAATTTACTTTACGCACAGAATTGAGTTTATATTGGATTATGCATAGACAAACTGTACGATCGACACATACATATATTTAATTATCATGTTCATATTCAGTGGGAATAATATATCAGAAAATTTCAATGATGATACAAAAAAGGTCAAGCAATTGACAAAATAAAGATACAAGTTTAGCGTAAAAATGAAGACTTTGTGGCCATTTTTGGCAGAAAAATTTTCAGTTTCTTGAGTTGAGTTGAGTTAAATAATTCAACTTCAATTATTAATTAAAATCACGGTGGAGTCCAATTGAACTCGAATCTGGTTATGAAGTCACAAACGTGTCCAGTACAAATCTATTTCGTTACATATCACAAGTCACAAGTTTGATCAAGTGTGACGGACTTTTGACACGGCTAAATAAAATTTTATCAACAGTACATCAAAGATATATTTAACAATACAAAACGATGATATTTTAATGGTTTTTCGAAAAACATTAAAGTCAAACTAACATACATACATATGAACAATACTTTTACAATCGAACATAAAAGCATTTTTTTTATTACTATCGTTAAGTTACATATGTACATATATTATACAAACAATATTTATTTCTTAGGTAGATTAATTAGCATTAGTTTATTTACTACAAAACGTTTTTTCTACGTTTATTTACAAAATACATTTAAAATATTGATTTCTTTTAAATTTTCCGTTGGAATACTTACATATACTAAGCCAGCAGTTTGGCTTAGTGATAGCGTATATATTTAGCATCACTGAGGTCATAGGTTCGAGTCCTCGCCACTGCTGGTTAGATTTGGGGGTTTTGTGACTCCAAATCGATCGTTTCTCTATCAGAGTTTGCCAATTTTATCTGATCATTGCTGAAACGGTTCCTGAAAATTGGTATTAGATCTAATCCTGTTGTCACAAAAATCTGCCTGTGTATAATTTGTATTAATTATACACAGTAATATGAAATCTATAGATATCTCTATCGACATCTCTATAATTTCGTATTTATTGTATGTATAAAAATTGTATACAAAAAAAATCTAAAAATAATCCATAGATGTCACTATGATTATTATTTCTGATTAATTGTTATATTCTATATATTCTGATTGTATATGTATGTATTACTGTATTTCTGATTTCTGATTGTTTATGTATTTCATTAACGTACACCCGTCGCATTGGAGCAAATCTGTAATGGCGAGTGTGTATTGATTTGTGACAATAAAATAAAATAAAAATAAATATACCTACATTTGTATATATGTATGTATGTAAGTATAAAGTGGGTGACTAATATTTGAAAAATAACGAGTTTTTTTTTCTATTTACAATATTGTATGTTTGTCAAATTTTCTTTATTAATAAAAGTTGAGACCATTGTGGTATTACAAGTAATCCTACTGCGCCTGAATGGTCGAAATTAAAATATACAAAGTAAAAATAAACGACAAAGAGACAATCAATATGAACTGTAGATAATACGGATAAACAAATAAAATGCTATCATAGTACAAAAGATAGAGGTAGAATGTTCAAGTGGATGAGATACAAAAACGGCTCAATCTCACAATCCCTAGAAACAGATAATGAATAGTTACATATCATCATCCTTATTCACAGCAATTCGCCAACCACTGCTGGATGAAGATCTATCCAACACGCTTCCATTCGTCTTTATTTTGAGCAACTTTCATTCATATCGTCCCACACATTTTTCTAATTTAATCAGCCCGTCTCCCTTGCGACCTTCCTTTTTCATTCTCTCGGGTACCATCCGAGCACTTCTTTCAGGCATCTATCGTCCATCCTTTTGTACATCTATAGCTACGTAGTCCGTCCATTGCAATTTCAATTTATTTACTCTCATCATTACATCAACCACCTTTATCATATATCTAACTCACATATTCCATTTTCTATCTCTCCATCAGTGGCATTTTAGATTTGAATGCAGCATTCATTTGCTCAAATGCACTCCATCCTAATTTCATACATCTCCTTATTTACTCATTTCTTATTACAGACCATAGAACTTGAACCATTCCTGTTATTTAATAGCTGATAACGCCATTTTGTTTGATTTTCAAACTATCGGAAGTCAAATTGATAATGGCGAATTTGTTCAAGGGGCACCTATGTACTTCGTGCGATGCAATTTGGCGAATGGCTTTCCGGTGAACCTGTTTCCGGTGAATTGATCGCTCAGTGAATTGGTATTCGATGAACTCACCTAGAGAGCCTGATTTAACACCGACCATTCTATCTAAGTATCACTTCATCTCAATTCGATTACAAAGTACGTCTTTGTAGCAAATTTATTCCACCGCTACCACCGATATTCTCGAATCCCTTTTATTAAAATATAGTCGAAAAATGCTCACGCGCCCACACGTATCCATTACGTAGTTTAATTTTTCTGAAAAGTACATGTGTAATTTTGAAATGTATATGTATATATGTAACTTCGTACAATATAAAGATGGGGTTGAATGTGTTTTTGCACTTTCTTATGTTAGCTAAAAATGCCTCCCAAGAGCAATACTCGTACATATTTTTGAAATATTGAATTTTGGTTCTAAAAACCCATATGAGAATTTACAACGTCTGATACAGCTTAGACGTTAAGGAAAATTCTTCATATTTTCTCATAAGTGAGTCGACGCTGAAACCGCGTCAATATATTATATACGAAAAGTATATAAAGTTGGTAATAAAATACGGAAAAGTTTTCACAAAGCAATCCACACGCGTTTCAAAAATAAATCATACATTGTAGGTATGTACAGACTGACAAAATTTCTAAAATAGATAATGTAATAAAATGCTCGTATTTAAACTGTGATGCAATAAAATATACTTGGTTCAAAAATACGATAAATATAAAGTACAGTTTGTAGGGATTTTTATTTAAATTTCTATTATGTCAGCGAAAAATGTATTCAATGAATCATTTCATTTGGGGCGTTACATTATCAATATAATATAGTGATCTTAATTTAGTTACGCATTCCTTCAACGCACGACCTATGGATCTCGACCCCATATGGGGTCTCGAAAGGTTTTCTGTGTGATAATTTCCAAGTGAATCAATAAACATTTCCAAGTGGAGTAATAAACAAACAAAATTTTTCGCTATTGTATAATTTTCACGATTAATACATGTTAACATCTTTAAATAATATTGTATATATTTTTTATACATTAAAAATGTATTGAGACGCGGGTCACCTGGCCTTTACGCCATTTTACCTTTATGCCAGTTATTTAACTTTTACGCATTTTTAAACGGCGTAAAAGTTAAATAACTTAATATGTATTTCATCAAAATCGCCGATAAATTTTGGTTTCGTCAAAATCGCCGATAAAATATTCAAAGTCGCATAAATCGAGAAACTATCATCGAAACAGTTTTTAGCATTTTTTTTTATTGCATAAAAATAATTATTATTCTATAGTTTAAAAATATATGTTCATTGAATACACATTTTGCATCAAAATATTTTTTGTAACGAAATTCAGGGGCAGCTCGTCTTAAGGAGCGTTGGTGCAAAAAACACCTAATTCAAAGTTAGCAAATTTATATCAATATACTAGCACTAAATTAACAAAAATCATAAGTAATGCGTATTTTAAACTGATTAAATATATGGCAAGACAAAAGTAAATACAATTGTTCCCACCGAGTCTGGTGCGTCAACGGTTTATTTCAAGTGTGCGTTTTGTTTTGCACTCCTTTTAAAAAATTCTTTATACAAAACCAACGAACGTGAAAAAGAACACTCTAGTATTTTAGACACGTGAAATCAATTCAGAAAATTTCCGATCCTCCAGTCACCCAATTCCAATGTCCTTTAGGTAGTAAGATATCGCATTTGCTTGTGAAAGGGTTGTTTTTTTTTCATCTTAATTCTTTGGAATTAGTGAACTCCTTATGTTTGTATTAAAAAAAAACCACTCACTATTCTAATATTCACTAATTGTAGCAATGCACTAACTAAGCAAAGGTTTGATAGATGTTTTCTGTATGTACATACATACATATAGACATGTATGTATGTACATACATACAGGCATACATCAATTTTCAACAACAAAAAAACTATCAACAAAATCGACACCGTGTATTTACAACGCATACACACTATTGAGTTACATAATTGTCGTTTTAAATATTCGTATGTAATACGTAGCGTGCGTCGTAAACACCGACTAACCGAGTCGTTTTGCAAAACTATGAATAAATTAATTAATTCGTGCCGAGACCGAGACAGCGGTCGCGACAAACGCTGAAATACGACCGGTCACATTGTGAAACTCTTGGGGTCTAAAAAGACCCTAGTCGGTGCGTGAACGCGTACCTACATATGTACATACATACATATGTACATGGGGAGGTACTGGGGTACCCACTAGAAGGTACCTATGTGCGATAATAGAGCGACAATAATAGGCGGATTGATAAACGACCCGTTGGCAGAAGGCGAATTTAACGAGCTGATTATGTCGTTCTTGGTTATTATACGTATACGGTATATATGAATATATGTATATATATATATATATATATATATATATATATATATATATATACACACATACAAATGTACATATGTATATGTACATATACTCGTATATACCCTTGCATTACTTTTGCACACCGGTCGGGTTGACAACGAGACCACTCCCAACTACAATACTTTCATACATATGTACATACATACAAATGTTTGTACCTACTCTCTGTAACGCGAACACTAGAGGAGAACTTTTCTTGTTTTGCATATTGTTCTTTTCAAGTTAAACTTTCAATTTTTTAAAAGTAACTTGCGAAGAAAGCGCACGGTAGTGTCTTGTTTACACACGTTAAGTTTTTACAGGGGGGTAATAAATGCAGACGCGTTCCCGTTAGATGATTCTATCTGAGAAGTATAATGAGAAATATTACAATGTTGCTTTTGTGCTCCGAACGCTGGTGGAGCTCGCAAGGGCGAGGCGGCATTTTTGAAATTAAATGAAAATTTCGGAGGTAATAAACAAACAAAAATTATATGTAAACTGAATCAATGCAAGCCAGATCAGAATTGAAAATAATATAGTATTTTTCATGATATTCATTATAGTATAAAAACATAGTAGGGGATAATTAAAAAAAATCACTTAATTAGAGCCGTAGCTAGGGTAGTTTGCACCCTGGAATAAACATACTACTAGCGCACCCCTCCCCCCCCTCCTTTCTCTATTATATTTCAAGTTTTAGAATCAAAATTACCGTTTTCTCATTTAGTACTAGCAATAAATAAATTCAATTAACCTGAGAATGTTGTAATTTTCGTAAATAGATACGTCGAATGGAACCCCTCCTTGTAGTGGTCGTCCGAATTTTAAATAAACATTTATAGTAAAATTTCAGATAATAATCAACATTTCAGCAACAACAGATAACACTGAGCAACAAAAAAAATATACCAGAGCGGAGACTAGCCAATCTTTACTAAGTTTGACCCACTGAATTCGAATATGATATTGATTTTTGTTGGTGGGTGATCGTTTACGAGATATGAGCGTTTAAAAAAATCCGCGATTTTTACAGTTTTTTGGCTTTTGCGGTCTTTAACTCAAAATTTAGGATTGTTACGCTCAAAGTGAGTATTGGAATCAATAGTCAGATATTTTTCCTATTTATTGTTATATTTTATTGCTTAAATACTTCTAATTAATTGTCTAGCGAATTTTAAAAGTCAAAAATATATTTTTTTTTACAGATTTTTTTTCTGTGCTATTTTTCATTTATTTGGCAAATTTTTTATTTCACCACGTTTATGAGGATTGGTTTTCTATCTCAATATTTTTTTTTATCTAAACGTACTAACTCAAGCGGTAATTGCAATTTAAATGCTTTCGTTGTGTATATGGTTGTAGCGCGTAATATTTGGGTGCAAGCGAGATGGCAGAGTACAGCGAGTCCGACCGCTAATTATCAACATAAAAATCATGTAAAAAACCCGATATTACTTAACGCAATTTGGCATTTATTTTTTATTTGATATTCTAATAATCGAAAATCTCTATTTATCTATGATATACTTTTATTTTATGTACGTAGTAACAATAGATGAAGTTTTGTGATAATGTGAATATTCGAACTCGAGATTTTGCCTTATTCGAACTCCGAATTGATAACTGATCACATTTTCATGATCTAGTTTATTAATTTATAACCATAGCAAAATCTCCCGATAGAAATTCCTAGCTGCTGAGTTTTTAAAATTGTAGCTTGGCATTTATTTTGTGATCATTACATTTTAACAACAAGAAGAAGAACTAGTTTTGGAAAAATACATTCATTAATAGACTTCTTTTGCGTATTTTATATTGTTGCAAGATATAATACAAAGTCGAAACACACCTTTACAAAACTTGAAATCCTCGGCGGTGGTTATCTAGGTTAGTGATCTAAGGTTTGTTTAGATTACCTGCAATTTTTATACCTGTTTTCTATTGGATTTCAAAATAATTCTAGTTGGAAATGTTACCGAAATTTTCAGCGTGGCGGGCTGTCAACAGAAAAGACGTCAGCACTCAAAGGGTTAACCAAATATACAGTACAGGTATCGGTTTTAGAATCTTGACAAATACAAATAAACTCAGAGTAACTTATGTACTAAATTCAAACCAAACTTTCATATGTTTATTAATAACTCTGCGGTTAATATAAAACATTACGATTATATTCAAGTAAAAAATCCAAAATGGACGTAATCCTGAGTATTAATTATAAAAATTAAAAAAAAGTTTTTAAAAACATACCTCTTCTATAATTTGTATATTAAATTATTGTTTTGAATAAAAATACCAATAATTTTATTTTACTACCACCATCTACATATGTTTAAAAATAAAAACTGGATAGACGTCAGTCACTTTTCAGAAATTCAAATTTAAAACACGTCTTACACGATATTTTTGGACCATCGTAATGGCGGAGGATCCATTTACTTATATTGATGACCAAAATGAGCAATATGGCAAAGTATGAAAACGATCGGATAAGAGGCAAACTTTTTCCTTAATCGTAATCGTAAGTGAAACGTAAAGGAGGTATGTAATGTGTAATAAAAAAGATAAACAAAATAATCAATAATATGGTTTCAAACTTGGACATATTTAGTTCGAGAAAAATATCAACAGGTGGTGCAAAATGGTTTTTGCAATATCAAAATGCGTAAATATTATTAAATTTTAAAGATTTCACGCTGAAGAGATTAATCGAATGCGCAAATAATTCCTTATGTGTATAATAAAAATAAAGTGCTTGCGTCGTCGTGTAATGCTTCTGACTTACAATTTTGCATGGCTCTGAAAATCTGGGACTTCTTGAAGTCTTGTCAGGTCTTACACCATAAGCCGTAGACTTAAGCCCTGGGGATTCCTGCCTTTTAGGGCTTAACGGCGTATCAGAACGTTGAGTTCCTTTGCGAAATGCACGCACACACTATCCACACGTTCACTTACATAACGTACACGTCTCGCGCCTAATCTAGTGCGTAATGTAATACATAATCCTGGCACATTTTGATAGCCCATTAGCGAATTTATCTACCTTTAATATAATGAGATCCGCAATAATATGACAGAGTCGAACAGCCGGCGATATATATTATATGTAATAATAAATTTAAAAAATAATAGCAAATGAGTTGACTCACTTGAAGTGTTGAGAGTTGATTGTTGTTGTGGGGGCAATAATGGTGGCGCCTGTACACTCCAGCCGGCCTTTACTACCTATAAAATAAATTGAAATAATTAATATTTATTATGGACACTTCATTTAAAACAATGTAAACATTTCATTGAAAATCGAAAACGTTCAGAAAAATCGACAATTGATCGTTTTACTGCATATTTTTCGGTATATGTTGAACAAAATGACGATGACAGCCAGTAATGGATTAGGCGATCAAGAAATACTGAAAATTTTAGGTAGATTACGGTTAAAAAGCGCTGAAAATTTCCGACTGCAACTTACTGAGATATAATATTCATGTCCTCTCAGAGAACACCCCCATTAGAACGTATTATATTTATCATTTAAATGATAAGTGTTTATGGTAAGCGACGTGTAAATATTTACATACATAGTATGTTTATATATAAGATAATATAAATCACTAAATATAATCAGGTCCTATAAAGAGTCCGAATAAAAACTAAAATAAAATGAATACTGGGGCAGTAAAACAGATAATATTTTATTTAAAAAAAAATTTTTATAGTAAACAAAATAGATCAAGATCAGTAGATCAGTAGCTATTAAAATAGATATAAGACGTATTGTGAACATAATTTAGTAATAATAAAAATCATTTAAAAATAAAAAATAAAGTTTTGTTGTATAAAAAAAGTTGTTGTTTTAGTTTAGATATTAAATTGTTATTTCCATTAATTTACATTTTATGTATTATGAAGAAAATAAATTTTCCCAGGGGTGTTAAGGGGATGTGATTAAAGGTCCGTTTATATTATCCAGCATTGCACGTCAACAACACTGCACGAAAATGACTTGTTCTGTTCATACTACACAGCACCGTTCATTTTCGGCGCGTTCATGCTTGTTTTGGACGAGTGCAAGGTAAAATCTACTCACATATACGTTACAGAGCGCGACGATATGGCACAAAATAGCTTGCGTCGTATTGTTGAATAAATATTGTCACACTATGACGTTTCCGAAAATATTCATATGCACATGGCAACACATTCATTAGTACGGGTGCACTCGCCAATAAGACGTAAAGTCATGCGTGAATATCTCTAAAATGGTAAAAAATACGATTCTGCTTGATACGTTATAATATGAATAGATCGTGTCGTTTGCTGATGTTTCGGCACGTCACATAGCATTGCGGAATATATGAATGTGTCCATATATATATATAGAATGTATTAAAGAATATTTTTCATGGTACTGTTTGCTGGCTTGAGCTATAAACGGTATAAACGAACCTTAAAGTGTTGTTAAAATTTGCAGTGTGACACAATTTACATATAATAATGTAGAATCTAAATAAATTCGCAACAAAGAAACAAACGCTATAGAAAGAAACAACTAAAAGTAAACTCTATGATTTTCATAGAATGACTGTCAGTTGATTATACATCATATTAATTATTCTCGGGACTTAAGTATCAAATTGAAATCCTGAAAAAATGCAACACATGCAACTTAATATCTCTATTTTTCGTTTCGATCAAAAGCGCACATTAGCTTTGAATACGACTATCGTGACAATTATTATCGGCGATATCATCATGAAAAGTCACGGAACAATGGGGGATGATGTGCCTTTGTGTCCAACCGATGAAGTACGCAGCACCAAAGGAGTCTTTTAACCTGAAAACCATCATGAATATTTAAAAAATGAATCACGCGACTCACTAATCAATATGGAAACTGTTGCATACAGTCACGCTATGCCATTCTGGACAGAAGCACACGATTCAAAATGTGTGCACACGACGAAACCTCGCTAAATATTCAAAGTCCTACAAAAGCGACTTTATATTTAAATAATAAATAATAAAAACTTCCTGTGCGTTTTCTGACTGCCAAAGATTAAAGTTCTGTAGTACTTAGATAATTATACCACTTAAGAATATATGTACTTACTACGTAAATATTATAAGTAAGCTCAAAAAACCAATAGATGCACTACATAAGAAGCTTTTAATACGTTATTTACTGACATGAGTGTAATGTGAAGAATTGATATTGAGTAATAAGAGTCGTGTGTTGGTCTCACCCGGTATCTTTTTTCTTACTTTTGTGTGTGTACTTTATTTCGAAACATCGAGAGAGAGTATGCATTACGAGGCATTCGATATAAGTGGAAAATTGACAGACGCTCTCTCTACGCTTTTCATATTCAAATTCCATCATTTATCAAGAAGTTGCCCCTCGCGAAATATTCAAAAGAAATTGAATAGAATTCCCTTAAGTCGCATAATTCTTTCCATCTGAGAATATTTTGTATATTTTATGCGCGCAGAAAAATTAAATGGAATTATGTATAACGTTCACGTACAATTTCTCTGAGAAGGTGTGATAATGGCCATTTCTCGCTTTAAAACTTAATTAATATTTCATGTTCGAGTATTTTAGTGTGTATATTTCAAATATGCACTAAGAGATGAAAATCTTATTAGATAACGTGTTAAATTTTGAATTAATTTAATATTTACTAATAGAATAATTTAACAAACGCTTTTCTGACTCATTTCATTTGAGATAAAATCAAAATCCTCATAAAGAACTGGTAACATACTGAATAAATCTATACATAAACATTTCGAACGTGAACTATGTATGTCATGAATTAAATTGAATTAAACATTATTTAAAGAGATTGATTGCATTAGTATAATAATGATTATTACTTTTAATGAAAATCAATTTTTATTTGTAAAACTACTTTGATTTTTTTTTTTTGTAATCGATACGTTTTCTCACACCAAATCTGAAACGGCCAATTTAGAAAATTGTGAAAAATTTGGTTACATTGCCATCTATTGATGAAAAGTATTATTTCTGTCAAAAAAAATGTATGCTTTATAGAAAAATACACCTCATATGAAAGTTATTCGCATTATATTTATTTTAATTTTGAATAATCATACTTTATTAAATTCAACTGCAAATAACTGCAAAATTCAAAATAATAATATATGCATTTTCTTACAAGTGGTTTGAATCTGAAATGATAATAAGAAAAACTTTTCATAGATGTCACTGCTAACATTATTTAAAAAAAATAATTTTATCGACAAAATAATATGTATGCATAGGTACATATATTCTATTTATACCTTTAAATTTTAAATCTAATATATAAATTCGAAAGAGACTTTCTATGTAAGTTTGTATCTTTGGTTGGGAATTTTGTAGATCTACATCTTTTTGACAATTCAAATAAATTTATTAAAAAAAAAAAAAATTAATATTTACTATTAGATACACCGTGTTTAAGCTGTTTATATTACAAATACTGAGCGAAGCCTTTACTATAAGATTAGGCACCTTAATCATTTTTGGATCGATAATTCATCAACTTACTTGAATAGGTCAGACTATGTCATTTCACATAAAAATAACTAAATTACTATCCGAACTATAAACGTATGATATAATTAGGGACTAACTTAATAATAATTATTTTAGTAGAAGTAAATTCAACAAAAAAAGTTCAAGGTTTATTTCAAATAATAAAAAAAGGGGTCGAAACGAATCGTGCGGTCTCTCGGATTTTTCGCTTTTGGCTGTAAAAAGGGCGACAGCGTGCCCTTTTCCAATTTTTAATGACCGAACCATTTTTAACCCTTCATTAGAGGGCGAAAGGCCACAAATCAAAGGTCAGCATGTGTCGAGACCACATGCGTCCCCCCTGCACTCGTTTTACATTTTAATTTATTTACGAATTTAAAGTGTTCCATTACAAAAGCTATTCCACTGCTGTAACATACGCTATTTTAATGTAAATATTATACATACGTACATACACATAATTAATGCAAATATCATTTCATACATATAAAGATCGGAATTCCTAAGATGCTCCCGTTTCGGTCTGAACGTGAAGATGAGTGTGAAGAGCTTGGCTTGTTTGAATTGTCCCGAGCTGTACAAGTTATCTTCATGCCAATTTTACGCAGTAAATTGAGCGTGTCGTTTAAATTCGCATCTCGAGACATTTGCACAAACCATACGATGCAACGTTAATAAACGTAAGCATTTTTTTTAAATAAAGGCAAACATGTAATAAAATAAAATTGCGCAAATGCCTAACGAAGACAGTTAAAAAACACGGGTCAAGCGGTTTGGCATTTGATAAATAGGAATGAGATAAATACCATTACATTAATTCTCGACTCTGAATGTGTTGCCAAATAAATTATAAAGGTAAGAAGATAAACGATTTTTAAATGTTTATTTATGTTAATGTTTTACATCTAATTAATTACAATAAAATTCCAGTGCTAGGTTTTAAAGGAACTACGCAACCTTTCTTATACAAGATTTTCGATATTTTTATATTATATATAAGAGTAAATTTATTTATATGATTATTTATTTTTTAAAAGCATAATTTGAATACAAATTATAATACATCAATTGTTGATATAAGGAACGTCATCATACATAATTAAATAGATTTCTTTACAGCCTCATAATTTCTGAAAGCGTGAATGCTTAGTAATAAAGATATCGAAAGGTTGTTCGAAAAGTACTTTGCGGTTAGTAAAGGATCAATTGGATAAGCCAGGTGAAGTTGAAAGTTTCGTAAAAAAGGCAAGACCTGAATTTCCGATGGAAAAGATTCCAGAAATGACACAGGGTTAGCTCATCTGATGGAGTTTATTCGACCCATTATGACCAAGAACTTTTTAAGTTAAGGGGAGAGAAAATTAATGTTTGTACTAAATAATAAATTAATGTATGCATGCATAATATAAAAATAATGTCTCATTAGATTTTTTTTACCACCTTTTTATACATATGTAATAGTTATATGTGCTAAATAATTCAATGTGCATTTGCTGCTCTTTAGATAAAACATTATCCATGTACATACATGCATACATATATGTATTATGCATACATACATGCATAGGAACGTATAAAGAAGACAGTTTGATCTGCGATAGATTTATCGAACAACTTCGAATCGGTCACGGTTGTTCGAAGGGCGTTTAAAGGAGGGTCGGGGGTAGTACAAGATCCGCCGCAGCAGGCATGGCCTCTGGATAGGGGGCGGAAGGGGTGACGAGGACGAAGGGTAGCGAAGGAGTCTCCGGAGGAAGTCCCGGGAGCGTCTTCGCTAATCAATTGCTTGGATGAGGAAGCAGAAGCGACAGATTCGGGGGATGGAGACGGGCAAATTGCTTAATGGTGCGGCGTACGGCGTGCCGGAGCGCGTGACCTGACTTAGAATACACCCCGACCACCCCCAAATTTCCACCCAACCACCACCCCCACGGAACGCTAAGTGAATTCGCTAAATGTTTTCATTCGAACTCTCGTCAGATTTCGTTCGAAATCGCTAATTTCCTGTGCACACAAACCAACACGCTAGTCAGAGATCGTCTACCATGCGATGTACATACATATTAGATTTTTATTATTTGAAAGGTGTTCATACAGATAGTATTCGAATTTAATTCAATTACTACTTTATCATGCGAAAATTTGAATTCGAAAATTTGACTGATTCGAACTCGGACTCGATTACTGATCATGTTTTCATGATCAAGAAAAAAATGTGTGTGGCTGTGTGTGTGTGTGTGTGTGTGTCTGCATGTGTGTATTTTGGGGATTTTTTGAATACCGTTAGCCTTATCAAACTGAAACTTAGTATTGGGTACTGAAATTCTTATCGACATGACGTAAAATTTTAATAATAATTTGTAATAGAAATTATAAATTTTATAACTTAATATTTTTTGAATATTTTTACCTGAACCGGAAGTAGTACTTTTACTCTAGAGAATCGAGGTTTTTCATGTTTTTCTCAGAAACCTTTCAGTTTATTGAACTGAAATTTTATATCTAGAAGCTTAAGTTTAATTTCAAGTTTTTTTGTATATATATATGGATAAAATTTGGTAAGCATCCGTCAACCGGAAGTGGCAGTTTACTCTAGTTCGATTTTTCTTCTACTATTTTTTTCGATCTCTTAAACATGTGTGCTCTTCACGAAAAAATTCAAGTATACTCATAATTCTCAATGTGATGAACATAAAAAAAATCACTAAATTTAATAAACCGGAAGTGGGGCTTTTTCCTCTTAGAAAGCTCAAAAATGTTGTGGCCACTATTCTGTCCACACCCCTGAACGTATCAAGCTGATTTATGTATATTTGTATTTTTTATGTACTAACTTTAGAGCTGATTAGGTTTTGGTCAGAATTCGTTAACCGGAAGTAGTATTTTTTTTAAAACAATATTTCATTATTTTATTTCGACCTTTAAAATTTAATTATGGTGATTTTAAGTAAGAAAAAAATTTCGAACAAAATCCGATAAACGGAAGTAGAACTTTTGTGTAAGTTTCCCAATATTTGCGTTCAATTTGTATCGAAAATGCTCTCATAACCGGCATGGGTAAACAAACGTGTATGTATGTTTAATTATTGAATGTTGTTTTGTGACCTTCTTATATTCCTCGAATACATAGATAAAGTCATGGGTTGGTCACATCCGATTTTTTTTTGTTTACGTCGAAAAAAATCATAGTAAAATAATCAATAAAATAATAAGTAACAAAATAATAATTGTTTTAATCAAAAAAAAACAAAATCATTTTTGACAATTCAAATTTATCAATTAAAAAAGACGCATTTTATATAAAAAAATTCAAAAACAATATATAAAAACAGAAACGATAAAAAAACGCGTCGAAACCAATTTTCTCGAAACACTAATTTGCGTAAAATGGACAATTTCATGTTAATTGTTTTTAAATAAGCATTCTAAGGAAGAGAAAGTAGGCTTTAACAATAGATAAATTCTTAATAAGATGCCATGCAGGTAGTGGCTGTTTCAAATACTCGAGTATTTATATCAAAAGCATTTTTTATAAGTGGCCTTATACTTTTGTCCACAACTGTACATAGTACACTATTATCATTAATATTTCGTAAAATTCAGTGACCATTTAATTTGTTTTCTATTTTAATTACCCCAAATGATATCTATCAAAATATTTTTTAACAAAACCACTGAAAATTTCACTTCTACTATTAAAAAAAACCAAAATTATTTTTAAAAAGTAGCTTTATAATCAGTGGCGGTTCGTGCATAAGAGCTGCGGCACTGTAGCACCACGAGACAAATTATGAAATAAACGCATTTATATACATTTACAACTTGTGAATGTAATTAAAATAAAGATTATTACATATTTAAGATACTCATTATTAATGAGTACATATGTCAAATATTTAATTTGGCATATCTAAGTTGTGCATGTGATTTTTTCATAATTTTTCTGGGCTAATAATAATCTGGGCTTTAATTTTTCATAATTTTCAGCTCCTATGCAAACTGTTTAACATTTATCACATACCACCTTTTCAATATTATGCTATGACAGTTTTACATATCGATGGCTTAGTCCACAGATATTGTATATCCATTTTTTAATTTGTATCGAATTTTAAGTTACAAATTCAAAATTGGGCATACAATATATGTACATATATACACTTAGCCATCGATATTTAGTGTTTAAAATAAAACATTTTCCTACATCATAATTTAAAAAATAAAATAAAAACTTTTAAATTATTGCAAGAGCACAACATTACACAAAACAATCGCAGAAGTCAATATCTACATCTTTTATTTTTTTAATTTTCGTGCGACACGTTACGGTAAAAGCGTTCCGTGCGTGCCCGCTTTTAAACGTCGCTTTGCACGCATCTCCGACGGGGGAGGGTTTGCCCCACCCCAACCCCTGCATTTCGCAATATTTACTAATTAACCCGTTCGCATACCACCCTGGCTGGAATGAAACAGGGCAGTAACTTTTTACGAGGCCATTCCGAGCGCGCGCTGCGACTTGGTACAGCGCGGATTCAATGAAACCACCACCATCCGTCCCACCCCGACCCGATTAATGAGAGCATTTTCCTATTCCCAAAAACGTCGTACACTTGATGCGAAAATTAATTTCGAATGCAGCACACTTTCCGACGCAAAAAATACAACATGTCGGCGATTAATACGCGCATATGTCGGAGAAAATGTATGGAGATGTGGTTAGCGTTAGCGGGGGAGTTCTGTCCGCGCACATAAATTATATATGGATTTGGATGGGTGACCGCGGGGTGTAGTTCGACTATCGAAAAGTGCACTCTAACATCACGTCCCCCTCCTACCTCGGTGTCCTCCTATTGCTATAGCAACCCTCTAAGAGTGCACAGTGGGTGTCCCATTACTGCAGCCGGTGCGTGACTGTCTTGACCTAAAAGCTTTTTACACATACTCGTCCGTAATAGAACACTCAAGTCGCTACTACACTTTGGCTGGACAACATCAACTTAACAGGAACGTTGTTCAAACTTTTTCAAAAAAAAAACAACTTTCGTATAAAACACCCTCTTCACCCCCCCCCCCTCGCAAATAGAAGAGATAGAAAAAAAACTGTATATATTTAATGGATTTGCTTTTTTTTCAATATATTAATAAAAAAAGGCAAAGTTTCAAAACGATCAGAAGAATGGAATAGTGCAGACGAATAAGAGAAGTGAAACATAGAGTAGCCTTGTAAAAAGCTTATAAGAGGCTTGTAAAAAGAAATAGTTATAGGCGTTCAAGCAATTAAAGCTAGATGACGGCGAAAACGGATATTCACCAAGAAAACGCCGAGGCGAGCGCAGTGGGCGAACAATGCCACTGAACATTTTGGGCCATTAACGTCAGGCACTATTTCGAGGGACAGATTTCAAACGCGTCTTACACGATATTTTTGCACCATCGTAATGGTGGAGGATCCATTTACTTATATTGATGACCAAAATAAGCAATATGGCAAAGTTTGAAAACGATCGGATAAGAGACAAATTTTTTCCTGAATTGTAATCGTAAGTCAAACATAAAGGAGGTTTGTAAAAATAGCCTTGAGTACGAAATATGTACACGGCAGTGAATTTTTCTAATAGCAACACTTTGCAAAAGTATTATATATTTTTTGCTTTTAAGTTACGTGAGCAGATATTGCATGTCTGATAGTATTACAATAGATAATAAGTGAAGATCCGTATTTCATTTTGCAACAGATGGTCAAAAATTCAAATTCTCATTTATTTATATATTTTCTCAATTAACCTAATAATTGTTTTTTATACT
Organism: Arctopsyche grandis; assembly: GCF_051622035.1. Taxonomy (NCBI): domain Eukaryota; kingdom Metazoa; phylum Arthropoda; class Insecta; order Trichoptera; family Hydropsychidae; genus Arctopsyche; species Arctopsyche grandis. Next base: position 24,338,021 of record NC_135357.1, read on the forward strand.
ACAGTAGCTGAACCCGGCATGCGTTGCAATGCCACAATAACGCATGCAATTCTCGTTCCCATTGCGTTCCCGTTCCCATTTGTCGGAAAAACGGAGGCGGCGAACACATTTGAAATTATTCAACTGTTTGTTTATTTTACCCTAACAACGCAGGTGGCGACACGAAAACATTTGAGATTATTGCGTGCAATGCCACTCATTCCCGTTTTTGGACGATATTTTTTACAGAAACTATCGCGGACATACACACAATAGCTCCTGTAAGTTTCATCGCAATCGGTTGAATGGTATAGGAACGCATACGTGACAGACAAACAGACAAATATTGATTTATATATACATATGTATATAGATTTCATTTGTTACCTTATATACATTTCATTAGCTTTAAATTGTACGCTAATATTTCATAAATTGAGTTACAAAGCGTTGAAATGATCTTTATTTTCAAAAATATGTCTAAAAGAAATATATGCATCTATGCTAAAACCGAATATTCAATTGGCTGAAATGAAATATGAAAGTGCTAAGATCAATAATAAAAATCCAATTACATCTATAATATTGTTGCGTAGGGGTGGGTGGAGGATCCAAATAAAAGTCGTTTCACAGCGTTTATTGATGATTAAGGAGATACACACACTGGCAGTGCTCAGTCCAGAATGTCTTGATATCGCCTAAGTACCGCCTTATAAGGGGCAGGTCTCTCAGGACATCTTCAACGTCTGATTTGTTTACCTATTGTTATGGTCACTTACTCGGATATGTATTCCCACGACATTTGGTCCCACGGTACCAAGGTATCGGTCACTTCTGAGAACTCCACGGGAATGCGACCGAGTGCCGCTACTACGCCATTGTTTAGCTTACTTGCACTTAGTTTGCAGATAATCCTCGAAACCAATTATAACGGTCGCACAGTGTCAGGGATGCGCCTCGGCTGAATCCGATTACACTTAACCGGCGGCTCTTTACTAACCTCTTATTTTAGTATACGTAACAATATTAAGCCAGAAGAAATATGTAGTAATAGTAATAGATTCATATTATACATACATACACAGTATATACATATATATATATATATATATATATATATTTGGACAAATTGTCATCACGCTTGGAAGCTATTAAGATGAAATAAAAACAAGTGAAATTAGATTGAAGTGCATTTGGACGAATTAGAGTTATTTTTTTAAATTATAAATATTTTTGGATAATCTGGTCGACATTGATGATGCATTGATGCAAAACTTGGGCATTAGGTGATAGGGCAAGAGGTGGACAAAGGATGGAATTATACGAAATGGAGTGTAAAAGGGTGCAAGTAAGATGGATAGGCGAAATATGGAAAATGTATTGAGGTAGGTAAATCAGCGTTGTTCAGAACAGAACAGAGATGAATGGCAGAGGAAATAATTAAAGAAGCCGAATGATGATGTATGGCCAACTACATGCCAACATTCATATGTTAATTCTTACTTTTGATAATACTCGTGAATGCCAAGAATCATTGCAGGTGTGAAAATAAGTGAATTAAAAAAAGCTTACGACACATAAAAATGTATAAAAAAAATTTAACGAGACTATTTTCAAAAAAAACATAACCTTAATTGTAACAAAAGGAACGAATTGAGTATTTGTTCTTATTTTTTGAGTCGAACGAAACAGTAACACTAAAATTATTATAAAATAAAACCTATAATTTACGACTCGTATCTGTGTATCTTCCTAAACTCTGAAATAGTTTTCTAGGCTTATTTAAGGTAAAATAACCGCATCAGTCGTCACATGTGCAATATGTAAAAAAAATAATTAGCTTCAGTGTGGCGTATTGTATTGATCGTAATCAGAGGAATTGCACGATGCGGTACAAAATTAGTCATAGCTACTCATTAAATAACTAATGATACAAAGAAAACAATAGAACTACAAATATTGGAGAAGTGCGAGGAAAATTCATTTCAGAAAATTGGGTTCCTTGAATCGTTCGAAGCTAAGAGGAAACGACATTTCATCATACAAATCGATGCGTATGTGTAGAGCAAAAAATAGCAATTTAAGATCGGAGTGCCTTTTTTTGACACTTGAACTGTAATCTGGCTAAAGTGGCTTTTTACTGAGGCTTTTGTCTCCCCCCTTCTTGTCTAATGCATTTCTAAAACCCACACCTCCATTTCGCCTGTCCACTGATTTATTGGTGCATATTCGCGATTTCATACGAGCGCACACACACATGTATTCACGAGAGATATAAAAATTCAACAAATATATGGACATATTTATATACACATAATATTTTTCCGGAACGAGGATATACGACGAGCTAACACATTATTCTCTCGGGATTTTACCCAGAAGTTTTGTTTTATAATTAATGTAACCCAATATAACCGAATAAATAATTTCAAAAACAGATTAAGTCCAGTTCAAATTTAATTCTGAATTTTTTAAACATTATTCGACCTCCAGTGAACAATGGCTCGTAACTGTATCGCACTCCATTTTATAGCAGTCAACATAATATTGGTCAGTCTATGTTATGCGATATAATAGATTCGTTTTCAAATATATAATACATACATACATAAACGTACGCAAGCGAAAGAACTGTAGTGGTAAAACCACAGACCACCCTTTTAAAATGCTAATTTGTTCAAATGACCTCTATAAAATTTCCCTACCTTTGCCGTTAGCTGCATTACTTTCTACGGGGGTGTAATTTTATCGCAATAATAAAAGGGATACTGTAGATGTTATTGTTATAAATGCGCGAATGTACTCGAAGGCATTAATATCACTTTTTGACGTCGCGAAATACACACATTAATTTCGCAACAGAACGATGTATTATATTATGACTTTGTTTGTACACAAAGTAATTTTCCGCATAATGCGCATATTTAAGGACAAATTTACAAAATACGTGATGATATTACGTAATGATATGAAAATTTCAAGGAACCGTAATGAGCCAAAGATAGCGCTTTGTGGCCGTCGCTGCTTTCTTTCGCACCGTGTCGGGGCAGAGAGCGAGCGAGATGAGGGGATGCAAAATTCTGTAACATTTTTTGAAGGAAAATTAGCATTTAAATACCAGGCGCTGTCAATATACGCACATTTATTTAGTTATTTTAAAAGCACATTAATTTTATTACGCATTCTACAAAATAAATTAATGAATTTTCTCCACGCATACTTATGTACGTAAAATTTAAATTCAAATTGATGCCACTCAATTGTCTGTTAAAATGCTAAATAAGCGACCTTGTTTATTTAATTTCCAATGAAGGTCAAAAATGACAAAAAAAATTTACACGAATCGCCAAATATCGAGCCGGCGGTTGTAATATCTTTGGGGGAAATATTGACTGCGCCGAGCAAGCGAGCATATAATAGCTACAGGATATTAAGAAAGTTTTAGCAAAAAGCCATGGACCCCACTAATTAGACACCATGACATGGAACTTTCGCGCTTAACGTCTTCTTTTAACATTCCACGGCCGTGGAAAATGGCCAAAATATCACAATGGTCGCTCGAACGTACGAGATTTATTAATAAAATAAAATAAAAAACACAATCCCTTAAGTTTCCCGCGGCGAAAAAAAAATATTTTGAAACAACGATAAATAACACGTGCAATATCTATGTGGATGTTATTAATTTATATGTTGAAATTTACACAAGATTTATTTCAGTCACTTTCCTTACTAAGACGATTAAAAACGGACATTTTTTTTCATAATTTTACTTTGTGTGTACATACATATGTACATCATAGCTGTAGCCAGGTGAGGATATGAAGTGCCCTCTTAAATAAAAAAAATAATATATATTTCGTAAAAATATATATAAAATCAAATTTAGAAATGTTTATTTTAATTCAGTGTCTGGCGTGAAATATTTTTCAATTAATAGACACTTAGTTTAAGCACAAAAAGTTTAAAACGTGAACTTGTTTTTGATAATTTGCAATATGATTTTTGCATAAAACCGTATTTAAGCGCCGCGGGAGTAATTTTTTTAGAAAAAATAGCATGGTAATTTCATTCAAAAATAATATTCTTATCATATGAATTCACTGGATATATCTTTATTTTAAATATGTCGAAAGAATATATACCTAATATTTTTATACGCTTTTTTTCTTTTGAAAACACGCTTGTGGGAGGGAGGGTTTGTTTCGACCCCCCCCCCCTCCCCCCTAAAAAACCTTGGCTACGGCCGTGATGTCCATGTACATATGTATGTACATATATATACATATGTATGCACTCAAGATGGTATTATATATAAATTAAACTTTCAAAAAAAAAACAGCACACGAAGAGCATGTCCGCGTATGCGTTTCTCAGATTGAAGTTAATAATTCGGTCGAGTGGAAAATGGAGGCGGGCAGTTTTCCCGAATGCCAAAATTAATTATTTAAATGAGAAACATGGAATCGGCGAGAAAAAGGAACGGAACGAAATTAAGAGGAATTCGTTGCCGTTCGAGCGTTAATTTCCGCCTTTCAAACTTTATCAATTATTCATTGCGTTTTTATTAGCCGACGAGAGAACGATACATACTCATTCATCCTTCACACACACACACACACTGTGTTATTTAAATACCGATACAGACAACTTCCTTTCTCATTTCGAGTTTATAAATAAACAAAATAACTCGACACCATCATGCAATATGAAAACTGCATCGATAGATGTATCTACTACATACATATCTTGAAGACATATTTAATTTCTTACGGAAATATGATTGTCTACATATGAGAAAAATATATATTTAAATCCGGAAAAAACTCATAATATTTAGTGTTTTAAACATAAATTTGAAAATCGTGTAATTTTTTTTATCTTCCATATCATACGTTATAATCGCATGAAAGTTTAGTTGCGTAGCAGTGTCGGAGGGCGATCTTCTCGTTTGGCTGTAAAACAATAATTATTTAAATTAGAATGCTGAAAAAACTTCACCCCCTTAATCCACCCCCATACACCCAATCTCGTTACCGAGGGAAGATTTCTGCGCTGAGGGAACACCCAGGGGTGAAAGACAATGGAAGCGTTAAGGACATAAATGAACGAGCCTGGGGCGGCACGAACTGCCGTTCATACATTTTTTCATTTATAAATAATTTTTATTCAAGACTAAAAACATAACAAGAAAATATGAAATCTGTCCATGTAAAGTTTTAATTATGACGACGAGTTTAAAATATGCAGAAAATCCTAACAACGCCAATTTCAACGACACGACAACAATTAAAAGTAGACAACGTCATTAAAAGAACATGATATGAAATAAGACTTTTTAATTTAAATTTATTATATGACTTAAACTAAACTTCTTACAAAGCCACCCGAAACTTTTGTCACGTTCTGTCCATAATTTTTACAAAACTTTGAATTGCAGATTAAAATAACAAAAGAATAGCACACATACATAACAATATATTTTACCACACGTACATATCCAAGTATATATTATATTTATGCATGTATATTATTTTTAGCATTGTGCCATCATGGGATTTCCATCAGCGCATCTTCGGTGCGCTCCATTTTATCGACTTGAAATTTTTAAAAATACTCGATTTTTCGACTTTTTGTCTGCTTGAACAGGAGTTTGTAAATTGTATGCAAATTTTTTTCTATACATACATATATGTATATAATCTTTAATATACGAGACATATTGTGATTATTTATTGATTTTTAAGTTATTAACACACCTATTATAAATATTTTAAAAAGTGTTTAAAAATCAATTCTTACTTATTTTTGTAATAGGTAATAATGTTCACCTCGTAAAATAAATACTTCACTGTATAAAACATTTTTGTATTTTTATAAACTCGACGGCGAGATACGCCAAAAAAGTCGAGGACACGAGGACCGAAAAATTTCAAGTCTGTGAAACAGAGTAGACTCGGTTAACTTTATACATTTTATGTATTGTAATATTATATATTATAGTATAATTATAAATTTGAAATTAAATTTAAATAATGGTGAAAAATGTGAATAGGTGGGCAATTTTTTTAATAAGCAATTAAAACAGATAAATTGTCAAACTTTAAAACGATCGACCGGTTTGCTCAAACCAAGGTCTGATCAACAACACTAGATCAGGACTCGAGCCCGTGACCCCTCAATTATTAACATTATGCGCTAACCACTGAACTATGATCCTGACTGTATTTACATACATAAGTATATATATATGTATGTATATCACAAATGTATCATTAAAATTAAACACAATAAAATACAAATTTGTACATATGTAGATATGTATGTATACTTATCACGCACTGCACTGCACGGCTTGCGCTTACATAAGAATCGCAATAATTATACACAAAAAAAAACTTTGTTAATTATTCAAATTTATTCTTTTTATGTAAAAATTTTCACAGAAATTTATTCAAATCCCCACCCCTTTTTATCCAACCGTATTATTTCGAAAGAATCGCAGTAAAAATCTTTGACTTTGTCTCGGCCGTGAGAGGTACCCGCCCTCATTAGACTCAGTCAATATTTGCCTGAGATACTGTGACAGAAGGTTCTGTCTTATGCACCCCCTCCTGTATAAAAACCTATCTGCGTACATATGTATATATATATATATATATATATATATATATATATATATATATATATACATACATATATAATTATTAAAATATGTATATATATATATTACAAATACGAATATCTCACACGACACGTGATGTCGAAGATTCAATATAGGTGTGTAGGAAGTACATTGTACATATGTACGTGAACGCTTGTGCATATATTGCACATTTTACATGTCGAGGGATGGTCCCACATTCCAGTCTGGACCCTCGTGTTAATAAAGTCGTCTGGCACGACAGCTGCCAGCCATTTTTTAATATGAAAAAATTATATCCCTGCATTTTTTTCCGTTTCGTGGCACACAGTACATTTTCAAACACAATTTCTCTCCGTATACCGTATACAGCGATAGCCAGATTCATATTTATACATACATACAAGTAGAATTTTCCGACATTCCTTGAATTTTTCGATTTCATAAAGTGAAATTTTCAATGACGTACTTTTCATAAATATTAGTAAATGCGAAGTATAATATATACATACATACATATGTATGTACATTCATTGTATATATGTATGTACATACGAGTACATATATGAAATGAAATGAAAAAGTGTCATCTCTGTGGAATATGTCAAATATAATTACAGTCTGATTGATTCAAATTGAATTGCATTAAATTAATTGCTTAGGAAACGAGGGGTTGTTTTTTTTATTTTAAGATGAAATTAAAATATATATATATATATATATATATATATATATATATATATATATATATATATATATATATATACTCATTTAAGATCTGCAATAAAATACACGTAAAAATGTTATTTTACTGAAACTGCCCACGAGAACGAGAACATTTCAGAGGAAAATGTGACTTTTATTAAAGTTGTCTACCAAATAAAAGCGTGGGTAGTAAGGATCTCTAATACAGGTATTTTAAATGAAGATACGCACACATTCTATAATTAATTAATTAAAAATGTAACAATTAGCTGCGCCGTTTCCTTTCGAATTTATGCTTTTTTAGATTTTCCGACGAAAATGTAAAATTTTTCAATTACCATCGGATAGTTTTTAGTGTCCAAGAGATGGGTCTTTGTTCCAATGTATTCCCCACACTGGACAAAGTCGTAGATAGCCGTCCGGATGTGCATAATCTTGCTTGCTAACTTTGTCCAGAGTATGAATGTCATGTACAGACATTCAACCACTATATTTCAACCCTTTCACCCAGCGAGAGTTTAGCTTTGATTCAAACGCGCCAAGAATTCTACACGCTATGCTACCACAGGACGATTCAAAACTTTCATAGCTTAATAAATTAATTCAAAGTTCATTCAATCAATCAAAACAAGAAAAAATATTACAATTCAATATATACATACATAGGTACATATGTTTATTACAATTCCAGTATAACGAACAACAAATCAATTATCCCTTACATTATTTATTTAATAAATTATGTATGTTACGAGTAAAAATTCCTAAACAGCAGTATCCAATATTTTCCAGTTTCGTTTGAATTTATAAAACAGTACAATAAATAGGTGATTATAACTTCGCTATAATTCAACAATACATATCAAAGACAAATTCAATACAGAAACTAGTCATGAAAAGACGATTGAGGATTTGATTTTTAATTATTATCACACGTTTGCTTAAGAATACATATGTACATACATATACACACACTAGAATAAAATATGATTTTATAGCACGTGATATCATTACAAAAGCGTTTGAATCCAAGCCACGTGCAAGTTTTGGATCTCTGGAGAAAAGACGAGTTTTTTTTTTATTGAGCTATAAAAATATACGTACGCGCGATGCAAGAACAAAATTGTACTGTTTCTCTCAGTAAATTGACTTTTTATACGAAAAGCAATATTATATATGTATATATATATATATATATATATATATATATATATATATATATATATATATATATACATATGAACGAGTATGAAGCCAGCCAAATTCTTACAGAAGAAAACTTTTCAATTACTCAAAGTAAATGAAAATATAAACAAGTTACAATTCAATTTAAAGGTCAAAGACATTTACAAAAATTAATTATGACATGCGAAGTTGAACTGTATTCTTTAAATATTTCAAAAAGCCGTACAAATTTTAAATAACTATAAATTACAAGTGTTTTTACCCGGCTTCGCTCGGTATTTGTAATATAAACCGCATAAACATAGCCAATATAATAGTAAACATTTTATTAATTTTATATGGATAAATTTATTTTATTTAAATTTATTTGAATATTCATTTGTTTTTTTATTAAATTGAACGTCACGGATTTTACGAACCAAACAAACAAACATTCATACTTACAAAGTCTCTTTCAACATTATATATTAGATATATAGAACCGTGTATCGTAATTAAAAAATATAAACCTTGCATCTTGGTCGTAGGTCTTATTTGATTTTCCATTTTGAAAGCGATCAAAATATATATTTTAAGTCGTATATATTTTTTAAGCAGTAATATTGGTTGTAAACAGTAAACGAGATCCTCTTGCATATCAAAGTATAGTGTTTATAATATAAACATTTGAAGGAATGCAAAGCTCTTTGTGTTGTAATTGAAACGTTGATTTACCGAAGCGCTCTCGAATTATTTTACTTTTCTCGCACAATCATCGTGAAGGGCGATAAGAAAGTCAGGTGTTGGGGAGGCTGGGGAGGTGTAGGAAAAATTCCAGGCAGGTGGTAAAGTGGTACGACTACAAATCATGCGGTATAGGGTTCAAAGCCGAGTGATGTATGTGCGAGACTCAAACCCTGTGCCCTCGGAATTTAAACGAGCGGTTTTAGCAACAGCTATCCACCCCCGCGGTGTTACACCACAGCATCTCAAACTGACTCGAGCGTATAATTCACCTGCATACACCACATCGACTAATCAGTCACAGAAGGAAAATTTTCAATACATGTACTCTCGACCCCGGAAATGACTGAGAGAAAACTCGCGAGAGAAATGACTTTGCCCGTTTAATGCAGTTGTTTGGAGGAGAGTTGGGATCGTTGGCACATTTGAGAAGGTTTGCCGACGCCCCCATCATCGCTTTTATAAAGTTGTGGGTCTTCCTCGTCCCGCTTTTCCCCCATTGCGGGTTAAGTTCTTGTGAAAACTTGCGGGAGTCATAACTTCGGCCGTAAAACCGACATCACTCCATTGGATCATATTAATGTATGGCTTTTTTAAATTGTACGCACGAAAGCCTCACTATAAAATATACTACATAAAATGAAAAGCCAAAGTATCAAACCAATTTTTACGAATTCAAAATAATATTCTACAATTACGTACATATTGATTTATAGAATACGCAACATGTTGTGAAAAAAAGTCTTTGAAGTATAATATTATCATGGCGAATTAAACCTTGCGTAACAATGGTAAACACTGCCACACAACCACAACTGTATGTTGAGGGTGTATAAAGGATATCAACCCCTTGGAAGAAAGCGATTTGACCACATAAATACGAGTGCGGATCAGCGTTATCTCGCTTGACCAGAGATCCTGCAGCCCGTCTTGCCTTTATAGAAGCTGTCATAACCGAAACTTCCCCAAATACACTTGTACGTATATCTATCTACACATTGCATTCACATCCAATCTTTGCAATTCAGTATTATATTATACTAGTTTTATGCCCGTTAAAATTTCCGAATTTTTACATCGCGTACATGTATTAACTCAGAGTTGATAAGATTTAGGCTAAAATTTGTAAACCGGAAGTAGTATTTTTTTTTTAAAACAATATTTCATTATTTTATTTTGACCTTTTAAATTATTTTAATCTTCTTGATATTTATTGTTTATAATACTGATAGGGATTTTAAGTGATAAAAAAAATTTGAACAAAATCCGACAACCGAAAGTAGAACTTTTGTCTTGTGCAAATTTCCATACATCTGCGCTTTTTGCATACATTTGTAACGAAAATGCAGTCATAGCTATTAGTATTTCATTATGCTGCCAGTATGTGTGAATGTGTTTGTGCGGTTAAATATCGAATTTTGTTTTGTGACCTTCTTATATTCCTCAAATACATAGATAAAGTTATGAGTTGGTCACATTGGAATTTTTACTTTATCTATGTTTTAATGGTAGTGGACGTACAAAGGATATACGAGGGTATGAAGATATTAATAAAATATTGATTAAATCAGCATTGGTATATTTTCGAGACATTTTTCTTGAGTTATGCTCTCTGAATCTACTGATTTCTTTTTGCCTGGCTTCTTGCACATTTTCACTCAATTTTCCAGAGGGAAGCAATAAAGATCGCATCACTGATGCACCATGTATTATTATTTTATGCACGCACGGTGCTGCGTTTTCAAAAATCATGTAAAATCATTACTATCGCGAAATAAAACGAGCGGTTTTTATCAAAAATAAACAAGGAACAATATATTTGATAACGCCAATTAAAAATTTTCATATTTGAAAATGAAGATGAACAAATTTGAAAATATACGAAAATAAGGTGTACGTAAAAACTGGAATAGAGACATAAAAATAACAAAAATGCAAATATTACAATCGAAAAAGAAAAAGTAATACAGACTAAGATAAAATAAGGTAAGAGAATGCTAAATAAGTAATTGTAGAATAAAGTAAAATGAAATAAGACAAATGACCTATTAAATTAGGTGTATGTAGATCAAAATAAATAATAATAATGCTTCATACAGCTCTATTCGAGATATTGCAAACAAAAAACAAAATAATCTAATATATAATTTCGAAAAAACTGTTTGTGTGTGCAATATTAGATGAGCTATATTTAAGATGTTTATAATACAAAAAATCACTAATAAAACCACTAGTGTAATAAAAATCAACTTTCTTAAATTTACTTTTCTAAATTGCTTGAAAAAACGGTGTTTTGTATCTTTTGATTTTTTTTAAATTCAAATAATTAATATCCTACAGGCAGGCTACAAATATATATTTTTTTTCATTTGATTATTTTTCTAATTTTTTATGTATAAACTGAAAGTCAATCCGTTTTCGCCATTTTTTGAAGTAGATCGAAAATATCTTTAGAAGGCGACAAATGCCGACACCAAATTAAGTTTTATCTGTCACTCAGATAACTGGTCAATATGATGATACAAGTGGTCTGTTGTGGTAAAAAATGACAACACATAGTTAAAACTCAAGGCAAAGTAAAATTATTCATAAAAAAAGTTTATTTTTTAAGGAAATAAAACTGACCACAAAAACATACACTGATGCTAAATATACCAAAAAAAAATTACGCAGATTTGAAAACCTTACTCTGCAGTATCTCTGACATACTTCAATTTTATTATTGTCACAAATTTTCACTGCACAATGACCATCCGCAATCAGAGCACGCTAGGTAATGAAGCGGCCGCGTTTGACACATTGCATATTTCCGTTATTGTGAATGTTGTGAAATCGAAACCAGTGCGAATAATGAAATTCTAATGATTGTATATTGTAGAGTAATCTATTGAGGTGACATTACGCCATGAATAATGAAGGTGCGGTGATTTTAGCCAAAAGAACTTGTTTCCATCTTTTGTTCTAAACGCAGCACAGTGCACCGTGGTGTATTGGTTTAAAGCCCAGTCAAGCAACCGAGTGGCCCAGGTTCGATCCGAGACAATGAATTAATTTTAATTTTAATTAAAAAATATATATTTAATTGTTTAATATGAAAAAAAAATGGTTCAAAACCTCGCTAAATAAAATTATTATAATCACGTATTTTTATATGGCGAGGACGAAAAACTGCAATTAATGTTTAAAAATTAATTGCAGAAAAGAACTATTTGAATATTCGACGATGGTTTCACGGCTAAGTTTCTGAACTCAGGTATATCTATAAGAGAATATTTGTGTTCTTGTGAGGGTTCGCCGGTTCGACTCCGAATGAGAATTTTTACAAAGAATTTTTTGTCGATTAATTCATTATGTTCGGCTAGCGTTGGGACACACACAGATTACCGTCTTTATATATATAATATAATATAACAATAAGAAATTTCCTAATACGTATGTTATTACAACCTGTCCGGTGTGGTGAAGCAATTTCCAAATATGTATTGAAATTTTCTCGTATAGATTAACACTTCAGTTAAATTTCTAATACATATATGTATGTACAAGCATATATTTTAATCATGTACCAGTAGTGAGTTCTCAAGGAAAATATTTGCTTTGGTCAATCTAAAATAACATCGACGCGTATACGGTGGACTATCCGAGGGGAGAAAACGCCTGTGAAAATATTTCGATTCTGGTTCAATATACAACCTTTCACATTCTCATATAAAACATTATCCAGTTTCTAGTCAAGCCAATATAAAAACAAAAACCAAAAAACTCAAAAAAAAAAAAATTATATATTTATGTATGTATTTTACTACTACGAATACAAGATAGATCGAATAATCTCTGTATATGTATATAGGTAAACATATACATGAATATATCGATAAATGTTGATTTTGTAAATTTCAACTTTGAGATTTTAATTTAATACGTTTTTAAGATTTTCATAATTTTCAAATTCCAAAAAATGTTTTTTTTTTCTGAAAAAATTCAAATTCTCACACATAAAGCACCCAAAAGAAACACATGCCAGCGAGCTGTTCAGCTTTCTTTTCGGACTAGTATAAATAATTAAATTGAGCTACACTTTCCAAACTGGAAAAAACCTTATTGTTGTCGTGGTGCGAACGTGTTCGCTGTGTCAACACAATTTCATTGTTCACACAAAGGGTTTGCCGAATAAACCCCTCAAGACCCACCTGGGGTCGTCTCCGGTCGCCGTGCGCGGAAGGGATTAAATATTTAATGGAATGTACGTATTCCAAAAAGAGTTTTTCGAGTTTGCAGCCACCGGCCACTTTCGTGTACATACCAAATTAGCGTTAATAGTTCACGAGCCCGACCATCGAAAATTCAAATTCACCGGCGAGTTTTCAATGCATCCTCAGAGCAATTTGATCGCGCAGCTGACTGGCGTTGTTGATTGAAGACGCAGAAGTGTTGATGATGTGCGACTAACAACACCGATGACAGCAAACTCGAGCTATTTCCGTGCAACTCGACGAGACGCTCACTATTAATTTGACGACAACAAAAACACTATAGCAAATGGGACGGTGTCGATGTGATTGATCAGTCATTAAAGTTAGCGAAATTCTTAATTCGAAAACATTCGTCACGATGACGGCTGAGAATTTGCAGACGTCGCCTAAAACTCTAAATAGCGTGGAGCACATACCGATCATTTTTTAGCACGACACACCCTCAATTTACTGATAACAAATTAATCGAGAAGTTGGAATTGTCCGAAACAATTTAAGTCATTTATAAACAAAAATACAATACATATATTTATGTATACACATATAACCATTAGCCTACATTTATTTGAATTAGCCGGGAAATCAATATTTCACATTTTTTCATTGTACAATGCCCCAGTAAATAGAAAATTCTGTACCTAAATGTATGTATGTGTATGTAGTCGATCTTGTTTGTTGTCCAAACCATGATCGTTAAATTGGTATGTCGTAAAATATTTTGATGATTTATATACATATGTCTTAAACATCTAATATATAATTTTGAAAGAGACTTTGTATGTATGTAAGCTTTGGTTCGTAGATTCTGTGACATTATAGAAAAAATAAAATTTTCTATGACGACGATATCGATATCGATTTCGATTCTGTTTTCGATTCAGATTTCGATTTCAGTTCCGATTTCCGATTCTAATTTCAGTTCCGATTTCCGATTCCCATTTCAGTTCCAATTTCTAATCCCGATTTTAATTCCGGATCGTGATTCCTTTTTCAGTTTAGTTTCAAAATGTTTACTATTAGATTAGCCATGTTTTAAGCGATTTATATTACAAATATCGAGCGAAGCCGGGTAAAACGAATAGTATTTTATATATACAGCATTATCTAATAGAAAAGCTCAAATTTGGAAATATGTAGTAGTAATTGCATAGCACGATTGCTAGAAAAATCATCGCCTGTCGTTATATGTACATATATTAGCGGTCATTAGCCGTCAATGAAAAGGACACCTTTCTTGACTGATTGAAAAATTTACATTTATTTGCACTACGGTGTATTACATTGTATTTGTAATATTTTTAAGTAATTCAACTTGCAAATCTGCAATAAATTGTGAAATAAAGAAATTAATTATACCTGCTTTTGTCACCTTTCATTAATTTTTACTGTATGTAATATTGTATTTATTATTTGACAACATATTCGTAAAAACATTTGAAAATCATATTAATTATTATACAGATTTTCTTGAATTTGCAGGAGAATTTTAGCTATTACCATGTGTATCGGTTTGTAAATTTTATCCAAATTTCTTTATGCTCCTTCCGTGTTTTTTAAGTTACATATTTGAATATAAAAAAATGGTGTAATAAATATGTATATGATTATATGTATATATGTATTCATATACACACAAAATTGAATACGTATGTATATTTTACAATTTAATATTTCTTTAGTTATATTTATTTTTAAATATATTTATGTGACTTTTTTTCGCATTTAAAACACTATCTTTAACATTTCATATCAATAAATTTGACACTTCATAAAGATTTAACAGCGATATCTGAAAATAAAATACGGAGCTCCTAATATTGAAGAACCTAGATCAATGTATCAATACACAAAATCAATTTTGTTTCAGACAAGAAATATGAATGTATTTGAAATGTAACCGCACATACAGGCATACAGCTACATATAATATTCATGTTTGCACAGTATGATTAAAAGGAATTTGTAATGAAGTTCGCCTAAGGCTTTTCAGGGGAGACTGTATCGCAGTGCTACTCAGAAAGCTCACCTTTCCAGAACAAAATATTCAGATTTTAGATATTCCTATGTACATACATACATACATACATACACCTGCCTGTACTGCATGTATTCGTGTATGAACGTACTTTTTAAACTTCAACGTCACGTCACCCCATCTAAGCCTGTTCTGTGCTCTAGTTTAAACACAACGACGATAAATACCCAGCGATTTACCTACTACATACATATGTATGTATAATATACATACATACATACATATATAGCCATTCGAATATATGCAAATTCGATTCATAACAGTCTCACGCCTTTTGGTGGGCTTGTATAAATATTATTCATTAATTTGTGGAATATTTTGCATGCCGTAGGGGAGGAGGAGGAAGAGGAGGAATAGAGACTTCAATTATCGCCGCAACCCGTTCGCGACCGGTCGAACGTGAAATTACAAAATTAAACACGCGCGCACGTGCGTGACAGCCCGATCGCATACATCAAGACAATTGTGTAAGTAAACTCCAAAATGTCAATTGGGTTCGAGCACACAAACCCCATGGACAAACACTACTATAGTGTGTTTGGAATTCCGTCGGGACGCATATCTACCCCACAAACGCTTGCGTACCGTTGTTACTATTTATCTCGTGTGTCACCATTCTATTTTTGCGGTATTGTGTGCTATTGCGTATCATTCCGCACATTCAAAACTTTCACCGAAAATTAACACACAAAAAAATCTTATGTATTATAAAATGGTACATCAAAATATTATATTCGTTGAGAAAATTATCAAGAGTGAAATATTTTCCAATAAGAAATACTAATTACGTCGCTAATTTTGTAACGATTATAAAATTAGTAAAAAACCAGTTAATAAAGTAGGATCTGAAATATTTTCACAAAGAAACATTATAAAGCACTTAACAATAATAAATTAAGTGAACCATCGCTTATAATAGACATTGTTGCGTCGCGACGGCTACGAAATATCATTGTTTAGTTTATGTGTTGAAATGCCAAATTGTCGTATATATATTTACATGTATATCTAATAGAATTAATCTACCAAAGAATTAGTTCAGTATCTAGATTTTATTAAATGTTATCAAAATAAACACATTTAAGTTTATGTTGTTATTTTTTTTAACTTCATTGAAATGAAAAATAATGTTAAATGACAAAATGTATAACCATCAAATATAATATTAATTTATATTACATATTTCCAAAATTAATATCGAAATGTATTATTTAATTTGCATTCAAATAAGTCTAGATTATGACTGTTAGGATATATTTTTTTCTAAACTGGTAAAACTCATCATAATATATATTTCCGGCATAAATTTTATTTTATCCAATAAGTATCTCATCGTTTTGAATAAAATAATAAAAGAAACCGAAAAATTTCCATTTTAATTTTTGAAATCAAAACAAGTGTTTAAATTTAAACAACCGAATACTTTTGTTTTCGTTTTATTTGTAATTGAAAATGTTTTCGAGTTATAAAATTTCACTTTACTCAACTTAATTTAATTTTCTTAAATTTTCAAATCAATGAAGCCTTATATCAACAATTACATATGTACGTACGTACCTACGAAATCTCAAATGAGATGAATTTTAGGTTATCGACTTTAGAGAGTCTTTAATTAATATTATGTATTAGATGTATTATGAGCATTTATAAGGATTGTAAATAGGTTTTTGAGCTATTTTTCCTATTATGCTGTAGATTAACATTAGAATAATATAATACTATGATTACTAACCAAATAAAATAAAATTGTAAAATAGAAAATGATCAGTAGATCAGTAGCTATTAAAATAGATATAAGATGTATTATGAACGTATGTAATTTCGTAATAATAAAAAGCATTTAAAAATAAAAATAAAATCAAATGAGACGAATCTATTCACATGCGCTAGGTTAGAATTGCCGCCTAAAATCCACAAAAAACTACTCCAATCATCATCAAAAAAGCATGAGTATCTTACCTTTTCACCGGGCACAATGGGGACTGATGTTGCTGCCGCTGCCGGTATGAAATTCCAAACAGATTGTCCCTGATGAGACCACTGCGTCTGGAGTACGGGTGCAGTCGTCAACACAACGCCGACCGGCGGCATGGCGACACCTCCTTGCAAATTTTCACAATCGCACTTTCCAGTCTTTCCCTGTTTGGACGAACCCATTTCTGCGCCCTTCTTCGATTGTTCAGAATCTAATCTATCAGATTCGCAACCGCACTCGGTGTCGGCGTCATCAGAATCGTCCGCGCAGCACCCTCTCTCGCGATTGTCTACGCTTTGAGCATCGTCTTCGTCGTCATCGTCGTTATTTTCAGTTTGATGTACTTGACACTCCCTCGTCTTCTTCAATTGGGTCGCATTGACTAACGGTCTGTTGATATACAATTTTTGATTGGGATACACCGATCCTTGAATGATTCCAGGGTGACTCAGTATAGCGTTAGGCGGCACTAGCATCCCCCCATGCATTCCAATCTGTGGAATCGTGACGATCTTCCTCACTACGGTTTGGTTGGGCGCTTTAGCATATTTGCAAGTATGCTTTGCGCTGCAAGATTTGCCAACAGGTTTGTTTTGTTTACAATGGTGTTTACTTTCCCTGACACAACACTTCGCCTCCCTCTCTTCTTGTTGTTCGACGGCACGGTGACAGCTTGAATACGAGTGCTTTGATGCTTTTCTACTGTTAAAATCTTTTTGACTATCTTCGTAACTATTACTAGGTAGCAACGGGGTTTTTAGAAGTGGTGCTTGTCTTTGAGATGATTTTCCACCGTTGAAACTATTAAGATTACTCTTTACATAACAACTTTGACTATCATTATCTTCATCGAAAGGTATAGAAGACTCTTCTAAGTCATAATCGGCAGTGTAGTCATCGGATCCAGACGAATAAACATGATTATGTGCTTCCGAATCGTTATACCATTGATTTGATGGCAGCTTTTGACATTTCGACACTTCGCCCCTGTACTGACCTAACAGAGAGGTTTTCTTTTGTGGTGCAGCTACTTTGGAAGATGATTCTTCTGAAGCGTTTACAGCAGGCCTCGGTCCGGCGCGAGTGCTCGAATTGCTCGAATATGGATGGACGCGTGCTGTTGTTCCTCCTGCATGTGTTTTCATGGAGAAATTGTTCAGATGTGGACCCAGGGGTCCAAACCTGCGATCTTCGAACTGTCCTTGGCGAGGATTGTAACGTTTTTCAGGAAGCACTACTTTTTTCGTTGACATAAATCAATTAAATCCAACGTTAATCATTTTCACTGTTCATATTTACCGGCTGCAGTCATTATTTTGAACTTTTTCACTACTTGGCATTATAGTATTATAACTTGTTTAATTGGTCCTCGATCGAATCACAAAACACTCGTTCAACCTTAAATTTAAAAATCAGACCATTAGTTTAAATCAAACAATAAATATTAAACTATTATATTGGACGATTGCATACGTTCGTGTCCGGTTTTTATAAATAGCGGTAAAAAAATCAACAGACAGCAAGATGTAGAAACGTGTAAGAAAAAATAGTAAATATATAATATATATAACATCCGAGTCCAATTACAGATTTTTATAAAGATAATTAAAAAATGAAAAAGATAAATATAAGAAAAACAGATGAAAAAGAAAAGAATAAAAGCTATAACATGACAAAATAGCACATTGCATAATTAAACTATAGTATTAAAATATTGGAAAAAGGTTATAAATATATAAGAAGAAATTGAAATTTACAAAAATAAACAAATGAAAAAGGTAAATACAAGATAAACAAATGAAAAGGAAAAAAATGAAAGCTATAACATGACTAAATAGCACATTACATAACTAAACTAAAGTATAAAAATATTGGAAATATTGGAAAAAGGTTATAAAATAGAATAGGAGAAGAAATTAATCAATCAGTCAAGATTCTCTTGATGCTAGACCTAAATTGATGTAGGGAAATACCGAACAGATCAACCTCATCAATCTTCAATAAAATTATATCATATTTTGGAAAATTGAGACATTTTAAAGTACAAATTTCGAGGAAATAAAGCTAAATCGTACCTGTAAACGCTGCAATTTCATAATTTTATGAAAATAAAATTATATTAATTATATTTTTACAAATACTATTAACATATTTGTTTTCATTTCCTTAAAAGTTCATATACGAAGTATCAAAAGATGAAGTATTGTAATCGAGAGAAAATTCTACCCCCAGTTTTTGATTGTAATTTTGTTTGTTATTTTTTATTTGTGTTGTTTATACTATAAAATGAATTTTTGCTATTTAAAATAGTGCTTTTTAAATTTTAAATAAAATAAAATTATGAGAAGTGAGTTTTTTTTTTTCATTTTACTGAAGAATAAGTGTCAAAATAATGAAATTTCTAATATTAAGAATTAATTTCGCGGTGCCGAACAAGACAACTTTTCAATTTTTGGGAGATTTGACTTTGTTATTATTTTCAATAATTTCAACACTCTTTCATATATTTTTACAAATTTGAGAAAATGAAACCAATCAAAATATACAAAATCAGAAATAATTAAGTCAACTATTCAACAAAATTAAAAAATATACATCACAAGTACATACATATATCAAATAAAATTTTCAAAAATGTGCACTTTTAAATACTACCCAAATCTTATTCTGAACGTCAAAAAGTGGACAAAATCAAAAACCACACAAATGAGCAAAATTCAAAACCTGCCGAGAAACGTGTCAAACTTTGTTGATCCACGCTCAGCTGTTTTTTGTTTACGTTGAAGACGTAAACAAGCAACGAGATGAGGGGGGTGGAGTTGAGGGGGTGACGAACAGCGGACAAAAGAGAGAGGCGGGGAAGGGGCTGTTAGAAGTAGATATTTTCAGACCGTGCACGGTGTCGCGAGTGTTAGCAGCGCGGCGGGCGCGCGTCGACTGGTCGCCAACGTGTTAAAATCATCCTGCTCTTGCGACACGCCACTGCGTCACGGGAACTTCGACAACGAAGTCTCGAGGACTTTGGAAAGTGATCCCCATTGTTTTGTGCTATTTATATTTTTATCATACGAAAATAAATTATCCGTCCGAGATTCGTCTCGAGGCAAAATTCCGATGAAAATCGAAAGACGTGTCGAACGTCTCGCCATCGGGTGATGTTCGAACTTTTTCGCGAAAATTCCATTACCGTTCGCGAAATTTATTCGCAAGGCAACTCTGGCCGGTTTCCCGCCTCTTTGCCCGTGACATGTATATAATATAAACAGCTGTTGTGGAAAATCGATACAACACAGTCTGGAACCATATTCCCTACTTGAGTCTCGTACAAAACTGTTCGCTTTCGTTTTCGTGCGGTTAAATAACAATTAAAGTGTATTCAATTTTAATACTGTTCATTTTTTACAGATTGCCTCAGTGATACATGCATTTTCATAGCAGTTGTGAGATAAACGGTTCAAAATACCTATACATATACATACATTTATAACTATTGGCAAAAAAGAGAAATTTTAAAATACAGATCAATTTTTCATGTCAGTGTTGGCCGATTAAATTTTAAACGTTGAACGGATTATTTCCCACAATAAGGTTGCCTAAATGAATGTTGCCTATGGTTTTACTACTATTTTAATACTATTAGCTTAATTTTAAATGTTTTAATACTATTAGCTTAATTTTAAATTTAATTTTTTTATTATTTTTTCGGTTATATGTAAAATTGGTCTTCTGTGTGACCAAAATTCGTGTAGTAATACTTCGTGTAACAATGTTAATAACGGGACTAATCCGTTCCACCGACTTGAAATTTCTCGGGACTCGTTTTCTTGACTTTTCATCTGCTTGAACAGCAGTTTGTTTGTATAATGCATACAAAAATGTCGGTATAACGAGGCGCTCCGGTTAGTAATACTCGTGTGGGCAATCTTCTTGTGAAAAATAATCATAGAACCAATCTTAACCGTCGAAACGCCGTCATTTTTCCAAATTTAACTAAGTTCAGCTAAAATCGAGCTTATGCAAAAAATTATTCAACATTGTGTTTATTTTAGTATTTTTTGTATTTCATTGTATCTACATATAACTTTTTATAAAAACAAAAACTTTTATAAAAACAAAAATGTTTTTCAAATTCAAACGTTTTCTCAAAGTCGAACGTACAATTTAAAATACGAAGATAGCATATTAAATATAACTGAAAATAATTTTTCAGCAAATAAACTTGGAAAAGTCTCTATGGTTTTAAAAAGTGATACGTAAATATACATTAGCCAGCAGTTTGGCTTAGTGGTAGCGTATATAGTTAGCATCACTGAGGTCAAAGGTTCGAGTCCTCGCCACTGCTGGTTAGATTTGGGGGTTTTGTGACTCCAAATCGATCGTTTCTCTATCAGAGTTTGCCAATTTTATCTGATCATTCCTGAAACGGTTCCTGAAAATTGGTATTAGATCTAATCCTGTTGTCACAAAATCTGCCTGTGTATAATTTGTAATAATTATACACAGTAATCTGAAATCCATAGATATCTCTATCGACATCTCTATAATTTCGTATTTATTGTATGTATAAAAATTGTATACAAAAAAAAATCTACAAATAATCCATAGATGTCACTATGATAATTATTTCTGATTAATTGTTATATGCTATATATTCTGATTGTATATGTATGTATTACTGTATTTCTGATTCCTGATTGTTTATGTATTCTGTATTTCGTTAACGTACACCCGTCGCATTGGAGCAAATCTGTAATGGCGAGTGTGTATTGATTTGTGACAATAAAAATAAATAAATAAAATAAAATATACATATGTATATGTTCATATGTGCATATTGTATAATGTTCTAATATAATAAGGTGTAAGCCTTACGAATTTAATGCATATGTACATTATATAAATAATATAAAATATGAAAAATATGTAAGTATCGTGTGCGAAAAGTAGAATATGAATTTAGCGATTTTCCAAGAATTTTCCGACTAGTGAAAGTATGATACGTATAGGAGACGTTTGCGAATATATCGCTTCGATCGTGATTCGTCGAAGAAATGAAGGCGTGGCTACTTACGACCAATCGTGACGCTCTCCGTGAAAGCCTTCCCAACTGTCACAAATTATAAGAATTGTAATAAAGTATGTGAAAAATAATTATTTTA
This sequence comes from Arctopsyche grandis, assembly GCF_051622035.1. Taxonomy (NCBI): domain Eukaryota; kingdom Metazoa; phylum Arthropoda; class Insecta; order Trichoptera; family Hydropsychidae; genus Arctopsyche; species Arctopsyche grandis. The sequence continues at coordinate 24,360,678 of NC_135357.1, forward strand.
CAGATTCACGACATTACCGCCTACGTAGACTATGCGATCAACTGCTAAAGCGGTTGTTTTGCACTGAAGAATTTATGTACAGTAATTCCAAATATCCAAAATATTTTCAATAATATGATGAAAATTTTCAACGAGAATAACGTCGAATATTTAAATGATTCTGAAATTTTAAATGAAAAAAATATATAATTAGTGATATCAATAAAAGTTATTGCTTACCTTATTTGTAGAGTGCATTTTATATGCGATACACTTATTTTACTGTGAATATTGAATAGGTTATAATATAAATGAAATTAACATGGCGATAAAAATGAGTTGAATAATATATGAATTACGTTTTTTCAAATATTGTGTTCATTTATTTTAGTTTAGTTTGAATTCGAATTTTTTATCGATGTTTTGACATGCAAATAATTTACGCCTGAATTTTGGAATAAATAATTATTGGCTAATTTCTAATACTATTTAATTTCAAAATTATACATACATATGTAGTTCAATAATTGTATTTTGTTTGATGTATTTGACCCGCGGCTCAGACACTGAGAAGACCTAAGAAGGTTTATTGAATGACCCACGTGTTGACGCGTGAACATTCAAAAAATTACTAATTACGTTGAAAGGGAAGTGTACCGGTCTTGAAATTTTTAACGAATTTAATAATAAATTTAAAGAAATGGATATTAATTTACAGAAAATTGTTTCTGTAACAACAGACCGTGGTCCCAATATGGTGGGAAAAAATATTGGTTTTATTCAGCGGATTAAGCAAACTATTAGACATGCTCTGATTGAATTTCATTGTATAATACATCAGCAAGTTCTATTTGCGAAGCAAGGCTTAAAAACATTTTCTAATGTAATGCCACTTGTAATAAAAGTCATCAACTTCATACATGCAAAAGGTATTATAAACGAGAATTTTGCACAATTATTAGAAGAAATTGGGTGCCAATATTAGGGGATTTTGACGTACAACAATGTTCAATGGCTCAGCTGCGGTCAAGTTCTCGATCGTTTTGTCAATTTATTAGAAGAAATAAAGCTTTTTTTGAACAAAAAAACAATAGTTATGCCGAATTTTCAAATATATGTAGATTGGTTAAACGATTTATTGTTCTTAAGTGACATCACTCAGCATTTCAACGAATTGAATAAAAAACTTCAGGAATAATTTTGTCATAAATATTAAAATATTTATGACAAAACTTGACATCTTCACAAAAGATTTGGAAACCAGAAATATTAAATATTTTCCTCAATTACAAAAACATTTCCAAACTACAATAAGTTTCGAAAATACACTTGAAATTCAAGAAAATGCAATTAAAACAAATCCAGGTATTATACAGAATATAAAACAAGCTTTGTAGGACAAATTTAACCAATTCAAAAGTGTGGAAAATATATTTCATTTTCTTTCATATCCACACAAAACGGAATTTAAAACAATGCAGTTAAACAAATTTATGTGGCTAGGTATCGATGACTTAGAAATGGAATTCAAAGTATGACTCCATTGATATATATTTTTTGCTCTTCACTTGTAAAAGTATAGTAAAATAAAAAGAAAACGTAAACCTTTTTGGAGGATCAACTATTAAACTTTTGTGTTAAAAAATCCTTGGATTTCCAAATTTATTAGTATTATTTTTACCCCCCCCCCCCTTCAAATGACAAATGACCTTAGTGACTAAAAAAATAATTAACGAAATTTGACCAACTTCTCAAAAAGATTCGCCATCAGTGACGTACATATACTATGACCTGTTGGATAGTATGATATTACTTGACAGGATTATTCAAAATTTTCCTTTTATTTTAATTTTATTTAATTTATTCCATTAATAATATGCCCATTGTAATAAATAAAATTAAAATTAAATAAAATGGGAAAGTTTGGAAATAGCTGAAAAATTACGTTATCTTGCAGTGTTGTGTCTGCTCCAGGCAGTACGAAAATACATACATAGCTATATGTGAATGTATATATGTATGTATGTACATATAATACATAAGTAGATAGTGTTAAAGATTGCTGAAAACTATAGATGCTTTTATGCCACTGAAAAAAAATATGTACATCGGCGAAACTGAAGTTGCAAATCTAATATTTTAATCCAACGTTAAATCATAAAATTGATTATTTCATATTGCCAATAATGGACGAATGTGAAGAGTCTCGAGAAACTGGTAGTCACTGGAACAAAAGAGAACGAGAGAGAGGACGGTCTCCCATTGGATGGTTAGATTAAATTAAAGAATCGTCCATAAACCAGAGGCTTAGAGCGGAGCTTGGAGCTGGAGCAACGGGATTTTGCCCGGAGCAGTAGCGGAGCGGATCATGAAAAATGTGTAGGGCTCCAGTCCGAATTTTTGTTTTATATTTTTCTTCAATTACTACATAAAAATAAAATCTGTTTTGAAGCTATTATATTTTTCCAGAAAGGATTCATACAGCATGTCATATTGCATCAAGTATGCCCACTACTCAAGCGAATGTGGAGCGACTGTTTTCTGCGATTAAGTTCATTTTAAGTGAGAGAAGACAAATGATGAAAGATGATTTACTCTCGGCTTTATTATATTACAATGTAGGTAAATAAAGATGACGATTCATTGTATGTAATTTAGTAAAGCTTTTTTACGATATATGTATTTCCATTTTTTTAGGAAAAAATAACGTTTGTATATATCCATGTATGTATGTATGTATATAATTCTTATTGAAACTTTTTGGCCGGAGCTTGGAGCGCAGCATGGAACGGAGTTGGAGCAAATATGTACCTTGATACCGGAGTATAGTAATTCAACAAATGGTCCTCTCCAAACCTCTAGCCTAAACGACTTGACACAAAACCGGTGGTGGATCTTTCATCAGATCCCCGATAAGTGAGAATGACCACAACATGACGAGCCGTTTTAACGATGAAATCAGATAAATTGACGAGCTCTGATAGGAAACGATCGACTTGGAGTCACAAATATCCAAGTCAAACCAGGGCTTTGACTCGCGATCTCTCGTTGGTTAGCATTGACGCAACCACCGAGCTAAACTATGTATATGGTTGCAATACCTAGAAAACCTTCACAAACAATACTAATAAATTCAAATATTTAATTAGCAATAGTTGCATTGGCCTCAAAATATCCTCTTATAGGTATACCTGAGTTCAACGGTCCAAACAGTTCAACGGTCAACCACGAAGCCAAAAGTCAATTCATATAATGGCCTTTTTTTTTAAACATTAATTGAATTTTTCGTTCTCGCCATATAAAAATACGTAATTATAATAATTTTATTTAGCGAGGTTTTGGACCATTTTTTATCGTAATAAATAATTAAATATATATATTTAATTGAAATTAATTTATATTGGAAAAATAAAATTAATTTTAGATCGCGGGATTGAACCCTACGAACCGCGATTCCAGAGCACTCTTCGCAGACCGTTCGACTATAGTGGCGATTAGCAAAATGCTTTAAATAACACAATTTAATTGCGATCTACATATATACATATATGTAATTTATAATATTCAAGATTGCGAGGTCAATGACCGGGGTTTATTTATACATAATTGTGGGTATTGGGTTTTGTAAATTAAACATACATTTTTGTTTACGTCACGCAATGTAAAAATACGTACTTTTTCATATTATCCGATTCCGATTCGGATTTCAACTTCGAGTTTTATAATTTTATTATTATTTTATATTGCATAATTTAATTGGCATGACCGATTCCCGATTTCTGTTTCAGTTCCGATTCCGATTAATTATTACTATTCATATTGTAAGTTTATTTTAAATCATGTATCAATCCTAAAGCACCCGTTGAAATTTTAATGGGCATAAAACTAGTATAATATAAATAACGAATCAAAGAAAGCGTGAAGAGGTGCTTATTAATGACATTCGACGATAAAATTTTAATTTTATTTCTCAATTTACTTGGTATATAACTACATATATATGTGTATTATATACACACACATATATATATATATATATATATATATATATATATATATATATATATATATATATATATATATATATATATATCATCATCATCATCATCATTTACAGCCATTCGCCATCCACTGCTGGATGAAGGCCTCTCCAACACGCTTCCACTCGTCTCTGTTTTGCGCAACACTCATCCATCTCATTCCGCACATTTTCCTAATTTCGTTCACCCATCTTCCTTGCGGTCTTCCTTTTACTCTTTTGCCTTCTCTCGGGTACCATTCAAGCACTTCTTTTGTCCACCTTTCGTCCATCCTCCTAGCTACGTGACCCGCCCATTGCCATTTCAATCTCTTCACTCTATCCACTATGTCCACTACCCTTGTCATATTTCTCACCCACGTGTTCCGCTTCCTGTCTTTCCTCGTTATGCCAAGCATACAGCGTTCCATACTTCTTTGAGTGCATTGGATTTTATTTTGCATCTTGGCGTTCAGTGTCCAAGTTTCACATCCATACGTCATCACTGGCAAAACGCATTGATCAAAGATCCTTTTCTTCAGGCAGAGTGGCATTTTTGATTTAAAAACAGCATTCATCCGTCCAAATGCACTCCACCCTAATTTCATACGTCTCTTTATCTCTTCATTTTTACTACCAGACATGTCAATTATTTGACCTAAATATAAATAATTATTTACTACTTCTACTGGTTTATCATCTAAGGGGATGCTATCAGGCATGCAATAACTATTGAACATTAGTTTAGTCTTATCTACGTTAATTTTTAATCCTACTTTTCTACTTTCCCTGTCCAGCTGTGTTAGTCTGATAAGTAGGTCAGCTGAATCACGAGCTACTAAAACTATATCGTCTGCGAACCGAAGGTGACTCAAAAAGCGACCATTGATGCTTACTCCGGCTGTATCCCAATCCAATTTCCTGAAAACTCCCTCAAGCACCGCATTGAATAACTTGGGCGAGATTGTATCTCCTTGTCTTACTCCTTTTCCTATGCTAAATCTATCTGTACCTGAAAAAATTTTAACCGAAGCTGTGGCATTCTTATATATTGCAGCTAACAGTCCCACATAGGGTTCCGGCACTCCCTGTGTTTTTAGAGCGTTAAGTACTGCATTATGACTAACTGTATCGAAGGCTTTCTCATAATCGACGAAACCTAGGCACAATGGCCGTTGATATTCGTTGGCGCGCTCGATTAGTTCGCCAACTACTTGGAGGTGGTCCATTGTGCTGAAATTTGCCCTAAACCCTGCCTGCTCTATAGGTTGGTTCTCGTCGAGGATATTCTTCAGCCTTTCTGTAATAACCTTCGTGAAGAGCTTGTAGACCGCTGAAAGTAGACTAATGGGTCGGTAGTTCTTGATATCGCTTTTGTCGCCTTTTTTGTGTATTAAAATGATAGTTGCGTTATTCCATCCTTCTGGTATAACTTGGTTCTGGATGCATTTGCTGAAAAGCCTAGCTAAGATATTAATTAGGGGGGGGCCGCCACATTTTAGTAAGTCAATGGGAATATTATCTTCCCCTGGGGTTTTACCGTTCTTTGCAGTTTTTAGCGCGGCCTCTACTTCGCTAGGCAATACTGCAGGAACCCTTTGGCCGTGTGTCGATTCCAGAGCGGGGAATTGGCCGTTGTCGTTCTCGTATAGTTTTGCATAGAACGTGTAAACTCTGTCTATGATTTCTTCTCTATTCCTAATTATTACTCCGCTCTCTGATCTGATTGCGATCATTTGGTTTTTGCCTAAGAAAAGATCCTGTTTGCACTTTTTCAGGCTACGGTTATTCTTAATGGTATTTTCTATTAGCTTGCTGTTAAAATCCCTGACATCCCTGACTATTCTCTTTTTAATTTCCTTATTTACTAGATTGTATTCTTGCTTATTATTATCCCTATCTAAATTCCTTTTATGCTTAATTAGGTTTTTTGTTTCCGCTGAAATTTTGCTTAATTTAATCTGTTTCCTGAATCCACCTAATTTCTTACCTGTTGAGGTTAGAACCGAACTAATTACAGTGTTCAATTCCTCGATGTCTGCTTCTGGGTTTAATTTCCCGTATCGATTTCCAAGTTCGAGTTCGAATTCCTTTTTCCTAGACCTTAGTTGAGCGAAATCTGGAGAGTTACTGCATCCTTTTATTAATTTCCTACGTTCGCAATTTATATTAATGGCCATCTTGGCACGGACTAATCTGTGATCGCTACCTATATCTACTTTACTTAAAACACTAACGTCTTTAACGGAGTGCAGGGCATTTGTTAGGATGAAATCGATCTCGTTTCTGTCTCCTTTAGGACTCTCCCAAGTCCACTTATTGTTGGTGTTTTTCCTGAAAAATGAATTAGTGATAAAGAGCCTGTTGTGTTCTGCGAATTCTATGAGGCGATCGCCTCTGTCGTTTCTTTGGCCGGTACCAAAATTGCCTACTGCTCTTTCAGTATTTGCCTTTTGTCCTATTTTTGCGTTAAAGTCGCCCATGATTATTTTAAAGTGGTGACGGCTATTATCGTATGCGTCCTGTATTTTTTCGTAGAAGTCTTCTATTTCCTCGTCTGGGTGGCTAGATGTGGGGGCGTACACTTGGAAGATTTGACAAGTGTACCTGCTCGAGATTCTTAATACTATATAGCATATACGTTCCGATATGTCGCTTATTTCTATAATATTTCTTTCTATTCTCTTATTGATAAGAAACCCTACTCCTCCTATTCTACCATTTGGTAGCCCTCTCCAGTAGAGACAGTTACCACTTTTTAGGATTATTTGGTTTTGCTGTTTTCGTCTTACTTCACTAAGTCCTATTATATCCCATTTGATATTTTCTAATTCATTCTCTAATGCAAGCACACTTCCTTCACTCGATAACGTTCTTACATTGTACGTGGCTAAATACAGGTTTCTATTAGCTAAGCTATCATCCATCGTCACTCTTACCTTGTTGGAGGTTTGGATATTATTTTTCTCGCATTTATCCAAGATGTGTTGAGAAAAAGGCGGTACTTGAGAGAGATTTCCATTCAAGGAGTGAGTTCTTACCGCCATAGACTCTTCTCTGTGGTCAGCTTTGACAGATAGTCATCCTAGGTATCACTTGGATCACTTATGAGTTATTACATGCCATTTAACAGGGTTACTTTGTAAGTGAAAGTAGTTAGTTATGATAATAATAGATTAGCAATTGTTATACTACTTTTTTACAGATCTTTATCGTGAGACGCCTCTTTGGAGACAACGGATTTATATATGTGAGTGCGGTTTGCAATTTAATATTTTAATAATAAATTTAGTAAAGAATATAAAATTACACGAATTACTTTAATATAAATTAAATATGAAAAAGAACTATTAGACAGTTGGGAAACACCGTTTCTGTTTGCTATTATTCTATTAAGTAAAGTTCGTTAAAAATTTTTGTCTGAAAGCAATTATGTGGAAGATTTATTGCTTCTGTGGGGCCGAATTTTGACTGGCGAGCAGGGACCCTTATTTTTTTTGTATTCAGGTAGGGAGATGTATCTCGTTCGTATACGCTTTTGTAACTGACACAAAATTAACACAAAATTTTTCGCAATCACTGATATTAAAAACGCTGTTAACGGCCGATCGTCTGTTTATTTTTACACTTAAATTATACTAGGATGCAATTAGTAAAATAAGTGATTAGATGGTTAAATTTTTAGATTAAATTTCGTGCAATAGCCGGGTTTAAGCGAGTAATAGCGGGAAGAACGCAGAAGCACGTCTTCCCCGCATGACACGAAAGACCGAACTCCATATATATATATATATATATATATATATATATATATATATATATATATATATATATATATATATATTATATTATTATGTATTATACACACAATACACATAAAAAATTAAATCTTCTAAAACAAAACGAAAGAGTACATACATATGTACATAGTACATAAAGTGTAATAATGGAAAATCGTGCAACTTCCCCAACTGTGCGTATGGTTCAATGAGTTTTTCACTTCATTGAGCCATGCACATGATGCGTAGAGTAAATAAACCAGGGCTAACCTAACTCATTTTTAAATTTAATATAAATAATATGTATGTACATACATATATTATTTTGACTTTATCTATGTACGTAGTAACAATATTTTTACTTTATCTATGTATGTACGTAGTAACAATAGATGAAGTTTTGTGATTATGTGAAAATTCGAACTCGAGATTTTGACTGATTCGAACTCGGAATCGATCACTGATCATGTTTTCATTATCTAGAAAAAAATTGTTTGTGTGTGTCTGTATTTTGGAGATTTTTTGAACACCATTAGTCCTATCGAACTGAAACTTGGCATCGGTCACTGAAATTCTTATCGCTACGACGTAAATTTTTTTCAAATTTTTAAGTTGACCGGAAATGGTACCTCAGACTAAACCAATCAGACTGAATTTTTTTACATATATATAATAGAAAATATAAATTTTATAACCTAATATTTTTTGAATATTTTTTCCTAAAGCTGAAAATTTATATTTGTATTTTTTATGTACTAACTTAGAGCTGATAAGGTTTTGGTTTTATATTTCATTATTTTATTTTGAGCTTTTAAATTATTTTAATATTTTTGATATTTATTGTGTATAATACTGATATTGATTTTAAGTAATAAAAAAATTTGAACAAAATCCGACAACCGAAAGTAGAACTTTTGTCTTGTGAAAGTTTCCATACATTTGCGCGCGATTTGTATCGAAAATACTGTCAAAGCTAAAGCTATAGTATTTCATGATGCTGCCGGTTTGTGTGAATGTGTCTGTATAGTTCAATATCGAATTTACGTCTGTACGGTCTGTGATTATGTCTGTACGGTCCAATATCTCTTTGTGACCTTCTTATATTCCTCAAATACATACATAGATAAAGTCATGGGTTGGTCACATCCGATGTTTTTTTTGTTTACGTCATAAATCATAATAAAATAATCCAATTCTTCGGGAAATCGGGAAAAAAATCTAAACTGCTGTTGAGCAACTTTGTTCAGGACCATGAAAATAATTCAGCATACGGTATATTTTCATACAACATTTACATTTTTGAAAAACGCATAGGAAACAAACATGACTCAAATTCTAAATTTAAAAAAACCAGTGTTGAAAGCTGCAGGAATGTTTAAAAGTCTAAAACGATTAATTCATTTTATTTTTAAATGTATTTATCTTGGCAAAAAAATTAAGTTTAAATTAAAGAAACTCGCGTATGAAATATTGGCGTCGATGTGTCAAAAGCAATTGGCATATTTTCAAAACAACAGTTTTTTGCGAATTGTTTCAATCGAGCCGGGTGAAATAAACGTGCGAGTTTTACGTTCGAAAATTAAATTTTGCGACGCAAATTTATGTATGAATTCGAGAGCGCATAAAAAAGGATGCATCGTTGCATCGGGTCGCAGCGGAAAATAAAAGGGAAATGTATCCTCGGCATCGCCGGAAGGCATTTCAAAACACTGTGCCCGTTTTAAAATTGTAATTTTATTCATAGAAGGAACATAGGGCGTATCTGTTAGCTTTATTCCCTCCATATTTTATGCGACTATAGACGCGTGCCACCCCCACGTGCGTGGATGTGTGCGACTATACGAAACCAGTTCGTTATAAATATTTAACTGTATGAATCGAGAACGATTCGCTCAATACACACACGTGCTCAATTTTATACCGGGTTTGTATTGAAAAAGAAAAGAAAAATCGCAAATTCAGACAGTTGCATGGTACACTTGCAATAAATCGAAAAAGCGACTATAATAATTCATGCATTATCTTGATAGCATTTCCCTCGCCTGCGTACAATTTTCTCGCTCAGGAGTAACCGAAATTAATTAGGAGCGAAAAGTTATTAAGATCAGCCGAGATAAAGGGTTCGCGTTCGAAATGTAACTATATTTGTACAAGTTGCAAAATTAAATTCGTTACGAGTGCTCTTCTCAATTTATCATAGCGAATTTTAATTAATCTTTCGTGGAAGATGTGCAGCTACATATAAAGTGAAGCGATGTGGGTATAGCAGCTATTACTAAAAATAAATAAAATTAATTTTAATGTGGAAATTTTTATATATTATATGTATATTAAAACTGTCATTTTTTTTATTGTTGTGTATAAGCCCTATTATTATTATGATTACATGTTTGAATGAAAATATGTATATATCTATATTGAACTTGCAACTCGATACAAAATATATTCATAGCTATGTAACAAAGTCGCTAATTTAATAAGCAACCGCCAGATGGCTGATCTACCCTTCATCTTGTTTCTATCTACTTAGTAGGGGGAGCGTAAATTCGTATCTTACTTGACTGTTCCCCCATGTTCAATAACGCGGCACATAACTGACGTTGGGTTTTATTCTAGAACCAAAACTACAGTAAAAACATACATTGACATACATACATACAAAATCCACATACGTGTATTTTTAATGCTTTAACTTCAAGAAGGCGTCTTTTAAAAATTCTATTGGGTAAGTGTAAACGTATGGTAAACGGACTATTACGCAAAAAGCAATCTCGCACAAATCACTTAACGCAAAAAAAGCACTAGAGTTCTTATTTATACAATATTTGGCGTGGGCAGCTTTCGATTGATGTAGTTTTTTGGTGCCAGATGTTCCATGATCAAGATTTTAGTTACTTGCGCGAGATTGCTTTTTGCGGAATAATCACCGAGCCGTAAATGTATAGGCAGTGAATGTATAAGTTACAAAAGAGCCTCTTATTTTCTATATTTTACAGAAATTAACTTACAAATTTTAAATGGCCTTCCTTACCTATAAAATTGCAAATTCTGCAATCACATCTATTGGAGACAATTTTTGAGCTTCTTCGTGTACAGTAATTAATATTGCAAGTTCTCTAAGTCTGGATTGACTGGATGAATTTCTTCTATAGATGAATACGCATCAGAAGAAACAATACATTCAGTCGATTCGAATTCGAATTCGAATTTTGGAATTTAAAAAAATATTAGTATTATATATACCTAGCGCTTAAGAACTGAGTATTGATGAGATTTTTTTATACATATGTATATACTTATAAAATATATGTACATATGTGTTAATATTTTGAGATTCTCATTGGAGCCCGCATGCACCGCATACCACCGTGTCATAGTAGATACGCCACTATGTATAGGAAACCAATGTGTGTACATTGAAAAAGAACAAATCGTGATATGAAGTACTAAAAAACAGAGTGTGTAGTAGGTACATATTTGATATACATATAGAAAAAAAATTAAACTTTCAGTAGATCACTCATACCATAGTAATAAGAATTAGATCGTTAATTTAACTCTACCAATTTGCAAAGACGTCATGTTGCTAGTATTATTAGTCTTGCGAGAATATATTGTCCAAAATTAACTGCCTACGAATGTTTCTGAAACTCGAAGGGACAATTGGGGTAGCCGAACATTAAATAGCCAACAATTGACCATCAAATTTATGGGGCACAACCGTAATCGGATGGGAAAAGTACCCAAGCCATTCTTGTTTTCACACTATTGCACACATTCTACCGACGTATGTAATTATACAATGTGCATACATACATAGATATATATGTATATAACGAAGGGATACTGATTAGAAATAATAAATACTTACATACATATGCATTCAGGTAGCTCGGCAAAGTTTTATATTAGACAGCAGCATAGCTCGGTCGTTAAGCTTCTGCTTAGCGTCGAGAGGCGCCGGGTTCGATCCCATGAGCTCACCTCGATTAAAAAGAATTTTTCTGAGTATATCTGTAGTGCTGCTGGTCAGACCTGGATATTTGTGACTTCAGGTCGATCGTTTCCTATCGACCTGGAGTTTGCCAATTTTCTCTGATTTCATTGTTGAAACGGTTCCGGTAAAATTGGCTAAATATACTTCCTACTTACTATGTCACCACTATTTGAGATTGATTAATGTACCTATACAATAAAATTTTTTGTACAATTCATAGATGTCTCGTTAATTTGCGAGTTTTTCAGTGTCTCGTAATTCTGCGACTTGTATAATAAAAAAAAATGCTGCAATGTTTGTGATTGAACAGGAAGGCGCATTGGGGTTACTTGTAAGGCCTTCCTGGTATATACAATGTAAAATAATAATAAAAAAAAATAGTTAGATGAACTATCAAATTCGGGATTTGTGGACAAGTTCAAAAATTAATATTATTTCAGCCTTCGCCAAGAATAAATTAAATTAATACCTATTTGACATAGTATTTTAAAATAATACCTATTTTATGCCAAAAACTGTTTGTGTTTCAAGTACATATAGTAAATAAATAAAAAAAATATGGTTTTGTAAAATCCTATTAAAAAACATATATAATACAAGCATGGAAAAAACGATGATAACATTTTTTTTCTGAAGTGGGGGCCTCAAATATCAAATGCGCTTGGAACCCCCCATTTACTTGATCCGCCACTGTACCTTATAAAATAAGTATGTAGTATGTATTTCAAAATATAGATAAGCAGAGGTAGTATATTAGACGATGCGCTCCTGAAATGCTAATAGAGTAACTAGCATAATTTCTCGAATAAGGCATTAGCAGAATTTTCCGACGTTCCTCATTTGGATGAAAATTGAAAAAATAGTGTAAATAGAACTTTTTCAGATATATTATAATGTATTCTGTTTAAATTAAAGTAGATACTATGAAATAGTAAGCATGTATTTCAATTTTGGTGATCCTAAGCAAAAACCAAATTGAAAACTGTAAATTTGCATAGCGGACAAATAAATATTTATCTTTAAATAAATAACCTTACATAGTTATTTGAAAATAACTATGTAAGGTAATTTACTGATAAAATAGTAATGGCTAATATTTTATTTTTGAAACCAATATATTTTACTATACATAATATGGTTCGGTGATTATTCTAGTCACTAAAATCTCGATCACGGAACATCTGGCAGCCAAAAACTCCATCAATCGAAAGCTATCCACGGAAAATATTGTACTAACGAGATGTTCTAACGAATATATTGTACTAACGAGTGCCATATGTTCCGTGATCGAGATTTTAGTGACTTGCGCGAGATCGCTTTTTGCGGAATTATCCGTTTACCACATAATATAAGCCAATGTACGAATAAAGGTCTGTTCATACCTATCCAGCATGACCCGTATCTTGCAGGTGTCATGCAAGTGCGGATAGTATACTTTGGTACATTATATATGGACGCGCATGAATGCGTAAATGCGCATGCGCGAATGGAGTATGAATACGTCCATATAATGTACCAAAGAATACTATCCGCACTTGCATGACACCTGCAGAATACGGGTCGTGCTGGATAGGTATGAACAGACCTTAAGAATAATAAATGTCCGAGTATATTTTTCAGGTTAATATTATTATATATTCCAGATTGATATATTTTGAATGGTAAATAAATTCGTTATATTGATAAATGTGAGTCCAGGAATCGGAAAAGATTATGAATTATGATCAAAAACGCACTGTTATACACTTTAATTTTTGGGGCCTCTTCAATTTTGGTTTGGTTCTTTCTTATTCAAGCCGTGTGTGTATTCTTGAGTGATCCTTAATAGGTTATGTGAGCGAATTTCATCTTAAATGTATACATTATATGCAAGTGAATCCCTATTACATACAGTATTTAAATAAAAAACGTTTGATAGGAAAAATCATAACAAATATTACAAATATTAAAAGAAATAATAATAATGATTATTATTTTGATGAATTTCTTGTCGAAATAATTTTCAGCGACGTTTTACGTCGGATCGATTTTACAAATAATTTCTCTACGCACATGCCCGTCAAAAAACGTCTTACGACGGAAAATGCGCAAATAAAAACAGTGAAATTGACATTTGCAAATTGGATTATTTTAATACGCCAGCTGTTACATAAACTGTATTTATGTAAAAAAAATAACCCAGGTATACGCGTTTAAATAAGGAAACATTTAATATTGAGTGTATTGTACTATATTTGACATTTGACTACATTGCACCCAATGGATTCGATTTTTTACTCACTACCGGTTTCTTACACTTGTAAATAATCGGCTTTATTTTTTATCTTTTATATCTTGTGGCATCTCACAACAGAAATCGACGTAAGTGATTCTTATTTTGCCTTGTAGTCGTGTGAATTACAGTTACATACATACATATGTCTTTAACCTTAAACTTTCTTCGTCCATGATAATTTTGTACTAAATAACCTTTATGTTATTTAGTACAAAGTATCTGGGATGTCGTAAAATTCCTCATCAATAAATTTCAATATATTTTCTTCCAAGACAGGTTCTGTGCATCTAAAATTGAAAATGGAATAGATTTTATAAAACATTAATGTTATTTACATAAAAACCTACTTAACATAAGTTTTTTATGAAATAATTTAATAATGGCAGTGCAGAATAAATTGCTATATGCCTTCCGAGGATGGATTGCATTTGTGGCCTTTATGGATTTAGGAACAGCATTCAGATCTTACATTGAAAGAAGATCATTCTTTGGTCACCATCTCGAAAACGAATATTTAGAAGGTAAAGTTAAAAAAGGTAATGAACTTTGTCATTTCAATATGATATTACAATGATTGTTACTCTTGTTACAGATGATTCTACTTTGAACTATTATTAATCTTATGTGTATTTTTTTTAGATGATTTTACCGTCTCCAGAATGTTAGGAATGTATTCCATATTAAAAGCTTTGGCTCTTATACACTGTACGCTGTATATTCACTATCGACCGTACGATCTTCAATAATTTTTAATCAATCAATTTTGAGATTCTTTTTCAATATTAAATAGTATTAATTTACATTACAGGGTTGTCTCTATGGGGTATTGGTCATTGTTTTTGACCATTGTTTTGTATTGTACAGAGGCCCTATATTTTCATTCGACAACATTGAACTTTTACGTGATCTTCCCTTGTGTATTAAACGGTAAGTTCTTGCAAACACTTATCTTATAAGAGATTTACATTTACAACTTTATTTTATTTTTCAGCGTTGACTTTGGCAGGACTCATATATTTACCCGGTTATATCAATCTTTGGGGCTCCGGCGTAGGAGTCGTCAGTAACGGGTCTAGTATTGGATTTGACGATGACGAAAATAGCCTATTATTGAGACAACTCGGACACCATCCTCGACATAAGAGGACTCGTAAACAACTTTGAACCAAGTTGAAAATTATTTTTTGTAACTTTATGAACTGCTACACGTTGCCTCTTTATCTTAGACCTACATGTGTGGTCATTCTATGCAATAGTTTTTAAAACACGAGTTTTAACAATCGAACTTAAGAGTATGTCTTATCAGATCACTGCACGTCGCTTACAAAATATAATGTGGTCACTTTTTTACATCTTTTAAACTTCCTAAAATTTGAATATTCTTTGTGCTTTCAATTTAAAGACTTGTATCTGAAATTCAAAAGCACCCTATCAAAAATCTACACAACTTGCATTTTAAAATTAAAAAAAAAATGAGCTTACCACCCTTATATTAATGCACCAATATCAACAGTAATGATGCATTATTTATTTAAATGACTTTATTCTTATCTACACTGCATTAATCAATTCGACTTCCATTTTATATATTAAAATATTTTATTAAATATTATCTTCTATACTTATTTCTTGGTAATAAAAGAATGACTGGAAAAATATCACTTTACATTATTAAATTTCGAAAATAAATCAAAATATTTTTTTAATGCAGCTCCTTAAAAAGTTTAAATAATTTACATGATATTAAGTAATATATATAGCAATACACGTAGATGAAACATAAAACTTATACTATAACTTAGAGTTGCACTATTATGCAGTTTTTCTCTCATTATAATAATGGCTCATATGGAATCTATTCATTGATAAATAAAATATATATATATTTATTACTGCAATATACGATAATTTTATAAATCAATATCAACTGTGACTGAAATTCTAATTTGTAGTCATGAAAGTTTTGAAATCAATGTCTTGCAATACGTACCTCATTTAATTGGCATACTATTTTTTTAACAATAGATTAAATATTCACCATATAGTGCTTCCTTTAAAGTAATAAGACATATTTTAGCATTATAAAAGATGCATTTAAAAATATCATTCTCTCTAACATGCATGTCAACAACACATTGAAAAATATTCAACATCTCTTAAATAGTTAAAAAAAGACGAGTCGAAATTTTTACATACATACATATATTAGACATAAATTTGCACTTCACTATACCTGTGTTAACTCTACTATAAAAAAGACCAATTGATAGTGTAAGCATTTAGAATTAGAAAAATGAGCTTTAAAACAAAATTAGTCACTAGGCTAATTGATAAATTCATCTCTTCTACACGTTTGAGTGCATTTTGACACGTCTAAAAGGTCAATTAAAGCATTATATTTCATAGGCAAGTTACGAAATTTCAATATAAATATATATGAAAACTAGCCATGAAAACCTGCCATGGCCAATTGCTAATGGCTAGTTTATTCGAAAACGTAATATTCGTGTCAAAGAATAATAATCTTGATTTTTGACTTCTAAAAGCAATCTATTACTAAGTATAATGTTTTTATTAATTTTTATAATCTCAAAATTAGATATTTATTATAAAAAAAATAATTAAATGTAGATGATAGCGAAAAATGTGCAATATAAAATACCAATTAGAAATTGCTCATTCTAGTCATTTTTAAAACAATTTTTTTTAAAAGAATTTTGATGTAAACAATCACCAATTGAAGATAATAATTTTATTAGTATTTCAAAGTACGCTTTTAAATTTTAAGAAATTTATTTTATCAATAGACGTTCTAACTATCTAAGAAGTTTTATAACATATCTCGGAGTGTTGTGTTTTCATTCATTTCATTTAATACATGTGTAATAAGTTTTGTATAATATGTAATATACCAGAAAACAGCCCAGAATTCGTTTTTTTAACTTTACAGTTCCAATATAAATATCTTACGAGTTGTAACTTAAGAATCGATTAGTTTTCAATCTCTTTTGTGTGTGGAATATGTGAATTTGAAGCTATAAAGCACACCATACTTTGTAATAATATTTTATTGCAACTAATTATGTATGCAGTTCATCCACTCTTTGTTACAAATTCACACATGATAGTTTTTCATTCAAGTTTTAAATTTTATAACCCATTAAAAACATTCAGTATAAATTTAAGTAAAACTGAGCAATTTAAATTGTTAGCATTATTGTTACTATTCCAGCTTTAGGATGCTCTTTGAATCTCTACATAGTTGTAGCAGTAAACTTTTATTCTATATGCTCTGGAAAATTAAAGTCCATATTTATATTTCTTAAATAACAAAAAAAAAAAACATAGCAATTGATTGGTACTGCTCAAAAATCTTTAATTACTTAATTTGAATTATATATTTGTAAAATATTATAAATAGTTTGCTCAATTTTACTGTTGAATTGAAACAAGCTGTTTTGGAATTTGTTCAGAATTGTCCGATCGGGCAAATTCAATTGTGATTTAATGAAATAATATACTACAAAAACCTGTTAACTTTACCAAAGTTCGAAATATAGCATAAAATGATATAATCTCTAATCAATAGTTAAGTTTTCCAGATACTTCCAGGAAACCCGTGCATTTATATAAAAGGAATATATTTATATATTTACTATTAAAGACTTAATGTGCAATTAAAATAATTATGCGAACCCACTGGAGTTTAAATAAGATAGCATTTAAACTTCTTTTATACATACCCATTAATCTGATAAAAATTCAATTGTTGTTAAATTAATTTTCGATAAAAATAAATACTGAATTAGTGTTATGTAGGTGCCTTCAAGGAATGGTGCATTATTATGAACGAATGTAAAAAATATGTAAACCAACAAATTTAGTGGTAGAAAAAGAATAACCACAGGTTTTTGATTTATGCAAAACAATTTAGAAATATGTTTCCTCGCAGAAGTAGCTCTGATACATTATACATATGTAACTGTGTGTAGTTTCATTTCCAAGTTTTGCGTCAGTAAACTATATAATAATTCATAAAATAAAAAGTAGCATTTGATATTGTAATCCAAAATTATAGTTCTCACTAATGCATATTATATGCCTATGCCACATTGTAATAGTTTAAGTAGCTTTATCGCCCTTAAATCAAATTAAAGGTTCTAATCCGGGTCTGGACAAACACAGCATATCAATCATTAAGAATGTGAAATATTTTACTCAGGTTTTAAAACACGAGATTTTAGATTTTTTGTAATTTCATTATTTAGACATAAGACTAGACGAGTTTTAATAAAATTTATTACCTCAGCTTTTATTACGTAAATATTGTGCCAAAATTTTATTCAAACTTAATTCAGTTTTCCAGACCTGTGATAATTTGTCCAATACTTTTTATCTTAAATTCAATATAGTCTCTCTATGAACACTTTGAAATTATAATTACGAATAAATTGATACATTTTTCATTATAATGACGGAAATATAAAATAAAAAATCATCACAAATGCCTGTGGTTTTTTAACACAATAAGATTTTGATTTTAGGTGATTGTACTCCCCACTGTTGAACAAAATTATAGACAATTTTATAAATCAATAAGGAATTTTTCAATAAATGCACTGTTACAAATAATATGCTAGATTTTTTATTATTTATACACATGTATACGTATGTATTAAATGATCACTTTTATAAAATTTTAGAAAGTTTGTTAAAGATTAAAACGGTAATGATTAATGAGAAGCACCTTTATGTGGAATGTGGACATGACTTGATCGATTTTAATAATAGTCTGGTACAGGCGCACACACAATTTTCACAAAATCTTCATACCTGATGAGCCCATTGTTAGAAACATTAGCTTCACGGAAAACGTTATCAACCTACAAAATGATATAACTTTAAATGTAACTTATGTAGATTGAAATATATCATAGCAACTGTGAAAAATAAAATACACTGAACCTCTTTAGACGATAAGCCTTCTCCAAAGTTTTGCAACAAATTACGAAGTTGAGATGCAGGTATTGTACCTTTTTTTGAGGTATCACCAGCACGAAAAGCATCCACAACCTGTTGATCGGTCAGTCAATTAATATCAAGGAAAGATAATAGCATACTATATATGTTCTTGCATACCTCTTTAGGAAGATTTTCGACACGTGAATGTGCGTGCATAACTTCAAGGAAATCAGCAAAAGTCATACGACCGTTTGCAGCATTTAGATATCCCGCCAATTCTGCAACGGTCGGCGACAAACCCAAAGATCTCATAACGACCGTTAATTCATCTAGAGACCTTATTTGACCGCTTCGAGCGAAGAGATAAAAACATTCCCTGAATTCTATAGCAAAAAGGTTTTGAATAAGAAGATGTCTTTTATTATCAATTTTACAAATATTCGTGTATTTTAATTACCATCTATATCCTGCTCTTTAAAGTATCGCGCCTGAAAAGATAAGATAAAACAACAATTATTTATTACATTTAATCAGATATAAGGGATGACCTCATTGAATACGTATGGCTTCGCTCGGTTAATGTACAATGAAGTTTCTAAATGCATATATAACTCACGACGAACTGAATGGATCAAATTGTATGTTCATCACACTAAAAATTCATTGTTTAGGCGAGAAAAAGAATGTAATAACTTGTAACATAGATAACGGGTTTCCGCTATCGCTACTGTGGGTAGATTTAAATATCACGTTATGGAGAAACAAAACAGATATAATCGAAATTCCGAATATTTGATCAAATTTTATATATACGCAAACAAATAAACAAACCATATTGAGTTTGAAATTTTAATCGAAAATCTGTTCTGCGAGACGACAGCAAACTTTCTACGAGTGCGGGGCGAGGTAATGTGATGGGCGGACAAGTATTAAGCAATGTTGCCATAACTCAATAAAGTGACGTTTCAAATTAATGTTGCAATCTGTTAAAAGTTTGGAGCAGGCAATTTTTCGAATTAAGGTCTGTTCATACCTAGTCAGCACGTTCCGACTTCAGCAGGTATCCGGCCGTACGAAAAGTATTCTTTGGTACATTTTGTATGGGTATATTCATACCAACCGTCACGTTTACGCCACGGCAGGCTTACATCAGTACCCGACATTTCCTGTTCATACCTTACAGCAACATCTGTCAACGTATCGTATCCGTTTTTTTGGCCATCGTGGAAATATACACGCGAATTACGTGCCATGGGTCTGCCGCTTTGCTGTTTTGGACCAATTATCGATAGTGACAGTTGACAGCTGTTCAATCTTTCGACATGGTTTGGGCGCAAATATTAAAAAAAAAAAAATTTTTTTATGGAAATATTTAAAAAAAATTTGTCCATCATCCACAAGCTCCTTATACAGTGTTCAAAACTCTCCTTCGGTTTTTCTATTTTTTAACATAGGATGCACATCAAAACGCATCCGTGCTTTTTTATTGCCTTCTTGAGCTTCTTCTTCCAACAACAGCGCGATTATACATAATTTTTCGTTCGATAAACGTCGAAAAATTTTTGCTGACTTGTATTCTGACGCGTAGCTACGAATGCACGTGTATGCATTCATATTGTAAGTACTCGACAATACGACGTAAGCAATATTGCGCCGTATCGTCATGGCCTCTAATGTATAAGTAAGCCGATTTTGCCTTGCACTCGGCCAAATTGCTGTAAACGTGACGTGTAGGTAGATATGAATAGAAATGTAATAAAATGGCATATTTTAAACGGAGTCGTGCAGTGCTGAAGCCGTGCAGTGCTGAAGCCGTGCAGTGCTGTTAAGTATGAACAGACCTTTACTCCGTTCCGGTATCAAACTACGTTCTTTACCTCCGCTCTATACTTTGAGTGAAAAGTTTCAATACGAATAGTAATTGGATTATTACGCACATTGCGATCGCCCAAAAGACAATTTTTGCCATGAGAATCGCGAATACGGAATATTTGGCACTCGAGTTCCTGTTAGTATGATAGTTATCGTTAGTATGATGGACTTTTCAGCTGCCAGATGTTCCGTTATAAAGATTTTAATGACTTTTGGGCGAGCGCTTTGTGGGCAATAATCACCGAACCATACGAATTATATGACTACAAATTTTGTGTCAAATTTGTATATTGTCCATAGTCCATTTGTTATTTATATGTACTCAGAGCTGGCTCGTGGCGTGTGCGAATTGTTTAGCACACGCAGGCGCCAAAATATTTCGAAAAATATTATAAATTTGTAGGCGGGGTAGGTAAGTGTTGACCGTATCCCGGCCTAACGAAACACTGTTGTGCTAGTTTTATAAAGTTTTATTGTTTGCCTATGGTTGTACAAAGGTATGGTATTTGTGGGCAAAAGTATGTCGTTCAGCGGTCTCTGGATATGGTAGAGTGTCGCTGGCTCGGCATTCAGCTATGTTCAGAAGGTCTCTGGATGCGGCAGTGTGTTGCTGGCTCGTTGTTCGGCTATGTTCGGAAGGTCTCTGGATACGGCAGTGTGTTGCTGGCTCGTCCGGCTGGTTGATCTTCCAAGTCCGCGTAGTGTAGTGGTGGCTGGTCAGGAGCTGTATGTTGACTGGTCTGCTGCTTGTGTGTCGACGCTTGCTGCTGTGGGTCGACTGGCGTTGTTTGGGTTGTACCTCCTTTTATAGTGTTTCTGGAATCGCCTGACCGATGGTGGTGGTTTGTTGATGCGTAAGAAAGGAATGCACTGTTGTCGAGGCGTAGAATTTTCTGGAACGCTTGATGGAAGTGGTTATTGATGCGTACGAGAGGAATTTGCTTTCGTCGAGGCGTAGTATTTTCTGGAATGCTTGATGCTGTTCCGCTCGATGTATTTTGTTGTTGCGGAATATTCTCGAAGGTTTCGATGACGATGACGACGACGAGATTCCTACATGGCTCTCCGGTGAGTGTTAGCGATGTGTGTGATTTTGTGGGAATCTTGATGTGTTGGAGTCTATTGACTCGATGGCGTCGTTGTTTGTCCGGTTGTGCTGGAGAAAGTTGTCTCAACAGCGGGTCTTGTGTTGCATGCCGGTCCAAGTCTTGTTCTCTACCAGGTTGCTTATTTTGGGCGAGCTGCGTTGGCAGTGAAGGTTTGTAATGGCTTGGATGGTGCTGTTGTGCAGGCTGCTGTGTTCTGCGTGGAGTCATTCGCGTGACTGTTTTGCTGGTTGTGCTGGAGTTAGTTGTCTCGGCAGCGGGTCTTGCGTGAAGAACGTTGGTTGACGAAGTGCGTTGAGTGCTGGTCTTCGTTGGTTGTGCTGGAGTTAGTTGTCTCGACAGCGGATCTTGCGTGAAGAACGTTGGTTGACGAAGTGCGTTGAGTGCTGGTCTTCGTTGGTTGTGCTGGAGTTAGTTGTCTCGACAGCGGATCTTGCTTGAAGAACGTTGGTTGACGAAGTGCGTTGAGTGCTGGTCTTCGTTGGTTGTGCTGGAGTTAGTTGTCTCGACAGCGGATCTTGCGTGAAGAACGTTGGTTGACGAAGTGCGTTGAGTGCTGGTCTTCGTTGGTTGTGCTGGAGTTAGTTGTCTCGGCAGCGGGTCTTGCGTGAAGAACGTTGGTTGACGAAGTGCGTTGAGTGCTGGTCTTCGTTGGTTGTGCTGGAGTTAGTTGTCTCGACAGCGGATCTTGCGTGAAGAACGTTGGTTGACGAAGTGCGTTGAGTGCTGGTCTTCGTTGGTTGTGCTGGAGTTAGTTGTCTCGACAGCGGATCTTGCGTGGCGTACCAGTCCGAGTTGTTCTTTTCTACCATGTTGCTTATTCTGTCTAGGCTACGTTGATAGTCAAGGTTGGTGGTCTGGACGGTGTTGTTGTGCAGGCGTTTTGCTGGTTGTGCTGGAGTTAGTTGTCTCGGCAGCGGGTCTTGCGTGAAGAACGTTGGTTGACGAAGTGCGTTGAGTGCTGGTCTTCGTTGGTTGTGCTGGAGTTAGTTGTCTCGACAGCGGATCTTGCGTGAAGAACGTTGGTTGACGAAGTGCGTTGAGTGCTGGTCTTCGTTGGTTGTGCTGGAGTTAGTTGTCTCGACAGCGGCTGTGTTGTGTTGGAGCTAGTTGGCTCAGTGGCGATTTGTTTCGCCGGTTGTGCTGGAGTGGGTTGACTCAACAGCGGGTTGTGTTGGTAGCTGGTCCATATGTACTTTCACACCATGTTACTGTTTCGGTCGTTACAATGGTAGTGAAGGTTTGTGTCGGTCTGGACGGTGCTGTTGTGCAGGCTGCTCTGTAGGCTGCGATGTGGGCTGCTATGTAGGCTGCGATGTGGGCTGCTATGTAGGCTGCGATGTGGGCTGCTATGTGGGCTGCGCTGTGGGCTGCTATGTAGGCTGCGCTGTTGACTGCTGTCGTGGCGGCTGTTGGTTGTTGTGGAGGCTGCACTGTGGGCTGCCGTGTTGACTGCGCTGTTGACTGCTATGAAGGCTGCGTAGTTCAAAGATGGGGTCACCAATGTAGGCGGGGTAGGTAAGTGTTGACCGTATCCCGGCCTAACGAAACACTGTTGTGCTAGTTTTATAAAGTTTTATTGTTTGCCTATGGTTGTACAAAGGTATGGTATTTGTGGGCAAAAGTATGTCGTTCAGCGGTCTCTGGATATGGTAGAGTGTCGCTGGCTCGGCATTCAGCTATGTTCAGAAGGTCTCTGGATGCGGCAGTGTGTTGCTGGCTCGTTGTTCGGCTATGTTCGGAAGGTCTCTGGATACGGCAGTGTGTTGCTGGCTCGTCCGGCTGGTTGATCTTCCAAGTCCGCGTAGTGTAGTGGTGGCTGGTCAGGAGCTGTATGTTGACTGGTCTGCTGCTTGTGTGTCGACGCTTGCTGCTGTGGGTCGACTGGCGTTGTTTGGGTTGTACCTCCTTTTATAGTGTTTCTGGAATCGCCTGACCGATGGTGGTGGTTTGTTGATGCGTAAGAAAGGAATGCACTGTTGTCGAGGCGTAGAATTTTCTGGAACGCTTGATGGAAGTGGTTATTGATGCGTACGAGAGGAATTTGCTTTCGTCGAGGCGTAGTATTTTCTGGAATGCTTGATGCTGTTCCGCTCGATGTATTTTGTTGTTGCGGAATATTCTCGAAGGTTTCGATGACGATGACGACGACGAGATTCCTACAAATTTTATAAAAAATTTATATACACAAAATTTATCATAAACCATCACCTAATATGAGAATAATAATTTTAATAAATTTGCAAAATTTTGTTAGTTCTCCTATTTTCTTGTGTGTATGGCTACGTCCACATTATCGATATCTACACCCGATATTTATGAAATTTGCCATAACCAGTTCCTAAATAGCAACCACAGGTTGCAATATGGGAACTGGATTTGGAAAATTTCGTAAATATCGGGTGTAGATATCGGTAGTGTAGACGTAGCCTATGTATTGCGTATTTTTATTTTGTATCGTATTGTGTATTTTTATTGTATGGTTCGGTTACCTTATTGTGTATATGCATATGTAATTTTTTTTAGGCGCCAAAGGCACCCTGCACACGGGTGCAAAAATCTACGAGCCGGCTCTTTTTATACTGACATTAAATAATATAATACTGGCCGAAAACTGATTTATATACTTACTAAATTACAGTATTAAAATACTGGCCATTTAATTTGTTGCAAAACATATTTATACAAATAAAATCTGTTGTGACTTAAAATCACAAACTACTACATGTCAACTGAGTTTACATCACCGGTGCAGTGGTAATTTTTTAGCACCGTATGGGAAAGGTTAAAAGCTAAAAATTTAAGAAAAAGTATGTATGTATATACAGTGCCGGCCTTACACCCAATGGCACCCTCGGGCAATTTTTTCTAAACACCCTTAGAAAAAACTTTCGCCTTTGGCGCTCTAATCTAAAATTTTGTATGGCTTTTTGGCGCTCTAATTTTAAATTTTAAAGCGCCTTTGGCGCATCGTGCGGCGCCCTAACTTATTTGACGCCCTCGGGCGCCGCCCGACCCAGCCCCCCCCCCTAAAACCGGCACTGTGTATATGGTAAACGGACTACGAGTCATATGTGAACCAGTCCCAGGACAACCGGTCGCTCTAGATTGGTCACACGTGATCACCCGTCACACACTAAAACTGGTCAAGATAAAACTGGTCACACCTGAAAATTCGACCAATTTTTAATTTTTGGGTGTGACCAATTTTCGGGTGTGACGGGTGATCACGTGTGACCGATCTAGAGCGACCGGTTCACATTTGACTAGTAATCACCGAACCATGTATATATGAAATTAAATTCGTCCAAGGGTGGGGGGGGGGGGGGTGGCATAGCACCCTCCCTTGGATCCGCTTATGGCCGCAGCGCCACAACTTGTTAACAAGAGCAGCCACCAGATTTTTTCAAAACCCAAATTGTATCCTTGAACAGTATCTGGTCGTAAATAGCAGTGCCGAGTTCGCTCGCCGTGTTGAATGTTGAATACCGACCGGCGACCGAACCCATCCGATTCGAGCCGAATCGAGCTCGAGCTGACGTCGTGTATTCTAGCCGTAGTGGTTAGATACCGGTAGCAGTAGTGGTAGATGGTTGTAGTTGTGTTAGTCGGCTGGCCGAAGCAGCGACGAGTGGAGTGCGGAGTGCGGAGTGTGAAGTGCGAAGTGCGCGTGCGCGGCGGGCGACGGAGTGCGCGCCCACGCTGCGTTCACTCCCCCTCCACCCACCACCCCACACCCCACACCCCCACCCCATCGCGGGCTTCTGTCATCGTGACGCGTCGCACCACGCCTCGGGTAAGTCAGCCGCTTTTCCTCGTCCTTTGCCCTTCTCTTGCCCCGGTCCCCCGGCCCCCTCACCCGCGCGCTTTGACAGCCGCGCCGCGCCCTTGCGCGTGTCCGACCTCGAGTCGAGCCCGCACGAGCATACCTGTGATGCCAACCTGCCATAGGAATCGCAGGTATGCTTCTGTGCTTCCGGGAAATGCGGTTCGTTTCTTCGAATTAGGATGGCGGACCGATAGCTTTTCACAAACGATACCCACTTGTATTGCAATATTATTTTTTTTTTACAAACCTCTACGTTTCACTTACGATTACAATTCAGGATTGCCTCATCCGATTGTTTTCATACTTTGCCATATTGCTCATATTTTCCACCAATTTCTATTTATATGTTTTGTGTACACTAATGACATAGAATTATTCATAAATTGAGCAGTGTGATGCAATCCCTAATAAAATAAATCAAATAAAAATTTTACTTCGTTTATATTGCGTACTAGTGGTTTCACCCGGCTTCGCTCGATATTTGTGATATAAACCGCTTAAACATGGCTAATCTAATAGTAAACTTTTTATTAAATTTTTTTGAATATTCATTTGTTTTTTTTATTAAATTTTAACGTCACAGATTCTACGAACCAAAACTTACATACATACATACAAAGTCTCTTTCGAAATTAAATATTAGATTGATAGCTACTACAGAAAAAAGTCAGGCAAAGGTATAGTTCCGAGGCACCGACTGTTTTGACGTAAGATCCAACATGGCCGCCACCCATTTTTCATTTTTAGTTTTATTGATTTTTTAAATGATTTTATTTTATAATAAAAGTTATATATTTGGAATTAAATTTAAGACGGTTTATTTATTTTTAATAAAATACTTTGTCATCCAAACTATTGCTTCATCGAATTTAATATTTATAATTTTTTTGTTAAATTATTTTAATAATATTTTATTTTTAATATTTATATTTCATCTTTAATATATAATTTCGAAAGATAAGTATGTATATAAGTTTTGGTTCGTAAAATCCGTGACGATAAATTTAATAAAAAAATAAATGAATATTAAAATAAATTAAATTAAATAAAACTATTCAAATAAATTTAATAAAATGTTTCCTATTCGATTAGCCATGTCTAAGCAGTTTATATTACAAATACCGAGCGAAGCCAGATAGAACCGCTAAATAATAATATTAGGTAGAGCCCCGTTTCATTTGGGTCTTACGTCAAAACAGTCGGTAACCTAACACTATACCTTTGACAAAAGTCGATTAGACGAAATACATTTTGATTTATTTTTCACCGATTTTGTATAGATACTTCCTTGTCTCGACCTATCAATCTATTTTTCATATGGAGTAGGAGAAAAATCTTCAAGAAGACTGTTTCTAGTCCTCACTCAAGGAAAGTCTCAGGTTTTTACCATCTAAATAACTCCCCCAACCCTTGTCCTAGCAGCTTAGAATTATTCGAATGCCTCACCTTACGAACGATTTTTTCTTAAAAACGAAATGAGCTTCATAATAATGATATTAATTTAATCTGAAATTAAGCAATCTGTTGAGTGGTGTAATCTCTAACGTCTTTATTAAATGAAATGAGTGTTTGAAATAAAATTTTGACTTCATTCATAATCCGTATTGATGAATAGATATGGGTAGCTTCTGCAGAAACGAGTCGATTAGATGAAATACTGATTAAGTATGCATTTAAGTGCACCTGTCGATTACATTTTTGTCTAATGATACTTGAGCCATATTAGCCGATAGATATTAAGTGTTATCTCTTTTCTTCTCCCTTTTTTACTCTGTATATACATACATGTATATATTTATTTTCCGTGTCCAATTTCTATTCCCAGGATTCTTATCTGATTTCGTGATAAAAATTCCTTGTGAAAAGTAAATATAAAAATTCTGTTGAAGTGTGACGTATTTATCACATAGTGAGTAATATGTACAAACTATGCAATTGTATATATTATTATACTATACATGTGGCGTTTGTTCATATCTTATATCAATTGATTTTGCGGTTTAATCTAATATTAAATTTCGAAAGAGACTTTGTATGTAAGTATATAACCTTCGTTCGTGGATGAAGCATCCGATTTTTTTTTTCGATTCATAGGCGCCGATTCGATTTTTTATCGATTCAACGGATTCGAAGTCCCCGGGGCAAAAGCGTCGAGGGCGCATGCTCCGCTGGGAGCGAAGGCGCCGGATTCATATAATTTCGTATCGTATCGGTATACGTATACATATAATTCGTATCGGTATACATATAATTTCGAAAGAGACAGTATACATATATGTTTGTTCGTGACAGTCAATTTAATAATAAAACAAAAAACCAACGAGTATTCAAATAAATTTATATAAAATAAAACTATTCAAATAAATTTAATAAAATGTTTACTATTAGATTAGTCACGTTTAAGCGGTTTATATTACAAATACCGAGCAAAGCCGGGTAAAACCACTAGTTAAAAATAAATTATATCTAGAGATTGAATCTGTTTTTTTTAAACTAAAATGAAAAATTGTGTCAATATGGAGCTATTCATATAATATTTATACCAATACAGTATCCAGATATGGCAAGAAACAACCTTTTAATATATTATTAAAAAGCTAAATATTAACAAACATACATATTATCGATCAGGCAATGTCCTATAACTGTGTACATATGTATGTTGATAATCATAATAATAGTACTACGGATTGATTAAATTTATTAATGAGATACAGTATATAATAATATATATATATGTGTGTATATTTATATATATATATGTATATATATATATATATATATATATATATATATATATATATATATATATATATATCCATACACACACACACACACACACATATATATATATATATATATATATATATATATATATATATATATATATATATATACATATATATATATATATATCCATACACACACACATATATATATATATATATATGTAGTGTTGGGATTAAACGAAAGGCTGATGTATGGGCTATGGCTGTGAAAGGGTATGTTACGACCGATCGTAGGGGTGGGATGAAAAAGTGGCATAGGGCGCGAAAGGACCGCTATTTTACAGTTAGTAGAAGTTAACCTTCCACTGGGGGCGGTTGGTCGTTAAACCACCGCGTGGTGTCGTTTTAATAAACAACATGACTGAAAACGCACGTGTTTGATCTTCAATTCCACCGCCACATCCCATCGTGGTCCTGAATAGCGTCATCTATTCAGGAATTCCACCCACAATTGGAGGCTCGTCCGGGATTAGGCGGCAGTTTGAAGACCACGTGCTACAATGTATCGGAGGAGGAGGCCGACATCTGGTCGTAGGACGTCGAGAGGGGTTCGGGAGAGGGCGATAGAAGAGCCAGTCGCCAGCCGAGCCAAGCTGACTTTCCAAGACATGGAGGGCGCCGTCCCCATTTTCACCGGAAACGACGACTATCCGGTAGAAAAGTGGGTGGCGCAGATCGAAGAAGTCGCACACTCGGCAGGTTGGGGCAGCATGGAAAAGCTGCTGTTTGGGAAACGCCTGGTCAAGGGGGTGGCCGAGAGGTTCCTGCGCATACAAGATGGGGTCTATTCGTGGGAGAAACTCAAAAGCGCATTACTGGAGGAGTTCGCTCGGATGGTGAGTGGGGCGTCAGTCCACAGGAGGCTGTCCAAGTCGCAGAAAACGTCAGAGGAATCGGTCAACGAGTACTTTTACCGGATGCGGGAGATCGCGAGCGTGGGTTCGATTGAGGATCGTGACCTCATGGAATATGTCATCGACGGGATCCCTGGCAGGTCTTCTATGAAGGGGATGCTGTATGGTGCCCGCAATTTGAAGGAGTTCAGGGACAAGTTGAGCGCCTTCGACGGGCTGGTGGAAAAGGTAAAGGCAGAAGAAGCAACCGTAGCCACAGCCAAAGCAGTGCCCGCACCCTCAACTGGAAGCGGCTGGAGACCCAAGGCGAGGACGCCGGCACTGATCGACACAGGCAGTGAAGACAAACTCGCCGGCGAGAACTTCGTACATCGATGCGGCATCATCACTAGTGAAAGTATTCCTGTGGTAAGAGACCAATGTAACAATTCCGGTGCCATTCGTAGAAAAGCTGCGGAAGGAGTAAGGAGGGCTGATTCGGACTTGAAGGATGGAGAGCAAGAAAAAATCAAAGTGGAACGCGATAAAACGTCAAAACCACGAGTTCCGATCGAGGTTAAGTTGGAACAGAGTCTGCGGAGGGAAAAAGAAGAACGGGCTTCACAAGAGATGTCTGCTCATGCAGAACCCAGCGATTCCTGTTCAAGCGAGGCTGATGGAACATCAAACATGTCACATGGTCAGATGGTGAGGACCCCCTTAGAGCCTCCAGCGTCGCCGTCTCGAGCTCATTTGGACTATTCTTCAGTGCGACCGAGCACAGAAAATCGATCATCAACCACAGATTCAATTAGGATAACGAATGATGAAAGTAAGCATCGCAAACCATGTGGAATAGATGTTTCCAATAATGAAGAGGACGGTGTAGACATGGATGATCGCGGTTTGGACACGGGTGATCGAAGTGAGGACACGGGTAATGGAGGTGTAGACATGAGTGATCGAAGTGAGGACATGGGTAATGGAGACGTGGACATGGGTGATGGAAGTATGGACGGTGATGGTTTGCATATTGGAAGGCTTTGGGACAACGGAGACATACCGTTTTCAAATAAAGATGAACCGCCCGATGGTCAATTCAGTAAAGGATCTCATGGTCATTCGAAGAATCCTAAAGATGAAGACGAAGAAAATGGGAAACATGAAGAAAAAGATATGGATAAATCACCAGAAGGAATAAGAGACCCAGTCAAAATTTCAACACCAAAGGACAATGTATTCACTTTCAAGCTCGGTCGTAGTCAGATTGATGTTACTTTAATGGAAAATAAAATAAGACCATGGATTAAGAAAGGAGTTTTTGGATATATCGGTGAACCAGGAACGATATTGGTCAACTTCATATGTGGCAAGATACCATATGGAAAGCTGTGGGGCGACGGGAGGTCCATCGCAGACAACATCATCGGACAGCCGCGTGGAATCGCGACTGGCATCGGATAGTGTTTAGGTTGTGCCAATTGAAGTGAAGTGTGTGTCAGTGAATTAGAGAATAAGTGGAGTACCCGGAGGGGTTTTAGTTAAGCCTTACTTGATATTTGATTATTGTTCTATTTTGTTAGTAGTTAAGATTTGAAATATTGTTAATGTTTTATTGATTATTCTAGTGTTTTCATGTTTTGGCGAGTGTTTGGTATGTTGAATAATGTTTTAATTTGGTTACATGCCTAGAAGAATATGAGATAATTGTATTGAAATGTAATTCTAGTGATGTTTTAAAATGTGATTTGTTTCCGATGTAAAGGTGTTAATTTTAATGCTATGTAATTCTTGTAATGATTTTAAAATGTGATTTGTTTCCGATGTGAAGGTGTTGATTTTAATGCTATGTATTTCTTGTAATGATTTTAAATTGCAATTGTGATGATTTATGTGTGACTTTAATTGTGATGATCTGTGTGTAACTTTTTTTGAAGATTGAATTGTATTGAAACGTGAAAAATTGATACGATACTGAAATAAGTTTGAGATTATTGTGGAGTATGTTGAAGACTACTGTGAAGTATGTCTGGGATTATTGAGAAGTATGTCTGAAAATTATGTGTAATATGATTGAGGAATGGCCCGGCAGGTGAGAGAAACCTGAGGGCAGGTTTGTGGTCAGGAAAGGCCGAGTTGTAGTGTTGGGATTAAACGAAAGGCTGATGTATGGGCTATGGCTGTGAAAGGGTATGTTACGACCGATCGTAGAGGGGGGATGAAAAAGTGGCATAGGGCGCGAAAGGACCGCTATTTTACAGTTAGTAGAAGTTAACCTTCCACTGGGGGCGGTTGGTCGTTAAACCACCGCGTGGTGTCGTTTTAATAAACAACATGACTGAAAACGCACGTGTTTGATCTTCAATTCCACCGCCACATCCCATCGTGGTCCTGAATAGCGTCATCTATTCAGGAATTCCACCCACATATATATATATATATATCTAGAGAAAGAGAATTCCGTGTTATCGATGTTTTGTTTAGTAGCTAAATATAACTTCGAAGTATATTGTACTATGTTAATGTAAATATTTGTAAATGTATCGATAGACATGTTCCAGACAAAATCTCTTCACCGATATTATATATATAATCAGTAAACGTAACATTGAATGAAATTATGTTAATGTACATAATACATATATACATATTACAGTTTTTACATACCTCCTTTGGATTTCACATGGTTTTTTATATACACCAGCAGTCACATAAAACGGAACGCTTGTGAATTTTACGACTTCGAGGCCATTTAAGGATTATCCCTTTATGTGTAGGGTTTTTAACGACCAAATATTCTAAATATGATTGTTTTCTAAGATTTGAGTTCAGTATAGTGTGGGTTTTCGAGGAGAAAGCATCAAATTCGAATTTTAACACGTCAACATGAAAAAACGAGCTCAGTTATCATTGCAGAAGAGTGTAAAAATCGCGACATTGGCGAGTTCAGGATTTTTCTTTCGGTCAATTTCCAAGAAAATGGGATGTTTGTTATCGACTGTTTCGAGAATACTGATAAAAAAAAAGAGAATCTGGAAGTTTTGACCGTAAGAAGGGGACCGGACTGAAAATATGCACATCGGAGAGGCAAGACCGTGTAATAACCAGATTATCTTTACAGCAGCGATTCAAAACTGCTGTAGAAATAAGAACAGATGTATCTTCACAATTTTCCATGGAAATCAGCGACTCAACAGTAAGAAGGCGACTCAGAGAAGCTGGACTGTACGGTCGGAAAGCTGCAAAAAAACCACTACTAACCAAGAGAATGTAAAACAATCGATTGGAATGGGCGAAAGCACATGAAAATTGGAGTCCATCAGATTGGCAACGAGTGATACTTTCCGACGAATCAAAGTTTAACCTCTATAGTCCTGATGGTTTTCCGTATGTCCGAAGGAAAGTTGGCGAAAGGTATAGTGAAAATTGTACCCTTAAAACTGTTAAGGATCCTCCAAGTCAAATTGTCTGGGGATGCTTTTCGTATCATAACATTGGACAATTGGAGTTTCTACAAGGTGCCATCGATGGAAAAAAATATAAAAAAATTTTAGAAGAAAGCTTTGTCCCATCGATGGAAAACCACCTTTCATATTCCGATGATATAGTTTTTCAAGATGACTCTGCCCCTTGTCATCGAGCTAAATTGGTGAGTATTCATTTTATTTGATAGCATTGAATATAAATTATAAAATTTCAATCAAAAAACTGAATTTTTTTTTTACTTTTTTTTAGGTTCGGGACTATTTACAAGAAATGGGTGTAAAGACACTACCATGGCCTGGCAATAGTCCCGATTTAAATCCAATCGAAAATTTATGGATGTGTATCAAGTACAGGTTAAGGAAGAACAATGTTACTACTCTTAAATCGTTGAAAGAAATAATAGAAAAGATATGGTACGAAGACTTCCCAATCGAAAATTTAAAAACTTTAGTAGATTCTATGCCAAACCGAATAAAATAAGTTATAAAATCGAAAGGAGCCGCTACAAAATATTAATTTATTTTTTATAAGATGTAAATAATAATATGTGACTGTAAAAAAATTAAAAATGTATATGTATAGTGTTATTTTCATTTCAAATTTCATTTAACTGTGAAGTCAACGCACGGTCGTAAAATCTGCCCTCCATTAAATTTCTCCCCAACTCATTTTTATCACCTTTTTTTTTCACGTTTGGTGTTACACGAATGCACTATGATACAACCTATCATTTAAATGACTTTCGGTTTTGGTTTTATATAAGATTACCGAAATTTCACGCAAAAACATGTTTCGCTTAAGCGTTCCGTTTTATGTGACTGCTGCTGTATATATATTCTCCAATTAATATGTTTCAGGGACTGATCGTATACGAATTGTGCAGTAATTTTTTCTCGACAGCGGTTTTAAAAAGTAATTTTATTACAGTAAAAATAATATTGTAATACTTGTAAATAGTCAATTCTAATTATCTCCTCTTAATGTATCAGATATTCAAGATGTCGTTGTGGGCAAAGGCCCAGCAACTTCCACACGAAAGTGTTCAACAAATCAGAGCCATCTATGGCGAACATTTCCCTATCGAGGTTCGTCATTATTTGGCCTCATGGATAGAAGAAAATATGTGGTCTGATGTCGAAGTCGACAATCCACAGCATGAACAGTACATCGCCGGCTTGGTCGGTGGCCTAATCCAAGAGTTGGAGATGAAAGCTGCATCTCTTAACTCTGAGGAAATGTTTCTCAATAAAATTAAGCTCATGGATGCCGCCAAGATGTTTAGACAACGATATAGGTAATTAATTTGAACAAGTAATTGTTTTATTTTCCAAGTGTATTGTTTTATTGAGCATTTTATTGTTTGCAGTACTAACCCAATGAACCTGTATAATTATGTAAGACAATGTTTGACTACGGAAATGAAATTCGTTCAAGGTGCTGGAAATGCAATAGCCCAATCTACGGCTGCGGCAGAGGTATTTATATATCTGTTTTACTCATCTGTTTATATATGTCTGGTTTTCAAATAAACATTTAAGTATTAATGTAATCATAGATGGTACAGCAAATGGAGTCATTGCGACAACGCACAAAAGAATCTGCAAATGAATTACGGTTAATGGAACAAGAACAGGAAGCTTTTGCTATAAATTATCACGAATGCACAAAATTAAATGGTATTGTATAAATATATTTGTTTGATTTTAAATTGGAGAGATGTGCTGATGAAATTTTATTATATTTTTTAGCTCATCTTCAGCATTTAGCAACGCAACCTACAAATCCACAACAAAAAGAAATTGAAGTTAAATTAAAACATCAAAAAGAAAAATTGGAACAAGTACTAAATCAAAAGGTTTGACTTTTTTACTTTATCTACATTATGCGTATATGAAGTTTTGTGATCCGAAAAAGATTCGACCTGGGGATTTTGACTGATTTGTATTCAGTGTCGACCCTAGATCAGTGCTACTCAAACTATGGTCCGCGGCCCATTACTGGTTCGTGCACCGGCGGTAGCCGGTCCGTG
The DNA here is from genome assembly GCF_051622035.1 of Arctopsyche grandis. NCBI lineage: Eukaryota > Metazoa > Arthropoda > Insecta > Trichoptera > Hydropsychidae > Arctopsyche > Arctopsyche grandis. Next base: position 24,395,632 of record NC_135357.1, read on the forward strand.
GGCAAAGAAGTAAATAAAAAATTAAAACAATAGCTTATGATAACGTTGCATCATCTCATCCATTTAATATAATAAATTATATAAAGACATGCCCTACAAAATCGAGATTATTCGGGATACTATGCCAAGATATAGGCGCGGATTATAAACGACTATTATCGCATGCTGCCATACGTTAGTTGTCAAGGGATAACATAGGCGGATCCGGAAAATGGTCAAGGAGGGGGCCATTTTGAAATTGAACATAAAAAAATTAAAAATTATTTGATTTTAGATTTGTTTAGATAACATTACAATATATGTAAATAATAGTAGATGTGATACTTACATTGTAGTTATTTTTTTTAAAGAAAACTACTATGATGTAAAACCCCATTCAGGAAAAATGTGTTAATAAATTAAAAGAATGTGAAAGAAATGTTTTTCAATTAATATTTATAAAAATATAAATCCGTTATAAATAATATAATATTTTTAAATATGAAAAATTTACAGTATATATGAAATTAAATTCGTCCCAAGGGGGGGGGGGGCATAGCACCCATGGCATCTTACTACTTATATTTAATACTATTTTTATTTGTTATATGAACAAATTTTCACTCATATATGTACATACATAAACTTTTTATTTAAAAATATATGCTGGTCCGCCAACTGAAATAGTTTGAGTAGCACCACTGCCCTAGATGACTTACACATTTTTTCCAAAGTACTATTTTTTGCGTGGTTTCTAAATTTTTGTGATTTTTATCGTTTTAATGCTTTGTAGGTAACGCACCTTTTACAATCCCGCTTATCTTTAATAGATAAGCTAAAGGAAACCATCGAAGCACTCAATACTTTACAAAGCAAGGTCCTTGACGATGAATTGATAAGGTTTGAACTGTTATGAATTTTAAATTCTTATATTAGTATGTTAATTTATTACTTTAATTAATTTTCTGTTAAAATTTGATAGATGGAAAAGAGAACAACAATTGGCAGGAAATGGAGCTGCTTTTAACGCTAATTTGGACACTATACAAGAATGGTAATTCATACATTTTAAATTTATTATCATTGTAAATTTTACATTGCATTTATTTCCCATTTTCTATTCAAGGTGTGAATCTTTAGCTGAAGTAATTTGGTCGTGTAGACAACAAGTGCGTGAAGCTGAACGCTTACGTCAACGGCTCGCTCTGGAGCCTCCTGGCGTTCCAGATCTGTTGCCTGCTTTAGGTGCTCGAGCGACGCAATTGCTTTCCACATTGGTAACTTCTACATTTGTGATTGAAAAACAACCACCTCAAGTTATGAAAACTAACACTCGGTATAGATGAAATATTTTTATGTACAAATGTTTTGTTGCCTAGTGATAATTTTTACAAGTGATTATTTCATTGCAGATTTACTTCTACTGTGCGCCTTTTGGTTGGCGGCAAACTCAATGTTCACATGACACCCCCACAGGTTTATACAACTTTCCCGAGTTAAGTGAATTAGATGTTAAATCATATATAATTTCCAATGTCTAATTTTTTCTAGGTTAAAGTTACAATTATATCTGAAAATCAAGCGAATGCGTTGTTGAAAAATGAAAAAGTTGGTGGAGGTAGTGGTAGTAAAAGTGGAGGGGAAGCTAGTGGTGAAATTTTAAATAACACAGGCACTATGGAATACCAGCAAGCATCACGTCAGCTTAGCGTCAGTTTCAGGTAAAAACATTGACTCATACTATTTTTAAATAAAAATAATCCGTTTTCGTGAGTTCAATTAAAATTATTTTACAGAAACATGCAACTTAAGAAGATTAAACGTGCTGAAAAAAAAGGAACCGAAAGCGTTATGGACGAAAAATTTTCGCTGTTGTTTCAAAGTCAGTTTAATGTAGGAGGTGGTGAGCTTGTATTCCAGGTAAAATTTAAATTAACCCTTATATGCAATGATATTCACCGAGAATGTGTACATTTCTAATTTGCAATGATTTTAGGTTTGGACACTTTCTTTGCCAGTCGTCGTTATTGTACATGGAAATCAAGAACCACACGCTTGGGCTACTGTAACTTGGGATAATGCATTTGCTGCACCTGGAAGGGTTCCATTTGCTGTACCAGACAAGGTTTTTTTCTTTAATTTTTCTCATACATATGTATAATGAGATGATTTTAATAAACTAATGTAAATATTGTATAAGGTTCCTTGGGCACTTGTCGCAGAAGCTTTGAACGTAAAGTTTAGATCGGCCACTGGAAGATCCCTCACCGACGATAATCTCCGATTTTTAGGGGAAAAGGCATTTAGGTGAGAAGATTGTAATATTCAAGACTCATAAATTGATAATAAATTAAAAATCGTAATTATTGTTTAATATTGAATTTTAGATCTTCTACTGGTGATATAGGACCTGGACTACTTACATGGGCACAATTTTGCAAGGAACCTCTGGCTGATCGAAACTTTACATTTTGGGAATGGTTTTATGCCGTTATGAAATTAACACGTGAACATTTAAGAGGACCTTGGGTTGACGGGTTTGTATATTCAGTAATATTATTTCGTAAAGAGATATATTATGTGAGTTCAATTTTTAACGGTTTTTGTTTTATATTAGAGTTGTACTAGGATTTGTGAGAAAGAAGCAAGCGGAAGAAATGCTTGCTCAGTGCAGCAATGGTACTTTCCTTTTGAGATTCTCTGATTCTGAATTAGGTGGAGTAACGATTGCATGGGTCGGAGGTATACAAGCATTACATAATTACTATATACATACATAAATGTTTACTATTGATTTTTAGTTAAGCAATTAAATCTTATTTCCAGATTCAGGTGAAGTTTTCATGTTGCAACCATTCACATCAAAAGATTTTGCAATTAGGTCATTGGCAGATAGAGTTTCAGACTTGCAACATCTTGTCGCACTGTATCCTGATATTTCCAAGGACACCGCATTCTCAAAATACTACACACCTTTTCAAGGTAATACATCTGTGTAAAATTTCTGTTAATATTGTTAACTTAAGCTAAATTTTAATCTTCATACTTCTGCTTAGAAAATCAACCTACATCAAGTAATGGTTATGTTAAACCATTACTCGTCACACACGTGCCAGGATGGGGTGGCCCCGGTAGTTCTTATGCAGGAACTCCTCACCATAACGCTTCCTATATGCATTCTCCGGATCCAGCTCGCGATTCTCCTAGTGTTCATAGCAGGTAAAATATCTTGAATTATTTAATCAATAATTAATAGTACATAATTTAAATGCGTATTTTTCTTCATCATAAAACCAAACATGAATTTGTAAGTTCAGTTAGATGCGTTCTTTAATGGCATTGTTCATTTACTGTCCATATTTCACATGCACTGTTTACAGATCGAAATAATAATTCCATTTCGGATAGAGTGATTATTTTTCTCATTGTTATGAAAATTTATTAATTGGTATTTGAACATACAAATGGATTTAATTCTATATGTGATTGTTTCCCTTTGAAACATTTCCACATTCCAGTTTTCAGAGTTCCGTGATGCAACTGTAGATCAAATCTGGTGACATCAAACAAGAATATTACGATTTGTATTTTTTTTATATACATATTATGCATTGCACAATTTTGCAACGCTTAAGGGCCCGTGCAAATGAACATTTTTTTTTAATTTTATATATGTGATGTTATTTAGTATATTTCTGCTCATTGAAAAATATATATACACATAATAGCATTTGTAAGAATGGTTCGTTTGAGCAGACTCTTAATGTAGACCATATTTTGTATCGAGTCATACTTAGATGTATTATCATATAAATGGCCTCAAACGTTTGCTTCATTCCATTTTCTCAACCAAAGTACAAATTCGGCATTTTGAAAAAGTTTTTTATTCTAAGATGTGGTATGTGGTTGTAAACGATGTTAAAAATTGACTGTTAAAACTAATTGTATCACTCATCGATTGATAAAATTATGTGTGCCATTTATATTATACAATATTTATAAAATAATATACATACTTACATATGTAGATTTTCGTTCTAATCTATTTGAAAGTTACTTATATATCTACATATCGGCTGTCTATAATGTCAACTTGATTCAAAATTGATGTTTATAATGTATTAAAATATAGTTTAATGAGGATGTTTTTGATATATTATATTTCAAAGGTTGTTACATAGTACATACTTAATTCAATTATTAGTACATTATTAAAATTCATCATTAATTTCTAAATAATATTTATGTAGATTATCATTTTAAAGTACATATACAGACAAGTTTTGAAATATATATTTATATATAATATTTTGTTTAATTCTAGGGGTAACTGACCTAAATTGCATTTTTTACATTTATTTTATTTTTGTAGCTAGTTAGTTTATCTTTAAAATAAAATTGTCCAAGGAAATGAGCTTATTTTATGAAAGAGTAAACTTTAACGTTAATATTCTATGATTTTCAAATATACAATATTCCTATGAAAACCAAAAAAATATGTTGAGTACAGATGATTTCGATCCTTCGAATAAGATATGAAGTATTTTTATAAAAATCTACTGCAAAAATTAAAACCCAATTGTATACGTTAATTATCATATATATATTTGAAAATGATCGGCCTTTTGAACGAGCTTATATTGAATGTTTTTATATTCCTACATTTATATATGTAATATGTATTTACCCCCAAGTATAAACCATATTTCGATTATATACACACGCATATGTACGTATGTGGATGCATGCATACATGCGTGCAGTAGTGTAAAATTATTCTATTATACATATATGTATTCGTTAAACAGTGTGTTGTAAATGTTTATGTGCTATGGCCAAGCTTATTTTATATTATTAGCTTTAAGTGAGTAGTTAAAATATCATCAAAATTTTATCATTTGTAGTGCAATAATAATAATTTGGTTAAAAGAATTATGATTTAATTTTTATTGGTATGTTTTTTATTTCTAGTTTATTTCTAGTGAAAATCATGTAACATGGTTATAAGAGACGATACTTTTTAATTATTACAATTAGTTTAAGTATATTCGCCGTGATTCAAAATTTTATCCAAGTTGCTTCTTGGATGGTTAGCAGTATTAAAAGTTATCGTTTAGTTATTTCTAAGATTTATTGTATTTTCTATGCAATTCGCATAGGTCTTTTTTTTTGTATATAAACTTAATTTCATTTTTTTTTATCATATCACATTTTTACTGTGCCCATCGTTTCTTTGTTTTAATGCTATTTTTGAATGTTACATCGTTTTTTCTAGGTTTTTAGAATCTCAATGCATTTTCAATATTTCACTGCAATTGTCGAACATTATTCTAGAATTTCTTATTTTCAAGTGATTTTTTTTATCATTATTCCAGTCATGCACGCACATTTAATTTATATGAATCATTTTGATCTCATGTTATTTAAGGTGATTAACTTAAAAGTGGTGCAGTAATTAAAAAGTATTTTTAAAATAAAGTGTGACTTTTAACTACTTATGTATATTCAAATCTACTTATATATCAAGATTCGAGTTATGCTACTACATACATGTATAACTAATGACTATAATATAAATTATTTTTAATTATCTAAATGTATATGGCATTCTCTTTTAGTGCAGTAGTTTTGAATAATTTGAGTATTTCTGTTCTTGAAATACTATTTATGTAATCAGTACTGACATTTGACAGGTGTATTTTCATTCATTTTATTTTCAACAAGTGTGCATACATCTGGTGCTTAATACATGTGGATTATTACTGGTATTGCGGAAATGAGAGTTCATAGCATATTAAAATTTCTTATTTCAGGGTAATTATGATAACTGGAAATATTTATATATTGATATTTTATAGGTCAATTATATTATAAAACAGATATAATACTTACAAATTTGTGGGGGGAAAAAAACAATGTTTCGTGAATTTTCACATTTCAATATTCGTCTATATTTATCGATATACATAGTAGTAATAATATTAGATAGACTAATTCTATCGGTTGTGAATTTTTTTTCCAATTTTGAAATCGATGCAATCGGCCTTATAAAATATTTCAAAATGTCAATTGTATACAGATACAACATTGATTTTTGACAATATTACTTCATATATTTGTCATAATATCAATATTGATAGAATTCTTTTTGTTTTTTTTTTTCAATTTCAAAGAAATTCAAAATCAACGCCTGTGTAAAGTGAAATAATAAAAGAATCTTAAACATTTAAAAAAAGGTAATGTTTTACGTTACATGTGTAGTATGTTTAAAATCAAGTAAACTTATACATACATATACATATATTTATGTCTTATGAGTGTGCCAATTTTTCTGGTGGTTTCAAATTTGAAGAGAGAAGTCGATTTAAATATACATGTGTAAGTGTGGTTACATGTAACACTCATATGTATATGTTATATCTAACTATTTAAGTCACAAATTATATGTGTATAAATAATGAAAGTGTTGTTATTATACAATTTGTTATGATAATTTTTTTATGGAATCAAAATTACTTAAACCTTATGTTACGATTGCAGACATATGTATGTGTTGATAAATATTTGATTCATTACTGTGGACCACATTCTGAAAAATTGACTAAAATATCACAGGTTTTCTACTTTGCAAACTATGTATGTATATTACGATATCGTTTTACTTAATCGTACTGCAATTAACTAAACAATTACTGTTGAATTGTAAGTTCTTAAATTATTAGAACTCTCGCACCCTGCATCATGTATACTCATGTAGTTTCTCAAACAAAAATTATTTGTACAGGTGCAAATTATAAAAAAAATCCTTGTCGTTATCTATGTTTAACACTTCTTTATAAAAATGTCAATTACAAACATTAAATGGTATTTGTATTGGATTAAGATGCAAGTCTGGTTGTTCTTGTGGAGCCATGTATGTATGTAGTTCGAGGTTAGCAGAGTGACTGCATTTTTCTGGATGGTAATGGGGTGAATCTAAAATTTTACAGATTATTGTGACACCGGTTTTCACCATGTTTTTATTGTTAATGACAAATCTGTTACCAGTCAATTTTCGTCTCTACGTCCTGGAATACTTATTAAACAATGTGTACTATATTTTAAATTTATATTGTGATAATTTTTTACTTTTTTACTTTTAATTTTCTACATTATGATATAATAAGTATTTGTATATTGTTTTACTGATATTAAATTTATGTGAAATGGTTTTATCTGACATTTGAATAAAGTGAATGTTTATTGAATTTATAATATTTTCTTTCTCCCAATCTTCAATTTCTCATTTTTTAAATGTGAGAAAATCAAGAAATGGTATGAGAGAGGAAATAAATGCAGCACAGACAAATGACAGCTTTAATTTTTTTTGTATATATTCTTCATGCAACACTGCCTTTTATCACAGCTTCACAGTAGAAATAATTCATATTTGTGTAGTTTTCAATGCAATTCAACTTCAAGTTGACTGAAAAGTATCATTAGTTTTTCGTTCATACAGAAAGACTTATTGTAGTCGTTGGTCTGTGTTGCATCTGTACTTAGATTCAATTGAACAAAATATTATAAGTTTTTATTATTATTTAGTTTATTAAAGCTTGTCCGAATTGTCTGTGTCTAATGTGCTGCATTTTGTTTTCTCTCTTTTCCGGTACATCTACAATTTCCGGCCGACTCGATTTGACCTTGCCCCTTCAACAATAATTTCACTGGTTGAAATTCGAAACACATCTTCACATTATTCTACTCATATACATTTTAAAACAAACAATGGTGCAAATCTAAAACAGTTACACCGGTGCCGCAACTCCAATGTCTACGCACGCAGGTAGTGTAGCTTCTAACTGGAACATGAGCGGTGCTGCTGGCTCCGGAGTCGGTGTGGAGATGGATTATTCCGACATCAGTCACCATTTGGATGCGTTTGACGATTGCCAATTGGATCTGCAAAATTTCGGCTGCTTTCCAGATATTGCAAACAATCCCGTTTTCGGTGGGATCACCGCTCAGTCCAATGGGGCAGATTCACCACAACACCAGGGACCCAATTAAGTTCCATCACAAAATAACGATAGTCCAACCAATATAGTGAGAGTAGTTTTGTCGAAAGAAATTTTTTATTCTACAAAAATCTATTGTAGTGATCTATCATAATACATTTACAATATTGATGATTTTTTTACCGTTTTTGATTGACACATTATTTTCTTGACGATCTCAGATTTTTAATTTCACTTTGATGAAAATTATCGTTTTAAATTGTTCTTTGTTTGTGAAAAAAATTAAATCACTGGAATTAATTAATGAATAACATAATATTTACATACATCGTCAATTTTATTGCTTAGTAATTTTTGATAAAATTATTATATAGCTTCATTTGTTTTTTAGTTTGTTTATTGTTCATTGTTGTAAAATTTATTTTCATTATTTTCATGTTATTTCGAGAAATATGTTTTGCAATAAGTATTTTATAATAATGAACGGTTATCAACGAATATTGAGTTTTTTTTTTTTTAATTCGTTTTGTTCTCGATTTTAAATATTTGTTAATAATCAAAGAATTATTCATCCTTAAAGGAATTTGCTTTGATTTCAGGTGCTTTGACTTATATTTAAGTAATGTTGTATTTTAAATTAAATTTAGATACATATTTCAGAGTTTTTTTTTGCATTTTTACTTTTAAGGTTTTAAAATGCATAAATGAAATAAAAAATGTTTTTTGAAATATGTAAATGAAATAAACTCATGTTTTTTGAAAATAATGTAGATATTTGGTGGATTTTGGATATGTATTTACATATGCATTTATACATACAAATTTATTCTACGAGTTGTGCCATTTTCAAATATATTTTGAGTGTGCACCATGCATGTGCTTTAAGTGAACAAACAAAAGTAAATTTATGCACCAGTGTCTTATTATCCACGTGTAACTTTGTTGATATGAAATGTCAATTTGTACATTATTGGTTCATTGAGATGTCTTGTGTAATTTCAAATTTTAAATGTATAGTGCACTTAAATGTTTTGCCTTATTATGTATTAATGTTAATCTTTGAATGTACTTACAACTTGTGGAAATTTTATTTTTCCTTCCAAAAGCTGCGTGTTGTGTCATTGAATTTAATTGTTGTCAAGTTTATACATTGTTAAATTTAATTTTACCTAATGTATTTTTCATTTTCATTTTCATCATTAATAAACCCTACAAAGCCCATTTGTAGCAATTCATATAATTTACATACATATACTATGTAAATAAATGTCAATTATATTTCACATTTTCCCTAAATGAAAATTTCTTATATTCATCTTTCATAAATTAAAAGTCGACTTCCGTTTCTTACGGCGTAAACAAATTGGTCGGTATGGGACTTTACGTTTACTTGGCTTCCCGCTGTTTCTGTAAATAGTGGGTATTGCCAAACCGAATTCAGGTGTAGAATACTTGCACGTGCAGAATGCATATGTTTGGGAGGTTGCACGTGTATGCATATCCATATGCAACTAACAAGTTTCTCGTACATTTCTTCAAATATGGGATTCATCGTTAACGATCACTGTCAAGCAAGGATTAAATTTCACCGAAAACACTCCAGGGGGTGATTTTTGGGACTGTGCACCATGTATATGGGCTAGGGGTGCTCCTTTTTTTCGCATGTTTAAAAGTATCTAAAAAACATGTTCCACATACCACTCAGTGTGTTTTCGCCCTTATAAGCAGTGGCGGCTCTTGGAAATTTCAGACGTGCGCATGCATTAATATAGTAACTGTCTTTATCTTTTATTTGTACAAACTCCATTTTTATTTTTTTGATCTTTCAGTATTACTTGAATGACTTACATATTTACAATCAATTTTATTATGTTCTTAAAGTATATTTATATTTTTGGTTGTGGTGTTGCAGTTCTGTGATTTCCATGGGCAAGCCTGCTTACATAATATGTATTACACCAATATTGATAATATTGAATTAATTTGATGCATACATATGTATATACATATATGCAGGGCTTTTTTACCATGTAACGCAGTGGAATGGCGTTCCGGCACGTTTTTGACTCGGGATATTTTATGTTTCAAGCGAATATTCTATATAACATAGTTTGAATATAATCAATAAAAAATTTGAAAAGTGAGTTCCGGCACCTTTTTTTTCAAAAAAATTGATGATATTATATCTGTTATATTCTATATAACAGATATAATATCAATAAAAAATTTGAAAAGTGAGTTCCGGCACCTTTTTTTTCAAAAAAAAAGCCCTGCATATATGTATATGCTGTTCGTAATTTTTGAGTACAACTATTATTGATGAATATCAATTTTTATATAGAAATTTGTCGAACATATGTCAATAAATTGTTGGTGCCTTAAGATAAAGATTTGACCCATAATGCAGATATACGAAAAAGTCTCGTGGAAATTTGTCTTTGGCCTAATAAATTTTAGATTTATATATTAGATAGAATGTTAGATTACTTTAAGCATAATTGTCTATATGAGATTTATAAAATGTATGTACAGCCAAGTCGGCATTCTCATACAATGCAGAGGCTTAGTCCATTATGGATTATACAATAAATTATATTATATTGTTAAATAGCCATGAAGCTTCTTTTATTATATTGCTAATTAATTCTGTTACCATAATATGTAGAAATCTTCATATTATTAACGTTTTTCTTTTTATAAAAGTTTTTTAAATGAATATTTTCACGCCATATGAATTTTAATAAAAAAGAAATGTATTAAATATCATCATACATCTTATTATCCCAATTTTTATTTATTTATTTTTTAAATCAATTTGATTCGTCACCACTTTTATAATTTTTATTATATTATAAATACGTAATGTGGGATTTGGGTTAATTTACAAGGTGGATAACATTATTTTTATTTTGTCTTCATTATTGTATATGCATTTACTATTATTAATAAAATTTTAAATGTGTTTAATGTTTTTATTTATCTACAATACTTCGGTTTTCGATGATTGATACTATATTTTATTTTTCAAAAATATAATATATGTACTTCTGACTACAAACGTTTGTGTAGATGTTACAGTCACCCAGTTCACCCCAGTTCGTTCATACACATATGTACCAGTTTGGTCATATACGAACTCTTGGTATTAGTTTAAAAATTAACAGTCAAATTAAACAAAAATTAATCTTCAAAAGTCATTGCATGAAACTGTTAGCTGTCAAAATGCCAAGTATTTAAAGGGAAAATCCTATAGAAACCACACTACAAAGTTACTTTGTTTCCTGTTTCCGCTAATATTAAACATTACAGCCTAAGATGAGCATATACATGTACAAAGAAGATGGCACAACGATTTAGAATACATAAATTAATGCCCAAAAGTTTGAGCATGAACAAACTAGTTCGTTTGTCAATTTGTTCTTTTATGTACACTAAAACTAGCCAGATTGATTCGTCTAATAAACAAACGAAATGTACACTTGGACTGTAACAAAGATACATACATATGTGAAGGTTGAAGTAAAGGTGTAATAAAAAATGCAAAATTTATGTTTCGTAGTGTAAATACATATAATTAAATACATGCAAATGCTTAAAATTTATATATAAATCATCCACACTAAATACAAAAAAAATCTAACTTAACATTATCAGTTTTGATGTAAATATAGGAACAATTAAAGATGAACTTAAGTAAAACGACAACTTAATTATTCCATTGTTAATTGAGACTTATAAATTTAAACAGGTTATTATAGGCAAGAGTGAAACGCAAATTATCATAAGTAAATTATTTGTTAGCGATGAAAGGCAAACACAATTCTTATATATCGTGTCCGAGAATGTTACTGAGTCGACGAATTTTTAGTATGTTTTCATTCCACTTTATTCACGGTCAGATTAATCTCAAGCTTTTGTCATACCTGAAACAAAAAAAAAATAATATAATATAAGTAACTAATTTGGAAGAATACATAGACATGTATAATAACTTAAAAATACATCAGTGCAAATAATAATATCGATATATGAATATTAAATGATCATCAAAGAGAAATCAATATTATTAATAGTCTCAACAGATGTCTGATCGTTTCGTAAAAAAATTCAAACACAAACTTTATTCACTTATATATCAATAATAAATTTTATATATGTATATGACATACATTAGTGATTATTGTTTTACTTTTTAGAGGTAATTAAAATGATATGCAAAATTTATATTAAAACATAATCTAAACTAAATTAAAAAGCTAAATGCGGTGTATTGTATGTATGTAGTATTAAACTAAAAACATGTTAAATTATTAAAATATATGTAATCTAAACAAGACTATAATACGATATGATATTACATCAAATGAGTTTATACTAATTTAACAAGTAGCATTCCAAATATGTAACAGCTTCATTTGTATAAATGATGGGTTATTTTAATTGTTAATCGTTTTAAATGATTCCTGTATTTTGTGTGGTAAAACTGTTACCTCTCGTTAGCGTATGTACCATGAATATGTTTTTCAAACATATACTATTTATTGCATATATGCAAATTGTTTATACATATTATTCCAATGAGGAATTTTGTTTTCGTCATGTTATAATATTTTTTTATCAACGATCACAATACGTGACACATGTATATGGGTACATACTCCGTCCGGACGTTGGTCACCCTTCCGCTGGTTCCTTGTCTATCGGATGGTCTTGTCGAGTGACTGCTCCTTTGAACACGAGCAGAACTGCTGACAGCTGATGTACCTGATTACGAACAGCAAAGATTTGTAAAAAATGTATCAAAATTATAAAATTCACTGCATCATATGACATCGTTGTATGAAAGTTTCCCATCATGCACCACGTCTACACATATATTTCTAGCATACCCGATGACTTTTTGTCAAATATCGTTTTGTTTCTTTTCTCTGCGTCACTCCCCAATTCTTCAGTTATCCTTTTCAATTTATCGCTGCTTTCGTGGGATTTGTATTTCTCTCGTGACTTGTCTCTTCTGTGGCTTTTGTCTTTACTTTGTCCGCTCTCCCTGTCCAGAGAAGTGTCAGCACTCCTCGTCGACTTTTCTTTCACCGTTACCTTGTCTCGTGCTAATGAGGATATTGTACCCTCTCTCACTCTTTCTTTGTGTCTACTCCTGTCACTAGAACTCGACTTCGACTTTGTGGCATTCGAGTGCCTGTCACTCAAACTCATTATTGTTGAAATGGCGGTTTTATGGCGAATTTCAGGTACAGTTGACGACACATACCTATTGAACGTAAAATATTTTAGTGGTTATATAATATTTATATATATATATGCATTCATATATGATACGTAACTATGAATATTCAATATTTACTTGGAGCTTTTAGAAGATTCTCTTTTGCGATCGATGCTTCTTGTATTTGAGTGAGAGTCTGAAAGAACTTTCGAATCACTCCTCTTGACCACGTCCCCGTTGTGTTTCGACCGTCTAACCGTCTTCTTTCTTACCACTTCTAAATGACCAGATATGTCTTCTGAAGATGATCCTTGAATCTGCAATAGTGCGTCTCTACTACTAGCCCTTTGTAATCGTCTAGCTTTCACTGCGTCTCCAGATGAGACTTTTCTTCGTTGGGGTCTCTCCGGCTTTTCAACGCTGGGTTCAACTGTCGGTGTGGTCTTCTTCCTAGAACTAGCTACCTTTGATTCTTTAGTCAAACTTTCCAAACTTGAATTTGACGATGTTCGAATTTTGCCATTGGTTTTGGTCGTCAGTGAATTGTATTTGCGAGTACCTCCTAATATAGTTTGAACTGCTTTGTGTTCTTTATGTTCTTTAGATCTGTCGTTCCAAGTGTTGGTTTCTGATATTGTTGATAGAGGTTGTGAGTTTTTGTCGCTTGTATAACACATTTTTCCAGAATCATCATCCGAGTAATCGTGAAGAGCTTGCAAAATTTCATCAGCCGCTTTAGTCAATTCATCTATAATGGACTCGCCGGAATTTATGTTTTTCGTTGATACTTCATTTGATGATTTTTTATTAACTAACGACACATTTTCATATATAGGATGACGTTCGAAGAAACTTTCATTTTTCTGAAAACTTTGATTTACTGATGCCTTTTCTTTGGTCGTTTTGAGATAGCGTGTATCCTCGAAAGTTTTAACATTCGGTTTATTCCTTGGTGTGCTAATTTCTTTTGTAGGACTTTTGTGATTGTCTGTCTTTTTGTTTTCTGATGTTGTTTTAACACCGAAATAGGATAATTCATGTTCTTTCAATTTTCTAGCTGAGCCCCTTGTAGGCATCAGAGATCTTGGAGTTGTTATCTGATCGGCAAATGTTGAACTTCTGCTTTGACCTTCGCTTTCGTCGCACGATTCTTTCATTACTTCTGTGACCCGATCCAAACTCATTGTATTCTTTATTTTCTGAACAGCTTTTAATTCATCGTTGATTTGACTGGATTTGAAAGAATTTATTGACGAATTCAAATATTTGGAAACCACCGTAGACTGTTTAGTAGTATTAGATTCACGGGGTTCAATCTTAACCATCTTGTTAGAAACACCATTGAAACCTATCCAAAATAAAATGTTTGAATTATAATATTGTATGTATAGGTAGATTACTTATTCACTTATATTTTATTTGTAATATTTACTTGCTATAAAATGTGTAATATATCTTACCTTGGGTAGTAGTAGTAGGATTAGTATTTAACTTGTTTTTTTTTAGATTATAAGATGTTTCAACGATGGGATCTCCATTGCCAAAGTTAATTTTCGTCGAATAGCCCTTGACTTCATTCTGGGTCTTATGACTGAACTGACTACTTAACGTATTTTCATTTTGTAATATTTCAGTTTGTCCATAGATAGATTTTGAACTATCGTTTGACTCCTTTGTAGTGTCTTCATTAAATTCGGAATCCTTGAAAACATCACTTTTCAAAGTAACGGAAGAACACCATAATGGCGTTTCGATTTTGTCTTGAATTGGTTTCAACTTTACACCCCAAAGATTCCTCTCCAAACTGTTAGTGTGATGTGTAGGGTTTATCTCGGACAATATCGTTTTATCTTCACCCAAATGGTAAGGTTTCGGTTTTATCGGCTTGTTCTTCAGTATACCCCGGATTTGTTCACTCTCAGAGGTGTCCTCGTTGCTTCCATTCGAATGTGTTTGAGCATCTGATATTTCACAACTATCGTTCTGCTTGCTATTGCTTTTTATCTCAGTTATGATAGCGTAGTTTAATTTTAAGGCATTGTTTTCCTCAACTACATTATTTTGAATTTCAGTTTCTTTCTTTTCTATTAAAGAATCTCCAAAATGGGTCACGGGCAAGCTACTTTTTTCAGCATCTCTTATTGGAGCTACTCCACTGCTTCTTCGCCGTCTTCTAAAATTGTTTGTCGAAGGAGGTTTGCCATCAGTTTCTACAATATTGACACGACCAGAATCTGCTGTAAAATGCACTTCAGTCTTGCAAAATTCAACTCTCTTATTTTTCTTCTCGAATATATCGTTAGGGAAGTCTCCGTTTTTGAAAGCATCAACAGCAATGGTATGCCTCTTGAGCGCAAAATCTTCAGATTGTCGTGAAACTAACGAAACACTATCAGTCATCAGAGTTGGTTTATTGTAATTATCGCTAATGAGATCAGTTCCATTTAGTTTCTTGGATAACTGCTCCTTATTATCGAGGATGCTTATTGATATTTGATTCGAAGATTGAATGTTACATTTTTTCAGTTTCGATTCCAAGTCTGTGCTTGTCTCATTTTTCTTTAAGCCGTTAAGCGATCCGAGCGTTACAGGTTTCCTGTTGTTTATCAGCCAAGTTTCAAATGTCTCTTTCCTTTCAGAGTTACCCAATGTAATAACTGTGCTTCTGTTCGAGTTTGCTCTCTTCGCATCGACAATTTCAGACTTTGAATTGGAATAATTTCCAAACATATTCATCACTTCCGTCGATCTACAAATTCCACTGTCAGTGGAAGATTCCATGTTGTTCTTTTCATGGCTCGACAGCGGATGGCTTGAACTTTTTTGATTTTGAACTTTTTCAAAACCATAAGACTTTCTTCTGGCGTGCCAGTCATCATTACGAGCCGACATCCCGTTTATAAGTTTAGACACTCTCGATTCTAGACTGTTCGTTCCGCCGGAATAGCTTTTATTTTGGTTGTACGAATTGAGCATTGCTTCCATACCAAAAACATATGAACGAACGCTAGGAGGTGACACTTTGCTTCCAGAGTTCTCCTCATCTTCATGTTTAGTGTCTTCAGCTACTATACCATCATCCAACTCTTGTTGCTGCGTTTGAGATAGCAAGTAGCTATCCTGTTCAGCCATACTCTTCAGTTTTCCTCTGACTTCGTTCAATGTATCCACAGTTATAAAAGATTTCTTCTTCAAAATGCTTGGCTTTATCAAAAAGTTGTCAAAAGACGCGGAATCTGCATCGTTTTCGTTTACTTCGCTTATTGTATCATTCTGTATGCTGCTTTCGAGCGCTGAATCTTCATTGTAAGACATCTTCATACTTCTCGAAAATAATGAATTCTTTTGACAATTCTCTAGCTCCTGTTTGATTCTACTTACGCTACCCCAATTTTCGGGTAGATCCGCAGGTTTACTCGACCCTAATCTTGCAGATTTGCAAGGATACTGCAGGGAGCGTCGAACCTTCGACGCTCTCCTCCATTCTTCCAACTGACCCGACTCGTCTTTGAAGACGCTCTCCTTCTCCGGACAACTGTCGTAGAGGCTGTCTTCAGATTTGTTAGGATTAATAAAGTCGTTGCTCGTGTCGTTAAAGTCTGTATTATCCGAGCTGGACGAACGTCTATCGTCCGAAGCACACTTGTCCTCGGTCACCCTCCCGTTCCTAATAGATCCGTTGCTGGCAACGATACCCGGCGACTGCAACTGGTGTTGCGAATCAACATCAAACCAATGGCACAGTTTGGATACCGTAGAACCATTGCTTTCCGCTATTGTCGCCGAAGATCTAAGCTTCGAGGGTGGTCGTCGACCACTCAACATTCCGCTCCTTCCTATGTTCAGCCTCTCTTTTTGTGAACTCACATCCAAAGGATTGATAGTCAACTGAAACCCAAAACATTGTTTATGTTAGTGTTTACCTAAAGCTAATACATTAAATAACACTATGGTGGATTTATAATACTATAAACCTGCAAGTCATCGAAGTTTTTATGAAAAGTTGATGAGCTTGAATGTGAATGTGTGTGCGTTGCTTTGAGGACTTGAAGAAGACCAGGGGCTCGAGCACTCAACACTTCTACTTGACGACGTGCCCTCACACTTCGACCATCGGCACCCACGCAAGATACACCTTCCACTACCTGAAATCACATTTTTAAGCAAAATATAATTTAAATTTAAAATACCTGCATTAATTCCCGAAAAAAATAAAATATTGATAGTTTAATTTCTAATGAAATCGGAAGATTTATTCTATTGTTTGGATGTAAGTATTTCCACATAATTTTGCTATAAGATCTGCATGAGCGTTATCGGATTATGTACATATTTCTATACTTTGCCGATTTTATCTCACATAATTTTACAACTCGGGAAATTTACATCACCCCTATTATCTTTTTTGTATCTCCTTTCAATCGTTTCCCAAACACTTTCCAAACATCCTGGAGAATTGAGTGTACATAAATTTAATATATGTATAATTTCGAAAGAGACTTTGTAAGGTTTAATGCAAGGAACCTGTATATACATATATTGTTTGCAATCAATATTTAATAAATAGCCCTATTTCCAGACAAATTAGGTATTTATCTCGACATAATATGCAAATGACCATCTCTAAAACATTTCACCCTGTAAATAAAAAGAGTGCCCCTCACTAAAATAGCTCGCACGACCCAATCGGGGTCCGCCCGGCTGTCGTTTGGGCGATCGCAATGTGCGTAATTATCCAATTACCAATAAAACCAACCCTAACATAACCTAACCTAACCAACCTTAAATAAATAAGTGTTGGCTACTAATATATTACATGTGTTTGCTTCCGCATCCAGTCCCACACATGCGGCTTAAAAAAATCCAAATCTAATGGACCTAATGGACAGGAGCGGGGCGACGCGCTATCATACAACTGTCAAAAATTATAATTTCACTGACAGGGGCCAGTGAAAATGTAATTGGATATGATTTCACTGAAACGTCAAATTTTATTTTTATTACTGGCAACCCATTTGACGTTTGATTTGTCGGGCGGACCCCGATTGGGTCGTGTGAGCTATTTTAGAGATGTTAATTTGACATTAAATGTCGTTTTGACATATGTCGTGTAATTTATTTTACAGCCGTGCAAAAAATATTATCTCAATTATATATACAACTGACTTCGAACTAGTACTTACATTCATAAATGAATGCAATTTATTTTGGAGATAGACATTATGTATGTATGTACATAAGCATAATTACATCGTAATCGAAAATCAAACATCAAACTATCCAACACGATTATTATTACTGATGAACAGTCATTCAATTTGTTTTCAAATTCACTTTCGACACTCTGCAAATCGACATTCACGCAATTATTGTCGTAATGAGTCGAAATCAACAGTGAAATTGGAAACCGTTCTCTCTGCTTAACTCCTCCTCTATTGAAACAATCTGATCGAAATCGATTCACGAACGAAAATACTGGTGGTGAGAAAATGATTGCAAATTTTGATACATCAAATTGAGCGTTTTCTTTTCGATTTGTCGAATACGATTATATGTAATTCTGGACCATTTCCAATCGTTGATAACAGAAGCGCGCCCGTGGAAGAAGTCAAGCTTCCGCAACACGAAAAGGCGCCTCGATCTCGGCACTTCCTGTCTGCAGACAACACAACGCAAGAAGCTAGTTTACCTCAACGATGAATAAAAAACAGCACAGAGAACGGCTGCAATAGCGACCGCTAGAAAGTGAAGCAGAAGCAAAGGCTATTGCCCTCGGAAGAGCGATGGGACACACCAGAAAAGACTGAAAGACAAACCACCCACGAGAAACGACAACCCCTCACCACTCAACTTATGTACATATGTACATGTAACCGGTTCATGTAAATAAAATTCAATCAAATGTTGCATTAGCTTTTTATGGATTGACGAGATATATTTTATGATTCAATTAAGTACAAGGATCTTTTATATTAAAATGTAGTATTAGATTCAGTTATTGAAGTTTCCGTTTAATGATGTATGAGGGAATAATTATGGATAATAAAGAAACTTAAAAATTTGAATACATTTTCTTTAGACAACAATTTTTCATAGTTTTATACAATTAATTTAGTCTAATATATTAACGTACAAAATAAAATCTGGAAGATTTTAAAAAAACATATTTTTTTAAATATTATATACATACATATTTTAAAAATGTTCACATCTCAGAGAATTCATATGTTAAGTGAAATGAAGCAAATAAAATTTTGACCAATTGTTAAGGATAAAATTCAATAATATTTCTGTACAAGTCACTTTTGTCCTTACACGTTGTTAAAGCAAATATTGACGAGGAATTTTTATCTTTTGTCAACGAGCATATTATCATAGTGCGAATAAAGGTTTCGACCTTCGTTTGTGCAAAACACTCTTGCAGGCTATTTTAAAGATAATCGGGGACAAAAATAAGTTACACTACCTAACTATGTATGTATAGTGCAATAAGTAAGCGAGTAGACAACCTAGAAAGCAAGTAGCGCACGCGGGGTCATTCATTATCGATATGATCAATATGAAATTATAACCGACTGGAGAATCAGGCATGATTTCGTACAAACAGGGTCATTTTGCCTGATTTTCTCAGTCATTTTACACGTGCACTTCTATCGAGAGCGACGTCTAAGTGCCATCGCATATATTTCATAATCGATATACGTTTTAGTAAAATCGAGAGCCGATTTGCCTGCGTTGGCGCTGGATGATTTATGTTGACGAAACGGCACAATGCCAAATGGCGCGCGTCCGATAAGGCTTTACCGTTCTTTTATTTTTGTTATTAATATACACGACTTTTGCATTAAATATTTAACTTTTTTTTTAATCGGACAAATTCGTAGAAAGTTTCTTTTGATAGTCCCGACGAAAGTTGTCGCAAAATAAAACAAACGACTTTGCATCTTATATTTAGTAGCTATACCAACGATGTATGTACATATGTATATATCATTAGTAGTATATGTATATATACATAGTTATAAAACGGATATACATATTTACTACACATCTTATATACTTATTTTATTTTACATCGGATTTACATACTTATTTTACTTATATATATATATATATATATATATATATATATATATATATATATATATATATATATATATATATATATATATATTTCCTTATGTTAATTTTTACAAGCCTCTATGTTTGCATTCGCTTGTTCGTCTGACAACATTTGAATTTGATATTCTACATTCTTCCGATCATTTTGAAACTTTGCTATTTTGCGCGGTGAAAAATAATCGTAATAGACAAGTTTAAAAAATGCTACAATTTTGACCATCTTGACTTCTAATGGTAAGTTGCCGTATTTTTCTTTTATTTTTTATCGTATTATGTATTTTGCTTTTGTGTTTTATTTATTTTATTTTAATTTTTTTCTTATGTAGGCCATTGTGGCGCATTAAGTTCTTCCTGTAATTCCACAATGGTCCAAAACTATAAACAAATAAATAAATAAACTACCGAAAGCAAAATATTTTATATAAACGAGCAAATAGTGACCGTTATTGAATAAAATTTTAACTTGAGATAGGCTTGCTATATCAGCTAGTTGCTATCAAGAGAATGTTTGTTTATCCACTGAGAAAATCTACAGATATCAATTCAGGACCACAAATTTTTGAATACTATCTCATCATACTTACATATACTTAAATCGTACATGATTTTTGGAAGGAGATCTCAGGGATCCCATAAAAAGTTTTCTAAAAAAGTTCATGTTTTTATTTTATTTTTTTCTTGTTTACTAACTTTGACCCAGTCAATCAACGCCAGGATACTTTTTTTATATACATAATTTCCGATATATGTACAATCTGTTATTTAAATCATTCAGTAATTTTTTTTTTTCTTTTTCGATTTGATTTGGATCAATCACCCAGTGGCAATGTCCAATTTCGTTTATTTTTTCTTTCAGTTACTATTTTTTTTTACTAATTGAATCTTTTTGGTGTATTTGATATTCTGATCCTTTTTACATAGTTTGGATCCATCCATCTGCTGGTCTAGTAAGTCGATCGCCAGCCTATTCGGGTGTTTAATTAACCCTTCCATGTACTGAGAGGTTCTTTTGGCGATTTCTGCCTTGAAAGTTTCTATTTTTAGGTCCTTTTAATTAATTTCTTCGTTTGGCACGAACCATGGGGCGTTTACCGGCATTCTTAGGACTGGAATCGTTCTAGGATGCCGGGCTACTGTTCAAACAATAAATGTTCCATTTCCGAACAATATAATTACGAATATGTATGCGTAAAATATGTATGTATGTACATATGTGTTTAATTAGTTTCTAGAATTATAATGAATATACATGTACATACATAACTACTATGTTTTTGAATTTCGTATACACTTTTATTTTGTATATTTAGGAGATTATTGATTAGAGTGATTAATTAAATATAATTTTTAAAAATATGTGGAGATTGAGAGTAAATATGTTTGTAGCGAAAAATCTATTATATTGAAAATATATTTTGAAATTTCATATGAGTATGTGAAATTGACAATACATAAAAAAAAATGATAATTTATTGACAAATTAAAGCTATTTATAAAGACACCAATTTTCATTCATTGTCGCCGTCACGCGTGGGACGAAAAAATATTCCGTCATAATCGACTACGTGAACAAATTCGATTTATCGAGTTTTATTGTGACCGCAATACGATTTTCGAATACGCGAAAATTATTCCTCAACTCCCTTCACGACGGTTTTAATTGACTTTTTCCATGTACCCACAGCGGCATAGCTCACCGGCGAAATATTTTCAATTATCTCGCACACCGATCGCAATAATAAACATATATAAATTATTTATACATTTTCAACAACCTTCAAATGTGACCGCGTGACATAGTAGATCAGTATCCTCCGCGACACCCACGCACTTCGAAAAACACGGTCCGACTATACATACATGCATATTGAGATATTCAAATTGTCAAAACGTTCATACATACATACATACATCACGGAGACAGACCGCATTGCACGTCAGGCGGAAAACCCTCGTCGAGAATTTTCCAGGCTCGCCGGGGGGAAAAAAGTTACCCGACACGTGCCGGTGACAAGTTAACGAGAACATCTGCTGTGCGATCATACCGGTACATGTTACGCATAACTCGGGGCAGAGGCGTATGTGGAGCGAGGCGAACGGGACGTCTGCCCCAGGCGGATCTCCGTGAGGGGCGCCGAAAGTTCAAATGTACACACACAAACGCCTCTTCATAACAATGCATTCTATTCAAAATACAAATATTAAACAAATGAAACTAGTCTTATTTTAAAAGAGATTATTTAAATGTTGAAACACATTAAAGCTCATTATGTATGTACATATGTACATAATTAATGAACAAAGCGCTGAAATCCTGAAACCGATGAAAAAAATGCGTATGGCATATATGTATCTTAAATTTTTCTAGTACGTAAATATTTTATTTTAGATATACTTACATACTATACAACTATATACATACATATACTAAAATACGCTTCAAACAAAATTGATATTTTAAACAACACTGATTTTGTTTTTTCGACAAGCCTTTAGGTTTTCCTCTACAGTATTTATTGACTTTCTTCAATAATAGCGCAAATTTATTATTTTACTTATGTAGGTATATGTTACAGTTGAAGTGTGTCTTCCAGTTGTAATACAATCCATCTAAGCTTATACTAATTAGCGTTATACATAGTTGAAGTGTATTTTCAGTTGTAATATATTTTGACTAGTTGGAATATATTCAGTCTAACCCACGTAAGTTGATTCAAATGGCGAATAACATTCTAACTGAAAATACACCTCAACTATAAGTTTGTACCAGATAAGATGGAGAGGGTAGGTTTTCGTAAACACGTCACGTAAATTAAGTTGGCAAGTCACATTTTTGTTTTGAACACGTTCTTAGAGTTACCGTAATACGGTACTATTTATTCTAAACCATTCGTAAAAACATCAGAGCTGTCAAAACTCAACTGTTATATTACAACTGGCGCACATTGTTGAAAGTAAATTTATAATTTACTAATTGATTTGTATTCGAATATAAATGACCTAAAACGCCAGTTGTAATATATTAAAACTGAAAATACATTTCGACTGTAACATATGTATGTATATACATATGTATATATAGGAAATATTAGCAGATCAAGTATTGGGTTTCTATAGATATAATACTTGCTACAAAAAAATATTTTTTAACATTTTTTAAACATTAAAAAAACCTGACTATTCAGAAGTGTGTCGCTGATACAGATAAAAAAATTCTTAAATTTGCGGGAAGGATTTTTGACGGAATAAAACTTTTTTGTAATGTTTTTAGCCAAATTTTTTGACCGGCTTCCGCAAATGAAAACAATTCGCCATTTCCACCACAAAAAAATGGTAAATGAACAATGTAATGTCAAAAATACGATAATGAGATGAATTGCAATCGATCAGTTATGTACCTATATATTGCAACTCTTGTCATTCTCTACAAATTTTGACTATTTGGGACCATATTTTGCAACTCATTATCGAATACATCTTTAATTTGCAATTAAAACAATGACTGAAAACTTCACTAGGTGGAAAATTCAAATTAATCAAACCAAAACAGACGCCATATTCTTTAATGTTAGAAAGCATAAGCCTAGTTCAGATCTGAAAATCCCCTCACACTGAGAGAGCGAAATGCAAGGCGATGCGGGGTATATCCTCAATATATCCAATATTTAATCTTTATCAACTCAAAATAAAATAAAATTATATCGCGCGCTCATATTAACCTATGCTTCACCTGTATGGAATAACGCCTCGAATACTAACCTTTCCAAGCTGCAAGTAATACAAAATAAATCCCTAAAAATAATTTATAATACACCCATATATACTCACTTGAAAAAACTGAATGCCATATATAATATTCCGTTTGTTACAGACATTACTAACAAACTAACCGGTAGATTCTATAACAGAATCACTAATAACCATACTAACACACTTGTGAAGAGTCTCGGTGATTACAACAAAATGTCTATACCCTTCAGGTATAAACACAGATTACCTAAACACAATCTGCTTTAGGTCATCGACTTTAGAGAGTCTTTAATTAATATTATGTATTAGATGTATTATGAACATTTATAAGGATTGTAAATAGGTTTTTGACCTCTTTTTCCTATTATGCTTCAGATTAACATTAGAATAATATAATACTGTGATTACTAACCAAATTAAATTAAATTGTAAAATAGAAAATGATCAGTAGATCAGTAGCTATTAAAATAGATATAAGATGTATTGTGAACATAATTTCGTAATAATAAAAAGCATTTAAAAATCAAAAAAATATCGAATACAAGCAATTACTTTTAAAAACAAATTATCTAGGCAACTAAAAAGAATAATAAACATTTGTTTATTTATTCAACGAAATAAAAAAAAAATCGATTGTTCTGAAAGACTTTGCTTTGTCTATTTGGGCAAATGCATAGAATTTTCCATAAACATGTTCCAACGCAATTCAGCATCAAACAGCAGACAGGAAATTTAACGATATACGCAGAAAGGTATAAGGAAAACACCCACGTAAGTCTAGACCAAAAATTGACCAGATACACATTTTACATACAATTTGTAAGTACATAGGTGTACCTTTCCATATGTGTGTGCCGGCGCGGACCAGTGCGTGGCTTCTATCTGCGTGTGCTGCAGCCCTCCGCTGCCTCTCCGACGCCATTCTTCGTGGCGGACGACTCCGACTCCGGAGACGTCTGCCACGGGTTCAGCTACCACCAGCTCCATGTGCAGGATGTCCTGTGTGCGCTAATGTCGACGGCTGCTCCTCGTCTGCCTGCAGTCCAGCTCGGGTCGGTCGATGTGAGTCGCCCACGCGACTCCACTGCTACTTGCTTCTGTCGGCGGCTGTCGGCTCGCTGGCTGCTCGACCATCCTTCGTAAGATCGTACTCAAAACGATCTGCTACAATTAAAACAAAATAAAAAATTAATCTTACTCCGTTTCATCCTCCAAGCATCAAAACAACCAGCACCCCATATTGAACCTTTCGGCATTTGACTGAAGCTAGTAAAGGTTACTTAGGCTGATCCAAATGGGTCTACGTGACGAGACAGAATGTTAAATGACAGAAAACGCAAATATCGGAAGGCAAAGATCGAAAATCGAAAGATCTTAAGTCGAAAGATCAAAAAAAAATGGTGCATGGTAAACGGTACATACTCACATACATACTCACTTAATTTGCGCGAGCAGGATACAACAGGAACAAGAGGAACATGCTTTTCCTCCCGTATTCTGCACGCGCACATTAATACGGGAGGAAAAGCCTGTTCGTCTTGTTCCTGTTGTATCCTGCTCGCGCAAATTAAGTGAGTATGTACGTGAGTATGTACCGTTTACCATGCACCATTTTTTTTTTTTTTTTGATCTTTCGACTTAATATCTTTCGATTTTTGATCTTTGCCTTCCGATATTTGCGTTTTCTGTCATTTAACATTCTGTCTCGTCACGGAGACCGGATCCAAATATACAGTTTGCCTCGATATGTCGAATAAACGTCAACGAATCCAAAAACATCTATTTTATCTCCAACGTAATGGCAGACGATACATTAACGCATATTGATGACCAAAATGAGCAATATGGCAAAGTATGAAAACGATCGGATAAGAGATAAGAGAGATAAAAAATGACGACTTAAACGAAAACCATGTGAACTGTAAAGGAGGTATGTAATAAAAATAGCAACCGATGGTATTCAAAAGTTTCCTTTAGATATCCTTTTATGATTAGTAAAATCTTTGTCATAAATTACATATCAAGAGTGGAAATGATTAAGTACATACATATGTACATATGTAATGCAGAGAAATATTATAATAATAGAATTGGCTTTAGGCGTTATATTGTTGTCAAGTGACGATTGTCCACAGACAATCCTAAATAATTTTAACATCAGTCGTATTTGATGCTTGGTGCTCGACGTATGTCCGATAAAAACTTCTCTGTTTGTTAATATTACTCGCAAGATGGGCGAGCATCGTTAAAAATTGCACAATGCATTCAAAAACACACAATAAACAACATAGGATACATTTTTATAAGTAAATTGATCTGATTGTATTCCGTGCGTTGTAGAGTAGTTATGGAGACGTACCGCGTAATATTGACACAATGTATTTATTCGTATGGACCCTTCTATTATTATAACATTTCTCTGTATGTATGTACATATGTATATGAAAGAAAAGTTCAACCTTGTTGACAACGTCACAACGTGGATTATGTATTTATTAAACACCAGTGATAGACCCGATGAAAATTTCATCAGGTCTATTATAACTAAAAAATACCTATGTATGTACATATAAACAGCAATAGAAAAATTAATTTATTAATTTTCAGAAGATGGCGCGAAATGCTCGTGGCACTATTTTCCAAGAAAATATATTGATAACAAACGATATATGTATGTACATATATACAGGTTTTTTCTTGGTTCTACCACCCAAACCTTACATATGTAAAATAAACCTTGTGTACATACGTACATTAAAGCTTACAAAGTCTCTTTCGAAATTATATATTACTAGTTGTGTTACCCGGCTTCGCTCAGGATTTGTAATAAAAACAGCGTAAACATGACGAATCTAATAGTAAATATTCATTTGTTTTTTTTTTTATTAAATTTATTTGAATCGAAAAATATATATGTATGCATTCAACCAATTGAATTGTCGTCATTGAAACTTTGTTTTGTTTTCGAAGTTCCCAAACAAAGATACTTACATACATACAAAGTCTCTTTCGAAATTATATATTAGATAGGTAGATATGTTCATATTTATGTGTAATTTAACTTTTATTCAAGGAAAGATAATATACAACCAGGGCTGTGGAGTCGTTTCAAAATTCAACGACTTCGACTCCAACTTGAACGATTTTGGTAAAATCGAAAATTTTTAGTAATACAAATAATAGCGATTTTCAAAATATAAAAAATTAAAGGAATTTTAAAAAATCACTAAAAATATACATGTAACTCAATTTATTGAATTATTGGTTATTAATTATTAATTAATAAGTACATATGTCTAAGTACATTCGTATTGTACATGTGAGTAAGTACATTCATAGTGTACATGAATTTCATACACAAACAATCGATTTAATGAAATGAAGAAAGTATGAAACGAAGAAAATAATCAGTTTTGGCCACAACACATCAAAATAGTCGCAATTCAACGAATTTATTTATAATATAAATTCAATTCATGGTTTTTATAAAGAAATTGTTAAATTTCAATTTATTAGTGGATTTACTACAATAAAATTGGAGACTTATGTAAGTCTACACATATCGTAATACTATTAATTAAAGAAAATAATAAAAAGGAGTCGGAGTCAGTTGATTTTTTACGACTCCGACTTCGAATCCACAGCCCTGCCCTGTATACAACACAAGTCGGAATATAATAATTGCGATGAAACTTTATATTTTATTTTATTTTATTTTTATTTAATTTATACCAGGAAAGCCTAACATATAAAGTCAAGAAGACAAGACAATAAAGTATGTAGATACAAGATAGCCAAAAATATACTGTCTAATGGAAAATATTTCTTGAAAACGAGTTGTCTTCTATTTCAAGTTAAATAATTAAAATTTTGGATTGAACACTACAATATAAGAAATATTGCTCTCCGTTTTGGTTTCCATGCGTTCACCTTGCCTATATAGGTAAAAAGTAATTTAATTTGAATACACATTGTGCGCGAACGCTATGTTAATTGAAATCGTTCGATTCCATATAAATCAGCGCAAAATTAATTATCATTGAATATATCTATTTGAATGTTGTGATTACGATATTGAGAAAGCCCTTTTGTCAAAAAGTTTTAACAAATTGATTTCACTCACTTTCTACACCACATACACAAAACTTTTTCATCCCAAATACAGACTAAAGACGTGCGTAGCAATATACATACATATACATATACATACAAAAATATGTACACGTGAACGCATGGATGTTGCGTTGAACCGATTATTTTTGCCCGTATAAAGTCAGTCAAACGCGTTTCTTTGAACGCTATTAGCAACAGAGATTTCTCTTCTGTCCAGCTCTTCGCCCATCTGTCTTCTTAGAGTGCCTTCAGTCAGACGAGGCTTGTCCATCAATTAAACGAAGCGTACAATCAATTTTTTCCCCGCGAAAGATTATAAAAATAAATACGTGAAAAAACGTTTACACGATCGCTTTTATTCAACGCGATAATTCGATTGTAAATAAACATAAAGGTGCGAGGCGTGCTCTTTAAAAAACAAAAACGATTTAATATCTTAATTCAATTTGTGCGAGTAATCGCGTGCATAAAAAACAGATAGATAAATAATAGAGATGTTGAACGTCGTGTGTATAACTTCCGTATCCGCTAATAAGTATGATATAATACTAATTGTCAATTGTAATTCGTGTGAACCGTAATGAGATCACGACACCAAATCGGTTCAATCTCAAATGTCATCCAGAGTCATTGAATCGGTTTTTTAAGTCAACATTGTTTCAGACATGTGTAGTGGGCGCCGCTTTGTGTGATCATCGTTTATTTCAGCCGTTAAATAAAATCGATACGCGATTGCAGAACCTCACATAGCAAATGACATGCAATAATAAAATTAAATGTATGGCATTCCTTACATGACCTAAACTTATAAGAAAAGACGACTCGTGAGGAAAGTTTGATGATATTAAACAGCAGCGATAGCACATCGAGTATATAACATGTTTTGTTTATCTCAAGAGAATTTGTTTTCAGGACATTGACTTCGGGATTTCGACTCGAGGTTGTGGTTTTTCGAGATGTTATCCCATATTACTGACTTTTCAATATAATGTTGAATACTACATATGTATGTATGTAAATATGTGTGTGCATAATATAATTTAAAATACCGATATTATCAGAGACCTTAATGGTGTATTAAATTAATTTACAAAATTTCACTTTATCTTCAAAACATACAATTATACACTTACTAAATATCGTAAATCGTGATAAGAGACTGATAATAGTCAAATTGGTCAAAATTTTCAAGTTGAAATTTCTCATGAAACCAATATTAATACTTCTCATAGAAATAAAATGAAAATCGATTGAATTATTACCATAATCCAAATTGATATTTTGTATACCACAAAAAATAAAAATACCACAATAGAAATGTGTGTAAATTGATGATTTTTTTTCGCTTGGCGCACCACTGAAACGGTCAATGCCCCGCAGATTTGAATTTCATACCCAGAACTGCCCTCGATAGACGACGATTCTCAAACTATAGGAAAGTCTGAAATCATCGACAACATATCCGTTCTCGTTTGGTTATGTCATTAGGAGAAATAACGTCGCTAACACCTAAACGGCGTTACAAAAGCGGCGTTGGCGGACCGCGAGCGCGACACGTGGGTGCAAAACACCCACAACACCCGTCCCTCCCCCTGCCATCATCGAGAGAACGGTGGCCACGATTCTCCTCTATGCAAATGGACCAATCAGAGAGAAATTTTACCCAATCCGCGATAAATAAACAAAGCTCCTTTTCAATATACTGAGCGTGAGTGAAAATAACATAGTATTGGTGTTAGTATTATAAAATCATTTATCGTGGAATAGATTGCGATTTGTCATAGTACCGTTCAACGCATGGTAGCCCTATTCGCGCGTGAACTATCGCCAATCAAACAAGAGTGGGAGGAAAAATACCGCATCTGCTACCGATCAACGCCAATGTATATTGAAGTTTATAGCAAACGATACGTGATGAATGACCCGGTTATTTAATTTTGAATTCGATACAAAAAAGTGTCAGAATTGATTGTACCTATGTATTGTAACCTTCACAAGATCTCTATAAATTTATATGTATCCAATATATTTTTTATTTATAAAAATTACAATTCACTCGTTTTATGAACGGAATTCATTTTTTTTTTAATATCAAATAATTTTTTGACACAAATTTTCAACATTTTTTATTTTATTATTATTATTTTTTGTAATCGGGGGCGGAAATAATGCTTCCGACTTGTCGTCGAATATCTCTTAATGAACGAAACGTTATTGTTTTGATTTTAAATGCATAAACCGTTTCCTCAAAACGTTATAATACGGACCACCTTTCTAAAACGTGCATAGTCATTATCATTATGCGGCAATAGCATAAATAAAATATTTAAATATTGCTTACAGCGACAGTTACGTTATATATGTGCAAAATGCAATAAATTAACAATTATTTATTGAAACAATACAAAAAAGTTTAAATCAATATTTAAAATGTAAATGTACCTTTTAATACAAATTCTACTTAGCTTTACAAATAAACAAAAACATCATAAAATTAGACGATAATAAATGAAATAAAATTGGACAAAAAACTTAATTACAATAAAAGTTAAACAAACGAACAATAAAATAAATAATCACGATAAATTTCATATAGGCGGAGATAAGCAAAAGACAAAAATTGAATCGTTTTGCAATCCATTGTTAAAAATTTTAATTGGACAAATAAAAGTGAATGAAATTTTAATGTATGTACTTTCACGCTTATTTCTTATGTAATATCATATATACTAGCATACCAAACAAATTTATGGCATAATATTTATATAAAAGTTATGGTTGTGAGTAAATAAGCTCACGGTGTAATAACAAGTCACAATATTATTATTAAAATATTTTCTTTTGTATTTGTCTGAGGTCACATTTAATGGAACAATCGGCGATACTTAGAACGAGTTTTAATTAAGATATCCGTCCAACAATTACTATGTGGAACGGATGTAAATATCCTTTTACTTGCTGGTTTGTTTTATTTTTTTGTCCGTACGTTTTGATGTAGCAAAAGATCTAAAGAAGTTTGATAAAAAACATTTGATCGATTTGAATATGTCTCTCCGATTAACTATTTAACATTTACACGAGGCCAACAATATTATTTATTCATTTAAAGCATTATTTATTATCAAAATCGTGTTTGTCGTTTTTGTTTATTCATTAGTATACTTACTATGTACGTAAGTTTACGAAGCATAAAAATGACTACACTAAATTGAATAATTTGCATTATGCAAATGAAAATCTATTTTTTCCACTTTTTGCATATCTGAAAACATACATATACTGAAAATTTTATCCAAATCTCATTAAACATACATACATACATACATGTCGGTTTATGAACCATCATAGGTGAAAGTCTTCGTTGTGGTGAATTCTGCTCATCTATAAATTCAACTTTCGAAGTCTAAATTCATTTGCACATTTTATCAGTATTTTTTAATCATATAATATAGTTTTATTTTAGAATTTTAAAATGCGAAATTTATATGTAAAAAATAAAACTAAAAATCCATTGAAAAAACACAAGACTACTCGGAAACATCGACGGGAGGTTAAATACGAAACCCAACCACAATTGAAAAATCTATTTTTTAGCGTTATATAAAGGTCTCTACAATTCACGTCTATTCATCCAAGTTTAAAAAATTTCATTTTTGTTTAGTCTTTTTTTATTCATCTCCGCATTTACTCTCTTTGCTATATACTCCACTTTCGTAAAACTCTCTTTTGAACCTCTCCTGTCATTCAAAACATTGATTTTCTATATTTCCTTGTCCTAATAAGTTTTTCAACATCGGCATAATCAATGCACAACAAAAAACATTTTTACAATAATAATAAAAAAAATAGAATAAAAACCGTATTCAATTTCTTATAAGCACGATTTTCAAATCTGAAACAAATTTAAATAAAGACTATTTTGCAATTTTATGAATTAAATGTTTAAGAATATTTTTTTACGTTTTTCCTCATTAGTATTTACTATTAGATTCAGGTAAATATTGACGAATATCAGTAGGTCAATACTAGGCATACATATGTACCTACATATAATACCAAGCGCATGCGACGAACACTCGACGCCACTCGAGTTTCACCTCGATACTCCCTTTTTGACACAAATTACAGGCACCCACTCGAGTGCGACGATGTGACCTCAACACCGACTCTAATTTCACCGAATCGTTAAAAGTTACGATACGTTCACCAAAAATGAAAAACAGCACCGATAAGTACCCACTCCCTCCCTAAAAACGACCGTAATTTGTATTGAAAATTCGGAAAATTAGTTACGCTGTCGTCGAGGGGACAAAGTGGTGCACCTGTTGGTGCAGAGGCGAGATTTCGGCAAAGACGCAGGCTCGAATCCCCGCGGCAGGTGGGGGCCTCCGGACAGACAACTGTCCTAATAAGGAGTGCTGCTACTCATGAGGGCGATCGTACGTACCACTGCTGTGCAGAAACTTACAAATTTAAACAGCGCTTTCTGCAATAACTAAACATCCTTCAACGCCATACATTCCCAACAATAAATAACTATTAAAATCGAGAGAAAACGAATTAAAATGCTATCTTCATTAATAATAAATTTTACACGTAGATGCAATGGTATATTATGTTGTTTCATGAAGTCAATAGATGTCACCAGGTTTACCGGTTATACCATATTTTCACAACGCAAATAGGTATGTAGTTGCATTAGCTCAACTAGAATCCACAGCATCCGCGACGAAGTCTATATTTTCTTCGCAGCTTCGTTTGCACGTCATGATCTCACAACTGATTTATAAGACGAAAAAACTCAATTAATTGTATCGTTCTGATAACGCCATGTTTTTGCATTAAAAACCATAATAATTACACACTGAGGCGAGCTGGTGCTCCATTTGATTCGATTTATTATTTACAAAGCGATGCGTAAAGCGATTAGTGTTAGAATTAATCAATACGCGCTAATTATTAGAAATTGAAGAACGCAATTACGTATGTTTTTAAAAATATACGTAGAGTAGATTTAAAGAGAAAAATACAACGGAGGAAGTGCAACGCGTAACACCGGTTTAATATTGCCCACATTCCACACCATGAATTGATTAATACAAAAAAAATCAATTGAATAGATTTATATAATTGCCATTTATTAATATGATTTTAATTGCTCTTAATTGATGTATGTGTTTGCTTAATTTTTTTATGCATCTTGGCAAAAGGCAACTTCATTTATGATTTTTCAATAATATTATCTATGCATATTATGAATTGCATACATAATATTATGATATTAATACTATAACTATACTATTAATAATATGGCAGCAGTATGACTCGGTAGTTGCGTTTATGTTAAGCACCGAGAGGTTACCGGGTTCGATCCCGGGCTAACCTTTAATGCTACTGGTCAGACTTTGATATTTGTGACTCTAACTCGATCGTTTCCTATCAGAGTTTGTCAATTTATCTGATTTCGTTGTTGAAACAGTTACTCCATCAAATTGGCAAAAACCTTTCTACCCACTATGTCACCAATATCTGAATTTGATTTATGTACAATATGTAAAAAAATATGTACAAGTCTAAATCCATAGATGTCTCTATGGATTAATTAATAATTAATTTCGTGTTCATCAGCATCTAGAAATTAGACGATTTATGTATTAAAAAATGCTGCAATGTTTGTAATTAGCTACGAAGACGCAATGGGGTTTATCTCTTAGACTTTCCTGGTATATGTATACATATCTATGTAATTCAAAATAAAAATAAAATATTGACGGTATGTTAATGAAAAATGCTTAAGCGTATCACTGAAAACATTATACACGTAGAATTAATTCGAAACGTTTAGCCTGAAATGAAACTAGTAAAAAAAAGCTTGTAAGAATAGTCGCATGCGGTAATCGTTCGTTCGTTCGGTTCAACACAAACTTGTTGACCTTTTGCCTGCGGCACGTCACATCGTTTAAGTTAGAAACGTCACACAAAAGCGCATAAAGTGACAACGGGCCATTCAATTTCGATCTTATTCTAATTCGTCGACCGGTTTCACTTTCGCCGATAAGAGCGCAGATCACTAGCCCGAGGCCTTTGCGGTCAAACGTCACAAACACACTACATTGTCTCATGAAACCAATATGACAATGCGTTTCAGATATTGACCGTGTAAATGATATTAGTAGGAATGTGACCACTGGATGAACAGAAGTCGTGAACAGCAAAACAATAAAAAAATTGTAAAACTTACAATTTAATTAGTAATTAATTAATGAAAATACTGCGATCAGGACAATTTTTTTAGTTTTGATTATATCGTCATATAGGTCAATGATTTAGCAATAGCTACTGACGTAAAAATTCAAAGTTGATTAACCATATCGTGAAGCTTTGCGAAAAGCAATTCTGGTAATTTAACGAGAATCTGAAATGGTCTAGATATAAGAGCTGATAATTTGAGCTTGTCATGATATGGAATGTAGAATGAAACGAAGAGGGCCGACAAATTGCGCAAAATTGGCAAATATGTACATATGTACATGTACATACATATACGGTCATCTACTATGAACCGGAGTTTGGCCATTACGGACATATTATATGATATAATTTATACAAAGAAGGTAATCTGTATGTGTGTGTGTGTGTGTGTGTGTGTGTGTGTGTGTGTGTGTGTGTGTGTCCTAACGCTAGCTGAACATAATGAATGAATTGATGAAAAGCCCAAACTTTGTATAAATTCATTCGTCGAGATTTGCGGCGGTATCGAACCCATGAACTCTCGAACACAAATATCCTCTTATATGTTTATCTGAGTTTGGTGAGCTAACCGATTAAGCCATTGTCCAATTTTGAAATCGTCCTTTTTTTTAAACATTAATTGAAAATTTTTCGTTCTCGCCATATAAAAACACGTAATTATAATAATTTTATTTAGCGAGGTTTTGAACCATTTTTTATTCATCATAAACAATTAAACATATATTTTTAATTGAAATTAATTTATATTATAACGATATTTTAAAAATAAAATTAATTCCAGATCGGAGAGTCGAACCTACTCCCCGCGTGGCCAGAGCAGTATACGCTGACCGATACACCACGACGGCCAACAAAAGAGGTGTTCTAAATTTAATATATATGTAATTTATAATATTCAAGGTTCAGGGGTCAATGATCGGGATTTGTTTATACATAATTGTGGGTATTGGGTTTTGTAAATTAAACATACATATATTTTTGCTTACGTCACGTGATGTAAAAATACGTACTTTTCATATTATCCGATTCCGATTCGGATTTCGACTTCGAGTTTTATAATTATATTATTATTTTTTATTGCATAATTTAATTAGCATAACCGATTCGCGATTTCTGTTTCAGTTCCAATTCCGATTAATTATAACTATTCATATTGTAACTTTATTTCAAATCGTGTATCAATCCGAAAGCACTCTAAAACTACATAAATATGTACATAAAACTAGTTATATGTACATATCTTTAATAGTCCCGTTCCTCGGTGTAAATATCCATTAACATTGACAATCGAACAAACGTTAAGATTACAATAAACATTATCGAACAAGATCGCCTTCGAACGAAACCAGCGCGTGCTCACACACGACTTTTCAACTTTTCCTTTTTAGTTTTAGATTTATTATTTTTGCGATAATTTGCGAATGGCGATCGAAGGCTTTGCGCGAACAAAGCGGACATATTATGTTATATTTGCGATATATCAAACAGAGCATAAAGGTGCATTTCAATCCGAAAGATCTCTCTATATAGCACTCGATCACGTCTGATTTTTTGTTCGCGAATAGCGGTCCACGACGCTTGCGGTCTCGCCCGTAGGTACATGCCTACATATGTCTGTATGTATGTATGTACATTCATATAAATATGTAGGTACTCCTCCTTCACAATGTTACGTGATTTTTATATCCAGCTCTAGTCAGTATTTGTATGTGGTTGTGTGTGTGTGTGTGTGTGTGTGTGTGTGTGTGTGTAAGTGAAGTGTTGTATTTCAAGTTTTCTTCGATAAACTGACCATTCGGTGCAATAAATGCAACGATCGAGTCAATATTCTCCGAATGGACGAGTCAGAATCCAGTCACCTCAACTAAGTTTTATTACGTATTAATTAACCATTTTACGAACCGCTTTACCTTCAATTGGCTCGGACGATAGATAGTAGTTGAATAATCTAATATATAATTTCGAAAGAAACTTTGTATGTCAAAATTTCTATGATGAGTCGATTTTTTTTTTCGATTCAAATAAATTTAATTAAAAAACAAATGAATATTTACTATTAGATTCGCCATGTTTACGCTGTTTATATTACAAATACTGAGCGAAGCCGGGTAAAATAACTAGTATCCAATGATTACGTTTTAACCCTTTGGCTGCTACGAGGTTTTTCAATGTCCAAGCGAAAAATGCTAACATTTGTAATTATTTTGAAAAAAAAAAATATAATATTTTTTTTTACATACTTACTTCGCCGAACACTCGTAATTTTTATAATACTTTATATACATTTTTAAGAAGCAGTCGTGGACTCGTGCTCTCTCTTTCTGTCTTGCTTTTACATGCGTGCGTGCGAAAGAGATACCTACATATATACACTAAATAAGTTTTGACGATTGTTTTCCGAGGCTTTATTCTTTTCAATAATCTATTTTTAGATATCGATGTATCCTTACAACATGCGATATATTCGAAACAGGTAGCGGTCTCTCTCTCTTTCTTTCTTGGTTTTAATTGTGTACGTATGAGCGAGACACACAAGGATGCGAAGTTTCTAATAATCAAATAATTTTTCAACATGTATCATAAACATTTTGTATGCATTTCAGTTGCATTTGATTGATTGCATGAATTCGTGACGTCTCGTGACCTATATAATTGAAAGCGGATTTCTATTGTTTTTTGCCATTTATTTTAACTCTGCAAAATGATATCGGACAGTGAAAGTGATGAAAGCGAAATAATAGCTCCTCGCCGAGGAACTCGACAAATCAGCAGCTCTACTGATTCTGAAAATGAATTTATCGATAATAATCAATTCCCAAGTAATAACTCCTTATATGACATTGACAACGAACCCGAAATTTACTTTGATGATGAACCCGAAATTGAAGAGCTTTTATTTAAAAAATTGATAAATATTTATAAAGCTTGATTGAAAAATAAATATAAATACGTATATAAAAAAAATGTTTCGTGCCACTGATGCGCTGGTGGCTCAAAGAAAGTATTGAAATACGACAATTAATGACGTCAACAACGATCGTCGTAGCAATCTTCGCCGATTTCAAAACAACGATTTATCGTTGTTGTAGCAGTCAAAGGGTTAACTAAAATTTTAAATTCCTTTAAATAAAAAGTGTTAAGAAAGATATTAAGTTCATAAATAATAATATATGCATATGTACATATAAATAAGTATGGAAAGCTGTATGCTCGGCATAATAACTAGATATAGGAAACGGAATACATGGATGAGAGGTATGAGAGGGGTAGTCAATTTAGTGGAAATAGTGAAGGGGTTAAAATGGCGGACCACGTATTTAGAAAAATTGATAAAATACGAATTCGAATGGTACCCGAGAGAATTTAAAAATGGGCAAGTAAAAATACTGGCCGCCTGTAATACGACACGACGATTTTGGACATGTTGAATTAAAAGAAGTGAAAACAATTTGTGAATTAAGTCAAACAGAAATGGTGTTTTTGGAACTGAAAATTGACTTCCGCCACTTTCAAATACAACGGCTCGTAAATTCAAAATAAAATAGAAAATATAATAATAGCCAAAAATAACGTGCTAAAAAAACGAAGGATACTCTAAACCAGATTAAATAATATATACAAGAATGAAAAAAAGATATGAGCAAATTAAATGACAAAAATGAGTAAATTTTATGTACATAAATAGAAAGTTACATTGCAAATACTATTGGTTAAAATGTTTCAAATTATCAAACAAAACTGATAAACATCGCGTTTCGATGTATTTAATAGAAAATCATAAGCCGAATTCAAATACATATATGTATAATTAATTAATAACGTTTTACACAACGGTCGATTATTTTCTTGAAACTTCTTTTGAATCTATCACGCAAACATTTTTTTTAAAATCCATATTTCACAACTCGGATTTGTCTACAGCCACAATTGGGAGATGCCTTCGTCCAGCACTGGTTGGTACAAATATGTAAATGATGACGCACCATTTTGAAACTCATATTTCATATTTTAGACCACCAAATATAAAAATCGCCTATTCAAAATACGAACCGTGGTAACCATTCTTGAAATGAATACGAATCATTCGCATTCGAATCTCGCAAAATGACGGTCGTCGGGGTTCAAGCGATACATAAATCAATAATATGTATACGCTTTGATACGAAACATCGCAGATTTGCGACTGACAGGAAAGTCGTTGGCGTCATTGGAAGTTGTCTCCACCTTATAAGGAAGGGTGCGAGACCCTAAAAATCAAACGTAATGAATCAAAATGTTATACTGGGGTCGATTTGACATATAATATGCGCGGCTCAGAGCAACAACGACTCGTGCGAAATCAATAAACGCACTCGTAAATTTCGCAGATTTATGTCGAAGCGATTTCATTCGTTTGTCATAATATAAGAACCGAAGACGTTGGCCTTGTTGATGAAGCACAATACATTGAAATAAAAAGACGAAAAATTTACAGGAAAATCGCAAAAAAGACAACAACGTATCTTATGAGTGTTCTTGTCTCATTTTTTTTATATATACATATATGTATGTATAATTGAATATAAAATATTCTAACGGAAGTCTTTAGTATTAAAAGACGCTTACAAAGACTTATGCTGATTATGTACTTATTGTTAATAAAAATAAAAATAAAACATCAGTCTACACGCAAAAAGACATTCAACTGAAGTAGCATATAATGCTGAACACAAAATTTAATCCTGATTTGAGTTCTATATAAAATCTAGACACGTTTGGATATACGTATGTAGGTACATATGTATGCGCGAATTTTAGATTTACATCCATAGATCTAGTGACAAAAATCTCTTATTTGAGAATAGTTTGGATTTTTTTAAGAATTAAAAAAAAAAAGCTTAATATTAATCTTTTGAAGTTTATTTGGGTAAATTTTAATAAGTTTTGACTAATAAACGAGAATTTAAATTCACCGTTCCGCTCAAAAGCACCCCTTCCAAATCGCATCGCACTCGTAATGGATATTTGTATGGGGAAAGCGCTATTTTCAGAAAATCTTCATTTTTTCACGTTCACTTGGGTATATGCTTATAGACTAGTGGTTAGCATATCTTGCTATGGTCAGTGTGGTTATGAGTTCGAGTCACACTTGATGCTGCTGGCCAGACCTTGGTTTGTGACCAGGACGGTCGTTTCCTATCAGAGTTTGCCATTTTTTCTGATTTTCATTGAAACGATTCCTGCAAAATTGGCTTTCCCTCCCCATTTCTCTCGCAAAATCTTGAGTTATTATGTTGTATCTCAATGTTTTTTGGAAATTATTTTGCATCAAACCAAAAGTGTATACTTGGTTCGATCAGACGGGGCACCTCTTCAATAATAAACAACAATAATAACAATTTTTTTCCCCGTAGCGTTTCCGAGTAAATCTGTCAAATCACGTACAAATTGGGCACATCTTCGTCCCAAAAAAGGGTGACCACACAATCCAGAAAGTGATGAATCACTATCACGCCACACCGCGAGCGATACGCACCGATGACCACCACACCAAACAACAATAAAATACAGTGAAATATCCAAAGAAAAAAATAAAAGCGTGTACGACCCGCTTCAAGGAAACCGCGAACCTATTTCGCATACAATTAACGGCCATTTAAATCGGTAATTACCTTTATGATCGCCTCATCGCGCTCAAGGACTTCGTTAGATTAAATCCGACGGTGGGGTCGGCGATTCTGACGCCGATGATGACCAATAAGATACGCTCCTCTATTGCACAACCCTCACGTTCTGAAAATACGTGTCATTATTAGGTGAAGTATGATCAAAAGTCGCTTACGCGGATCGTAATAAAATTATTTATTTACTAAAGAGAAATTGAGTATGGAAATTAATAGACGATGAAGTTAATGAAGGTCGAAATCCCCTTTATTTGACCTAGGTCAGAGTCGCAATGATGATGGTGAGAACGTATTGGCAGACATCCGTTAAGTTTAAACAAATGAATACGGCAATTTTACCGTGTACTAATTACCCATCATAAACTAACGGATATGTTTTATAATTAAAATTTAAAAATTCATGTATTTATATGAACGA
This sequence comes from Arctopsyche grandis, assembly GCF_051622035.1. Classification (NCBI taxonomy): domain Eukaryota; kingdom Metazoa; phylum Arthropoda; class Insecta; order Trichoptera; family Hydropsychidae; genus Arctopsyche; species Arctopsyche grandis. Next base: position 24,436,150 of record NC_135357.1, read on the forward strand.
ATGAAAATTGCACGTTCTTTATTTTAGAATAAACTTAGAAGATGGATCATAAACCTGGAAGATGGATCGTAACCAGTAGCGTGGTCTAGTGGTGAATGTTGAATTATCTCGTACTTGATGTTACGAGTTCGATTCCCGCTAAGTCTCGCTATTGGCCAGACCTTGATTTGTCAAGGTCGATCGTTTCTTATCAGAATTTGCCAATTTTTCTGATTTTCATTGAAACGATTCCTGTAAAATTGGCGTTTCCTTCCCAATTTTCTGTTGCGAACCTTTAGTTATTGTCATATCTTAGGTTTCACCATATTGCTCACCATAGATGTCTCTGTGGTTGTTTATCGAATATAAAATTCGTATTGTTACTTGAAAGTTATTCATCGTTATTTATCGTATTAATACGATATTTGTAATATCTGACGATAGATGTCAGATATTGTTTAGATTTACATGTATCTATGTAATAATTATGTGGACCGGGAAGGCGCATTTGGGGTTTACCTGTTAAGGCTTCCTGGTATATTTGTATATATGTATGTAAAAATATGTATGTAAAATAAATAAATAAAGTCATAAGAATATTACTCAGATACCTACTTGAAATCAATGGAATATGTTTTTATCACACTTTAGGTATACTATGCATATGTATGTGTGTATATTTCATTGCCTTCCTATTTTTTTTTTCATATGAAAAATAAGTAATGTTCTTTTGTTTTGTTTTTAAAAAACATTTATATTATTTGTTGAATTTAAAACCAACTAGCAAAATTCATTAATATTTAAAAAAAAAGCATTGCTTACAATTTCACGTAATTTTCACAAAAAAAGTCTAAGCTCGCGCACGCGATGTCTTACCTAACATTCTTATATTTCTACATAAAATTTAATTAACAATCATTTTGGCGCACATCATCATGATTTTGGTATTATTATTATCAGTTGAAATTTTGGGCATCGTCATTATTATTATTACCATTTTTCAAATTTTGTGCGCGACATCCGAGTGAAATCTCACGCTCGCGTTTTCTAAATATTTTGCGTTTTCTCCAATTTCATACACAATAATATCATTTCAATTTCACTCTTGTGGGTATGCGAACAAAAATCAAATAGCAGATGACCTTGGACGATACTGACAAAAGAAATAACATATGTACATATAGTAATTAAATATAATTCATCTTAATTACGGCCGTATGTACGTATATATGTACATATGTACAAGTACATAGGTACAAAAAGGTAATAATTACAACTGACAATCTGAAAAACGATCTTGATTATGATGCAAATTTATCAATAAACTTGATTTTAAGGTTCTCGTATGTATGTGTATGTATGTATGTATAAGATCGTCCCGGAATTAATGTCGTTTTTCAATTATTTATAATTAATCAAGAGTCAACATTGGATTTGCGATAATTCATCAAGAGTCAAAATTGGATTTGCTTCGATATCCGCCTTTAGAGATGCTTAATCCTCTTGAATGGCACCGTCCACTTTGAGGCTCGTCATCCAAATTGAGATTGCTCGATTGAAATTTCTTAAACCAACTTTGGCACTTCCTTACATCCAGTATATCGCCGTATATGTCGCAAATTAATTTTGAAGCCTCTACGGCACTTTTTTTCGCGTGAAACAACAATAACATACTGCTCCTTAAATGATCTTCTGATGGACACGTCTCTATCATTTTTTGTGGGTGGGGTACAAAAGATTTTTTTGTTCAAAAGGAACGCAACGAATCCAGAAGAAGAAAAAAAACACAAGACACGTCTTCACTTGTCAACGAACCGAAATAGATCGAGTCACAATTGCATATTACAAAAACGATATTAATTCCGGTAATACCTAATATATACATATGATACATATGTATATGTATGTACATATGTACAAACGTAAAAACTTATATGCACACAACAAAGGCTTTTTTAAGAACTCACTACTTATTAAGCTTTTACCTAAAGAAAATTACATACATACATATTTTATTTATTTATTATTATATTTTTACCAGGAAAGCCTAACAGGTAAGCCCCAATGCGCCTTCTTAGACAATTAATTACAAATATTCAGATATTTGTGATATAGCGGGTAGGAAGGTTTTTGTCAATTTTTTAATGGAGTAACCGTTTCAACACTGAAATCAGATTGGCAAACTCTGATAGGAAACGATCGACTTGGAGTCACAAATATCCAAGTCTGAGCAGCGGTTTTAGAGATTATCAGGGGATCGAACCCGGTAACCTCTTGGTGCTAAACATAAACGCAACCATCGAGCCATACTGCTGGCTAATATATTCAAATATCATTTAAATAAAATTTAAAGTAGCTTTTCTTCAGTCAATTTTGCTAATTTGCTATTTTGACGAATCATAAAAATATGGATTATCATTACGCAGGCGTGAGTACTGTTTCATTAAATTTCTTTTGAAAATTTTAAAATACCGTGTAAAAAGTACCGGAACATATATGACAAAAAAGCCCTGTATGTACGTATGTAAATATTAACAAAACCACTTATACCATTTACAGAGTTTACAATTCAAATGCTTCTTAAATATGTACATATTTGCATTTTTAATTAAAAATCACATTGTTACAAATTAAATTACGAATTCTGAACAAAACCGTATCAACTCTAAGTTAGTACATAAAAAATACAAATATTATACAAATTTTCATTTTGATACGATGAGGGGTGTGGAAAAAATCGTGTGGTCACAACATTTTTGACTTTCCTAAGGGGAAGAAATCCCACTTCCGGTTTATTGAATTTAGTGATTTTTTTTTTTAATCACATTGACACAAGGATTATACTTGAATCTTCTCTTGAAGAGCACACATGTTTAAGGGGTCGAAAAAAATAGTGGAAGAAAAATCGAATCAGAGTAAACTTCAACTTCCGGTTGAAGGATGCTTACCAAATTTTATACATAACTTGGTATTAAGTTTAAACTTCTAGATATGAAATTTTAGTTCAATAAACCAAAAGGTTTCTGAGAAAAACATAAAAAAATTTGATTCTCTAGAGAATCAAAAATAAACATATTTTTACCGGTTGAGGTAAAAATATTTTAAAATATTAGGGTATTAAATTTATAATTTCTATTACATGTAAAAAAATTGATTTGGTTAGCCGTTTGGGAGATAATTTAATTCAAAAACTTGAAAAAAAGAGGACATCTATGTATAAGGGGAGGTACCATTTCCGGCCAAATTAAAAGTTTGAAAAAAATTTAGGCTGTATTGATAAGAATTTCAGTGCCCGATACTAAGTTTCAGTTCGATAAGACTAACGGTGCTCAAAATATCTCCAAAATTCACAGACACTCACACACATCATGAAAACGTAATCAGTGATCGATTCGGAGTTCGTATCAGTCAAAATCTCGAGTTCGAAATTTCGCATGATCACAAAACTTCATCCATTGTTACTACGTACATAAATAAAGTAAAAACATTTTTGATTACACAAGCTATGTATAATATTATATTGCAAATCATTAATTGAAGTATTTCAATATTTACCCGAAACAATAAAATAGCCAAATCACCATTCAAATTAATTCATGCTTTTACGAATTTACAATCATCATAAAGAACGTGTATAATTAATTAATCGCTAACATTTCCATAAACGCATCGATGTTTATCTTCCATTCAAATTAATTTAAAATTTTAATTTAAGCCGAATCGCAGACCGATCTGCGGATGATCAACTTGATTTTAAAAGGTTAATATTGAATTTACACCACAGTTGCAAAAGGTTGAATTACAAGTAAAGACGAGACCTCGTCTGGCAACCGACCTTCCCTCAAAGTCGGGGGTGGTGGTGGGTCATCGTGTGGTTGAGACCTGCTCTAATTTAAGTTTCGACCTTTCGCATGTTTATGGCCTCGACTTTCGCGAATGCCGGGCCCACACATTCGCGATAAAAATCCGTCGATACGACTTTGTTGCGACATGGACATCCGGCGAGGAAACCTACAATTTTTTCGAATTTAATTTAATAATGGCGACAACGCTGTCACGCTCTGTCAAGCGCTCCGTTATTCGAAGCCATGCGCCTGTTTACTATTTCCTTTTTATTTTTATTTTGTTCTGTTTCGAGACGAAACGGCGATGCGATGGTGAAGTTGCAGACAGCGATAACATTTGACTGATTTCGCCATCAAAATTCGTAGTGAATGATTTCCTACTAAAAAAAAAAAAAACAATTGAAAACCACCTTCGTCGTAGTAACAATGCCATTTTGAATATATTTTTAATCGATTTAAATTTCATCATCTTTCTTGATGCAAAAGCATTTCTGGAACATCGAAATGGATTGCGCGAGTCCAGAAATCACAAAAATGTATTCTTTGAATGGATATCTTATCTGAAAAATTTCTATCGGTGACCAAACCACGCAAAATGGCAAAGTTTCAAACCGATCGGATGAATGAAGGAATATTTCCTGAACCATTAGCGAAATGAAACATATAAAAACCTTCTAAAAAGCAACTAAAACAGAAGCATTTAGTTTCTATCTAAACATGTGATCATTTAACGAAATCGACTAAATGCAATTATATTCACATCAACATCTATTATACTAAATAGCAAGTATTTTAAATTCGTAACCGGTTGTCAAGAGACAGAAACACAAATGACAAAATTTATATTTTGTATATACTCAAACAACCTATAATTATTAGTTTGCAAGCTTTCTTTAAAACAATGGTGTATAAAATACCGAGAGCGGAAATTACAACGACATTACCCAGGCTTTTGTGCAACATTTATCGAATCAATCTTTAGAAAGAATAAATAGATACCTGACATTAAGACAAAGAGAGCAACAATTGGCTTCATTTAACAATAAAGGCGTTGCATATACATACATATGTACATATGCAAGGCAGATCTGATAAGGGTTAATAAAAATGCATGATATCATATTTAGAAACATACCGGTGCAAGGTGAAATAAATATAACGGAATGAGATATGGAACGCTCGTTGCGAAAAAAAATTGTTTATTTTCATATTTTATCAAACATGTGTGGATGTCGTCAAGGGAAATTTAACACATTCGGCGCCGGTAATCACAGTGATTTGTACATTCGATAACCGCTAATTTTACCCACTTTGCACTATCCGATTTTGCGCAACAACCGAATTCCTTCAAAGAATAATACACACACACACACACACACACACACACACGTAATATATCGGAAGAGGATCGTTCGCGTGGTCGTCGGCCTTGTTCCACTCGACGGAAGAGGAAAGTGCGATCGCCTCTTTCCCTCTTAAATAACGCACACACATATAAGCGACGGCTCGAATAAAAATTATTATTAAAATAATAATAAAAAAATAAAGGCAAAATTTCAGTACACGAGGCAATTTCACTTTAATTACCAGAAATGCGCCAACAATAGGACGGTGCACGCGCGCTTTCACGGTACGTTACCGTGGCCTTAACCACGGCTCAAGTCTACGTGAATGTGTGTGTGCACGTGCTGAGAACCGAAAACTGGTCTCACAATTCGAATTATTAAAAAAAATGGAACACGGACCGATGGACAGATAGGAATCGGACAAAAGCAGATGACTGTAATGCTACCGTGCGAACAAGAGCGACGCGCACCACTTCTTCGCTCACAAAATATCTATACGAACTGATGCTGATGATTGTTAATAATTTGATTAAATTCGACGTTGAACATTTAGACTATACAAAAACAATGATATCGATAAGACAAATGAGTTCACGGCACGTTGAATGTCAATGGAACGCTATATGTATGTATGTATTTTACATTGTCAAGAAAACTACGTTGGACAACAAATGCGTGGGTAATGTTAGACATTGGTTGCGGTTGTAGTTCAATTCACTGACAAGTCCGTAATCTCACAGTCGTTGATTTGACCTTTTATCAATTCAAATTATGCTTTTTTTTACATTAGCTTCACTCTTTTAGTTCAGTGACATTCCTGGTCGTCAAAAAATTGTGATGTAATTTCGAATCACTTCCACTCTTCAGGTCGCTTTGATGGCTTACCGACATACTGGGAAGTTAGCTAGCATTGAAGTATATACATTGAGTTTTATCATTAATGAACCCATTAAAATTTAGATCGGAATCTTGTGTCAGATTAGAACGATGGCGGCTAGCTATCCATACGCCTCTTTCTACCACCCCTCATTAAAACAGTGGCAAAGCCACTCTTTTCACTCTCATTTTTAAATATTGTTATACTTTATATAATTAAAAATTTAATGCATAGAATTATATCGTCTTTAATTTTGTCGAAAAATTCGACTAGCTTTAGTGAAAATTTAAGGCAGTTTACGAGATTTACTGTGCAATTGGAATGGTTCAGATGATTTCGATGTTACAAAATGGAACAAGAAACGGTGATGCGAGACGCGAAAACGCATTTAGGCGTTCTGATAATTTTTGATTTTGCGCAAAAGTTATCAGGGCCGAATCGTAATTATAATTGCACCCATGTATATAAACTATTTTTAAAAATCTGTTAAATTAACAGAGCGATAATGCACACAAAACAAATTACACACCAAAAATTATATTTTATATGAAATGCAAAAACAAAACCACTTGAGATAATGGTGAGTAAATATATAATAAATAATTGTTTCTGCATTTTTTTTACATTGGCCTAATGTTTATTTAACGTGATTCAAACACATATGTACATTCCTAGTCGTAAAAACATGAATGAATGAAAAATTGAATGATTTCGCATTTATTCATAGAGTACTCTGTATGTGTATAATTTTATTTTATTACATGCATAGCATTTGGACTGTTCTTTAATCAGAAACAACTATTGTGTTCGATTCCTTTCTAAGACGTGATCGTGTCTTTCAGACGTGTCTCAAGGAAAACTCACATTCTTTTTTTGGAAAAAAGTCACTCTGTTTGTTAGAGAGATCGATATCGATCCTCGAAAACGAAACTAACCGATTGGACAGTGACGATTTTTTTATAAGTTCAAGGCTAAATATTGAAATACAATATACATATACTAAAATGACTGATACATTATATAAATAAATTATATTATTTACAATTAAGTGCTTCTCTTTTTCATTTCTTTGGTATTTAACACAAATTGTATGTCTATATAATATGTATTGTACGAACAGAAACATTATGACCTTTCACAGAAATTTCTCATTAAAATTATCACAAAATGACAAAATAATAAATAATACGTTGTATACGTATGTACATACATAACATATATAACAATTTAAATTTTGAAGCAAAATATAACTACATACCGACATTTAATCGTCGCAAAATATTATGTTCAAGTAAAAAATTGTAGCCTTACATCCAAGAACTGCCAATTACAAAATAACGTTCTTCGGACAATGAAAGGGTCAAATAAAAAACACGTATAATTTAAAACGTGTTAAATAGAAATCGACGCTAAAATTATACACCACACAGTATAAAATATATATTTGGCAAGGAAATCAAACGTCGACATCGAAATAACACAGTACAGACGCACAAAAAAGGCACGCTTTTGGCTCGATCGTTTGAGATATTGCATGATGCAATTGGCTTTAACCATTTTTGGACAAAGTTGGCCACACCTGACGCTAGAGTTCAAAAGCTTATTATTTTTCATCTTTACGAAGCTATTATAATTTTTATTTTACAAAAGCTAAAATTGAATTTAAAAGAAGATGAACTCGAATACCGATGAGCTCATAGTGAATTTCTATAACTTTTGATTTCAATTACGTTACAATGCACATCTGCTAGTGCTGCATGCTCTGCAATAAAAATCAAGTCAGAAAGAGAAAATGTATTATGTTATTTACGAGAGAGCACTTTTGTTGATGTGATGTTTTTTAAACACTAGTAAAACACTGGAATTTTTCCACGTAAAGTGTGTGTATGTGCGTATAAAGAAAGTCATGGAATGCATTATATGCGCGAAGAAATTATCAATTAATCAATATATTTGGTTTGTGCGCAAATCGTAGCTATGGCCATATATATAAATAAATCTATACAGTAAATAGTGATATTATCTCTACATATACATAACTGTTAGAAATTAAAGCCGTTTGATATTTGTCGACCGTTACAGAAGTAAATTTATTCGCAACCTTCGAATTATTCATCGCCTTTGATGGCAATAGTGCATTCTTTTAGCGAACGATACAACCTAAATAAAATAGAAAGGAAAGAAGCGTAATGAACTCGGATTACAAATTTTTTTTTACGAAAAAAAATCCCCATGAAACGATTCTAAGAGTAAAGAAAATTGTTTATCAATTTTTCATAGAAATGATTTGAACGAACTGGTTAAATACAAACCCAAACAAAATCTCAAATCGTTATGTAATATTGATTAAAAAAAATTATCAAATAAAAGCTCTAATCAATTGATCTTAAATGAAATAAAAACAAACAACCCAGAATAAATTAATAAATAAATAATTTAAATAATAACCAAATAAAAATAGTAAATAATAACTAAATTATTATTTCAGCACATTTTTAGACAGAAAAAACTAATAAATTTAAATACAAAATGTAACCTTTTAAATCAATAAGACCCGGAAAGATCACACAGACGACTCACAATGAAAACGAAACGCCACAACAACGATGACAGGTCACGAATATAAATTATTCAAATGATGATGTTGTAGCAAACACGTCGAAACTTATTAAGACAGTATACATATGTACATTTATATAAGAAAGAAAGAACACGAGAAAGTGATTCAGCAATACCTAAAATGGAAATAGCATAATCCTTCGACAAATGAACAATAAAATCCGGTTTCAATCAGGAAAAACACGCAAATCAACAATAAACATAAATAGAATGAAAATATTGACAAATTGAAATTCCGCCAAAGTGAAAATTCAAAAAATCCGAAAGAATCATATTTACACACATACATACATATGCATATACAGTACATTGTATTAAACAGTAAACTCTCACCTCGTGACTATTAAGTATTTTTTGATGATTTAGGTAATTGTTTCGCGTCTTTTGAGACTCCATTTGAGACACTTTCAGAAGGAAAAAAATTGCATGAACACAATCCGCTATGTGTCACCATAGTCACGTAATGGTTGAAGACCTTGCTAATGACTGCTACTATACTACCATTTTTTCAGCGTCCATTTTCAATCGTAACGACTTGTTAATTGCCCAAATCCCGTTATGAATAACAGTCTATCCCCAATGTAGTCTAGACGCGTGAATTATAATAAAGAGAAAAAATTAAATTTGCCACACATAACATTGAAAATGTCAGTTTCAATAAAAAAAAGTCAAGTAAAAAACTCGCTAAAATACAAAAAACGTTCATTCTTTGTTCTACCAATTTATAAACCGTGTTTATAAACAATAGATGAATGAAAAAACGGCCTTTTAACTTATATAACACCTACGCTGACGACAATAAGTACATTTTTCTTTTATTTCTTGATTAAAATCAGTCATATTGAAACAAACAGCATATTTGGGTAATATATGTAATGAGTTCAATATATCAGTACATGCCGTTAACATCTTTGAACACGTTCACTAAGAAACAGTTTTAGGATGGACGATCTCTTAAAATATTCATGGTCTACTATTTCGATAACATCACAGCCGAAATCAGTCTAGATTTTGATCATCTCGAGAAAAAAAAACCAATGCATAATTATTCTCGGTGCAAACTTACTTTCACATTATTCGTAGATTCTACTTTTGACTTTTATGTGTTTGAAATTAATTTAATAACAGAATGATGACCTGAACGTTGAACACAAAAACTTTACAACTTTACAATGCCCACGTAATCGTACATTTCCTTCGCTTACTATGTTTGAATACCGTGTCCTTCCTGTTCGGCCTCCAATTTTCAAACTGAAATGGGTCAAAATGAACAATGTATGTATGTACTTAAAATAGTCCCGAAACATAATACGATTATAGCCTGATCATAAGCTTCAATGTTTCAATGATATCACTCGTTAGGTGAAAACAATGAATAAAAAATCCTTCTAATAAGCTTGAAGGAAATGTGCATTAAAGGAAAATGGCCTTCGTCTAGCAAATCGAGCAGCTCTTCCGGTTGTTTATTATTAATTCTCAATATATAAACATGTATGATTATTTATATAAGTATGAGCAGTAACACTGTAAAAACAGACATTTCTTAAATTTGTTACAGTGGGCGTAGGTGACCATCGGCATCTTAATAAAATCTAATTTCATAAACGATTAGTTTCTATAGGTATATACTAGTATATTGTACATATGTACATAGCTGACTTATATATGTACATATATCCTACTTAAAATACGTAGGCTGAAATTTAAAACACATGATAAGGCATCTTTTAATGTTATATTATATATATAAAATAATTCAATCACCAATAGAAAATAAATCTTATTTTATTGAACAATAAATTTGCAACAAGACTAATTTATAACAATTTTTATATACGAAATGGGTGAGAAGAGAAATTTACTCATAATATTTAGACCAATTTTTAAGACAAAATTATACATAACAGCTTGTTAGATAGAATTTCCATTGTTTTTTCTAGCAATGGCTCTTTCTCATTTTTCCAACCCTCTAGTACAGTGGTTCTCAAGTGCGGCCACGGTGGCCACATGCGGCCACTAGTGGATTTAACTGCGGCCACCAGCGACATAATAGTAAGTAATACTAATATTTAAAAAAAAATATATATATTTTAAAAACTACAAAAAAGTAACAACAATAATATTATAGAAACCATGCTCATCATTGACAAACTAAAATAATAGCGAAAAGCCTTGTGATAGAAGTAGAAAATGACAATTTTATCTTCTGTTAGTGATTTCATAGATAAGATGACAGAAACAACTTCAAAATTAAAATTAAAACTTAAAATAATAGAGTGTCTAAAATCTCTGAATCTGGAACTTGATAAAAAGTTCGAAGAATTGAATATTTTTACTGTTTCTTTTGTATCTTCCCCTTTTATTATGATGACAAATGAAAATTTCATAGTACTACAAAATAGATTAAAATCATTCTCAGTATTGAGATTAATTAACTGGGCTAACGTAAAATATGCATTATTAGAAATTAGTCATGATCAAGTACTTAATAACCATTTTAATAATATTTCGGTTCAAAAATTTTGGTCGGAAATATACGTTGACAATGAAACAAACCAATATAAAGATTTGGCAGTAATTGCTTTATTAATATTGTCTATTTTTCCCACTACCGTATATTGCGAAAGATCATTCAGTGTAATGCACTTTATTAAAAACAAATTTAGAAACTAGCTGACAGACGCAAACTTAAAAGCAGCAATGCGGCTTGCATTGGAAGAAAGGAGTATTGAGCAATTTCCATTTGCATTATTATTAAATAAATAAATACCAAAATGTTAAAATTTCTTTTATTTTATGAATAAATTGATCCACTTTTTTTGTAACTTTAATTTATTTGATTAAATTTGGTGCGGCCACCAGACATTTAATCCATGGGACCACTATTATCACATGTGCGGCCACGGTAAAATTTCGCCTGAGAACCACTGCTCTAGTACACACGTTTGAAAATACACAAAGAAAAAAATTGTGTTTTTTTTTTTTAATAATGTAATATGTTTACAATTATTTTATCTATTTTATGTTACCTATATGAGATGACCATCTGGACTATCTAGATTGGATGACAATCACACACATGGCTGTTTCAAATGGAGAAATGTATATCTCAAGAAAATTACACGGAAAAGTCCAATTGATGACGACCAATCAGTCAAAATGGCTCACATCAACCTTACGGTAAATTTGGCAATCGAATGGTGGAGAAAAAACTTGACTACATAGTATTTAATAAGAGAATGAGCGTTTTTATCGTAAAGTGCGGTCACAGTACGGGACCGTACACACATTCAAAATAAATATAGGTATGAAAAATTAGCAAACACGTACATGCATACATACTACATATACTCGAATGCAGTATACTCACACGAAAGGCCTTTCAATTTGGCAAACACGACCTCAAGTCCGTGATTCGTGCAGCATTGCACAAGATGCGAATTTGCAAAAGCACGCCGTATCGCAGACGAGATTGCAAAATTGACCAAAACTGAGCAGACCGATAAACCAAACCGAAAATTTAATCTCCGCACTGTAAAATGAAGATCGTTTTGTTCCATACAGAAGCAATTTCGTACAAATGAACCCGAAACCCAATTGCACCGAACGGACTGTACCAGTTTTTGTACATGTGACGCAAAAAATCGTAATCAAGTGCAAACTGGATTGCTCAATATTGACAGTGTATGAGTGAGTAGATATCTTCGTAGTTTTGTATTCAATTTACTGTACTTAAATAATAGATACTTCCATATACTTGCACAATGTGATTATAGATACATATGTATGTATATCCAAAGTGTAAACTTTCTACTTAACAAGATAGCATAATAACAATAACATTTATGTACGATCAATTACAATATTACAATCTATGAATTTTCAAAAAAGTTTGCGAAATAATAGAAGAGATTTGAAAAAGGAGATCTTTTCATACCTACATATGTATGTATGTATGTACATATAGCAAAAACGGCAAGTGTAATCTAGTAAGCGACTCTTTCATTTTTTGCAATTTTCTCTAAAAAGTGGAGTCTTTCAGTATATAAAATCCTTAAACGGTATAACAAGATGAGAATTTCTAATAAAGCAGCGGTTCTATTACACTAGTTTTCAATCTTTTTGATCGATAAGTAGAGTGACTATATTTCTTAGGACACAAAACGGAATGTTCCGCAAAAAAAATCTCCCCCCCCCCCCCCCCTATTTAATAATAATGTGTTACACGTCCAAAAAATTTATAATTTTTCCTTGAAATAACTACTTATATGTATTAAACCAAATCGCTAATTATTTTGAAGTATTGGTAGATATTCCCAAATAAATGTAGACGATGGCTGAAATGATGTATGTACGTACATACATACATATAAATGAATTAATTTTGTAAAAAAATTATATATTTTTTCAGAATGTACAATTCTTGAGTACAGAGAAAATAAAAAAAAATATTTATATTACATTTGATGCTCATACATATACCCGCAAGCAGATTTTTTTTTCTGAAACGTGAGAAATTAACAAATAAAATAATTACAATTATTTTCCAAAAAGATATACTCGGTTTTTTTTAATTGCGAAAATTATGTGCAACTGAAAATTTTGATTTCTTTAATTTTTATTAATGACTAACTGAACACGGCATGCGTTGCAATGCCATAATAACCCATGCAATTCCCGTTCCCTTTTCCATTTGTCGGAAAAACGCAGGCAGCGAACACACTGGGAATTATTGGATTGCAATGACACTCATTCCCGTTTTTCCCGTTTCCGTTCCCGTTTTTGGGCGATTTTTTTTCACAGTAATCTTCCCGGACATGCATACAACTAATCCTGAAAGTTCCATCGTAATCGGTTTAGTGGCTTACGAGCCTATTCGAGACACACAGGCAGACAAACAGACATTCATTTTTATATATGTATATATAGATTTCGTTATAAAATATTATTTCGTTAAGTAAAATAATTTTTATCATAACGTACATTTGATATTATTGTTAGATTCAGACACGTATATTTTTCAATACAATGGAATGTGAAACATTTTCCAAAATAATCATCAAATAATTAGCAAATTTAATTATACACCGGGCTCTGTGTGACATAACTTTAATAAAAACCAAAAGCTATTCCCAAACAATAGTAAATTTCGACTTTTTTATTTTAAGAATTAAAACAAACAGTTGATTGTAACTATCGTCACCAGCTTTAAAACCCACATAAAGTAAGTTTTAATATGAAAGATGGAAAATCGTAGTATGTATGTACATATGGCGTTTGCACGCGGTGCATCGTGGATGAGACGATCCACCGTTTGCCGGAAAAGGCTCGAAGCCAGTGGCGGCTCGGTGCAAGCTGCATCCGTGCCTGTTGGACAAACCGGTCTTCTGGAGTACACCAGCACCGGCACCGGCATCAGCACCAGCACCAACACCATCACTAACAATTGCTTCACTGTGGCCGGCTGCCATCGCACTCACCTCCAAATCGGGCCGACAACAACACCGCAAATACAAACTGTGTGGGTCGCGAACAACGCCTTCAACACACACACACACAAACCCAACAATTTAGGCCCTACATTACATATTTCGAATGTGTACTCCGACACTCCGTAGAGTTTAACAATCTTGACCTAGAACTGCGACTTGCGTGAAGGTGCATATTAAAGGTGCGAAATCGCCACAAATCCAAGAATAATAATACAACATCGTTGAATAGAGCAAGAATGACGCTAATTACATAGTTACTTGGTGACTCTTGCAGCATTGCATCAAAATTATGCGAAAAGTGTATGAAAGTTTGTTTGAACGACACTATTGTTAATTCTAATGATGTTCACAGAGCAACAGCAACTATGATATCACATTTCCATTTTCGCAAGAAATTCTATACTTGGGCGTACGTACATATGTGTAGTCCTGCGTTCGAATACAGCGAATCTATAATATTTAACCATAATTCAATTATGTCAATTTTACATCACGTTAAATCATATTTAGCCATTTTATATGTATATACCTACATATATTCAAAGTGGTGCTGGAGACGGATGCTGTGCATATGTACATACATCTCCATCCTCAAAGAGCTGGCAGTCTTAAAGAGACTATCTAAACTACATATGTATGAAAAGGGTTATTTCATACTTTGGGCATATGGGCAGGAATAATGTAGAGAGTCTGGAGAGGCTGGTAGTCACCGGAACGCTGGAGGTAAAGCGAGTGAGAGGAGAGTCTCCCAAGTAGGGATCCCAATCGAATATTCGAATATTCGAGTATTCGAATTATTCGTCTGATTTTTCAGCCATTCGCTATTCGATATTTCAACAACTATTCGAATATTATTCGTGTATATATTTTTTTATAAACTAAATAAACAAAATCAACATGAAAAGAGTGATGACGAAGAAGCCGATGATTATGAAGAAAATGAAATATGTAATGGGGATAATTGTGATAATAAAGGAGGTTTGTAAAAATGAAGATAATGAAGAAGATGAAATGTCTACATGTGAAGAAACGGATTTTTGTTCATTTAATACGGAAATGTTTGAAGAAAACCACTTTTCGATCGATAATAATCTCTACGAAATTTTAGAAAACATCAGAAAAAGAATACGAATATTTAAGAAGTCACCGGCGAAATATACATTTTTACAAGAAATCATAATGAAAAAAGAAAATAAAAAATTGAAATTATTGAAAAACGAGGTGGAATTCAATGACAACTATGATAAGACGATTCATTCAAATTTATGCTTGGTACATACATATGTAATTACCTTTTTTTTAATTTTCGAATATATTCGAATATTCGAATAGCTCTTGATTTACTATTCGATATTCGAATAGTTGAAGTCGACGAATATTTGGGATCCCTACTCCCAAGAGATGGTCTGATCAAATCAAGGAACTGGCGAGATCGTCCCTTGACGCTGCCTCTAACTTGGCACAGAACCCTGAGGAGTAGACATGGATCGTCAATCAAATCCAATATGACACCAATGAGCAAGTGAGGAAGAAGATATTCAAATACTAACTGTGGCTAAAATAAACTTACATACTTTAAATCACAATATTGGAACAGTAAGTGAAAATTTTGTGTGTTAGCCGATCGTCATACTCCCTGAAAGGTTTAAATTTTAATATATATATATATATATATATATATATATATATATATATATATATATATATATATATATATATATATACAAATATATGTATTTACATTGATCTGAAACGTAATGAGATCAGAGGAACCGCTATTTCGTGACTCGGGTCAACCCCTAGGCGCCGTTTAAGTTTATATGAATTTTCTGGTCGTGACTGTCGATCGCTTGCATGCAATTCTAGTGCGAATTATATACATACGTAAGTATATTTTTTTATGTGTAGTTTCATCATTTATGACAATTTTGGATTTAGGCCGTTACAAACCGGGCAGGATAGAACTGGTAGTATCTCGAATACATACCTCACACACATTCTGAATCACGCATGATTAAAAATTCAAACGACGACACATGACTCATTCAACAATATGCAAATATGTATTGAGACATAGTGAAAAACGTATTTTTGTATAACGACATACAAAATGTAACGGACAAATGACCGGTATGATAGAATCTCATTGTGTATAAAAATCGTATGCATTTTATCTACATACGGACAGAGCACTCTGTTTACTTTCCAAAAATTGACAGGTTGTTTTAACGGATGTTACGTTTTTTTTTTAACGAAATTGTTGAAACACGTTGTTTTCACTGACATTTAGCTATATAAAATTCAGCGCACAAATTGCAATACCTCGACGCACAACTTTTATTTGAATAACGGTCACGTTAAACAAAATTTGCACCACATATAAAAGGTGCTAAGATTTTACAAAATTCGATACACATATCGATATTTATTATAATTTAGGTCATTTTAGTATGTGCACACTAGGTACATAAAACCAGTGGTGTCATCCAAATTCCGTAACAACGGTGAAAAATTCATTCAAGATCCAAATCCCTTTTCAGATGTAATAATACGCTATCATTTTATTTGCAGTAATTCAAGTGACAAGTAAATTAAATATATATTATAACTATTATATAAGGGTTTTCAGAAACTCTTGAAAACTTATTGGACGACACACTCTATAAACGCAAATACATAAGTTCGTAGTATATAGATATGTAGGTACTTATTTATTCATTTTATTTTTGACATATGTAGATATGTAGATATAAGCCAGCAGTTTGGCTTAGTGATAGCGTATATATTTAGCATCACTGAGGTCATAGGTTCGTGTCCTCGCCACTGCTGGTTAGATTTGGGGGTTTTGTGACTCCAAATCGATCGTTTCTCTATCAGAGTTTGCCAATTTTATCTGATCATTGCTGAAACGGTTCCTGAAAATTGTTATTAAAAAATCTAATCCTGTTGTCACAAAAATCTGCCTGTGTATAATTTGTATTAATTATACACAGTAATCTGAAATCCATAGATGTCACTATGATTATTATTTCTGATTAATTGTTATATTCTATATATTCTGATTCTATATGTATGTATTACTGTATTTCTGATTTCTGATTGTTTATGTATTTCATTAACGTACACCCGTCGCATTGGAGCAAATCTGTAATGGCGAGTGTGTATTGATTGTGACAATAAAATAAAATAAAAATAAAATAAAATATATACCAGGAAGGCCTGACAGGTAGACCCCAATGCACCTTCCGAGACAATTAATTACAAACATTGCATAAATTGTTATTACATAAATCACTTTATTTCGAGAGGCTGAAGAACACGAAATTAAGAATTAATTTATTAATTAATCCATTGAGACATCTATGGATTTAGACTTTTTAATTATGATTTTTGCCAATTTGAGATTCAGATAAGAAACGATCGACTTGTAGTCTAACCAGCAAAGTCTAACCAGCAGTATTAAATATAAACACGGGATCGAACCCAGCAATCTCTCGGAGCTAAACTTAAATACACCCACCGAGCTATACTGCTGGCTATTTTGTAAATGCGTACGATTTTCACAGTACATAAAAAATAAAATTATAAAAATTATTATTTCTAGTACATGTAAAAAAAAATCAGTCCGATTCAGTTAGTAGTTTGGGAGAAAATCGAATTCAAAAACTTAAAAAAAAGAGGACACCTATAAGGGGAGGTACCATTTCCGGTCAACTTAAAAATTTAAAAAAAATTTACGTAGTGTCTATAAGAATTTCATTAGCCGATACTAAGTTTCGGTTCGATAGGACTAACGGTGTTGAAAAAATCCCCAAAGTACACAGACACACACACACATTTTTTCTAGATCATTAAAACGTGATCAGTAATCGATTCTGAGTTCGAATCAGTCAAAATCTCGAGTTCGAATTTTCGCATGATCACAAAACTTCATCTATTGTTACTACGTACATAGATAAAGTAAAAACTGTATTGTGAAATAAAAATTTGGATTATATGTCAGTTTTATATTTGAGTACATGCATACATACTTCAAATGAAAATTCTTCTTGTTGAAGAAAGCAAGGTAGGTATATACATATGTACCTATGAAAAGGAAGGGTATCTATGTATGTATGTACATTAGCAACGGGATTGTGAGGACAGCGACCGTGACCATGGAGTTGATATGACTTTTAGTGGAAATCGGTGGAGTTTCATAACGAGCGGTGGTTTGATGATGAAATGTGGCTTGTGATGAGGCTTACCGGTGTGAGCAGCCGTGGACGATGATGGAGAGCCGTCTGGAGTCCGTACGGTTGCATCCACAGCCACAGCCGCTGCCGCAGCCTCTCGTCGTCGTTCGATGTCGTCCGGAAACAGACTGGCGTTGCCTCCCACCGCCCACCACCCACCACCCACCATCTACCACCTACCACCTACCTCCGCCTACTCTGCCCTCTCCAACCTTTCTCGTTGCAGCGACAGCTGTTGCTGTTGCTGCTGCACAAGAAAGCATAGCCTTCGCCCTTCGCTCTCTCGTCACCTCCCACAATAGAACTTGCGATTGCCACTATGCACTCGAGCTCATTGGAATCACGAAATCTTGCAATTTTCCGTTAAAACTCTACTGTCGGAATGAATTTGAATTGGTCAGATGGAAACAAAAGAATTGTGCTCAGTTTAAATTGAAAGTTTTAATAACACATGTATAGCTTTTCGGTCTCCATCACGGGCCCGAAAGTGAAACGCCCGAAAACGCAAATATCGGAAGGGAAGAAAAATAGGGAGGTTCCAAATTATTTTTCCCTTAACATTCCGACTAATTTATTTATTTATTTATTTATTTGGAAAATTTACAGTTTATTAAGTTACATAGATTGATAGTAAAAAAATATAATTATGTTAAGTAAACCATTAATAATTTTCACATATAGGTAAAAAAAAGAAAAGCTCAAACATTTAAAATAAGAAACAAAAATGATAATAGAGTAAGATAGTTAAAGAAAACAAAAAGAAAAAAAATAGAAATAACAGTATAATAAAAATATCAAAATAATAAGAATAATAATATGATAAAAATTATGAAATAATAAAAAAAATATAATATATAACAAAAAACAAAAAGACAAAATAAATACATCAAAATAAAAATTCATAATCACAATCGTAAATTTTCAATAAAATTAATCATCGAAAAACAAATTTGCAATAATTACTCTAGCTTGTATAGCATTAATATTAAATAAGTCAAACATAGAAATTGTTAAAATTAGTGTGTTGACGGTGGAGCTTGCACGCCAGATGAATGAGCTTCTTCCATAATTAGAAAAAGTATTAGGTATGTAAAGGAGCTCATTACATCTAGTAATTCTATTTGGTACACGCAATGATAGTCTGCTCAATAATTGAGGACAGTTGATATTAAATAAAATATCAAATAAAAGTATCAAAGAAAATATTTTTTATTTGAATTATATCAGTATGAAGAAAATTAAAATAGAATTTTAGCGGAGAGGCTTAGCGGGTAGTGTTCTAGTTTATTTTTTACATACTCAAAATACAACGCCTATCGGCGTATTTCATACTCATGAACTTGTTGGCAAAAATCCGATCAGCCTTGGTCAGCATTCAAAGGGTTAAATTAGTAATTATGACGATGTAATAATTTGGGTAAAATATTTGTAATAGTATTTTTCAAAAAGGGTGATTATGACGTTTACCATGCACCCTTTTTTATCTTTCGACTTAAGATCTTTCGATTTTCGATCAATGCCTTCCGATATTTGCGTTTTCGGGCGTTTCATTTTCGGGCCCATGTGGTAGACCCATAGCTTTTATGGCCATTGTCTTTTTTTTTTTTTTTGGAAAAATACTATTACAAATATTTTACCCAAATTATTACATCGTCATAATTACTAATTTAACCCTTTGAATGCTGACCAAGGCTGATCGGATTTTTGCCAACAAGTTCATGAGTATGAAATACGCCGATAGGCGTTGTATTTTGAGTATGTAAAAAATAAACTAGAACACTACCCGCTAAGCCTCTCCGCTAAAATTCTATTTTAATTTTCTTCATACTGATATAATTCAAATAAAAAATATTTTCTTTGATACTTTTATTTGATATTAGTCGGAATGTTAAGGGAAAAATAATTTGGAACCTCCCTATTTTTATCGCACAGCCTTACTTAAGTGTGCGCGAGCAGGATACAACGGGACTGGGTATGACGCTATCTAGTCCCCTCGTTTTCCCAACTTTTTCGGTGTATTATGTCGTCGGGTCGGGTATATATACAAAACATACACGAAATTTTTTTACATAGTGAAATACGTATTTTAACCCTTTGAATGCTGACCAACGACGATCGGCTTTTTGCCAACAAGTACATGGGCCTGAAAAACGCCGATAGGCGTTGTATTTTGAGCATGTAAAAAATAGACAAGAATACTACCCGCTAAGCCTTTCGAGGTAGCATTGAAAAAAATGCATTGAACATGGGTCGTGTAATCCGTGTCAATGTTTATAATGACTGGTTTACATCGGAATTTCTGAATTTATAACCATAGAAGAATTTCTCGATGGAAATCTCTAACTGCTGAGTATTTTAGATTGTGAGCATTACATTTAAACAACAATGAAGATGATCGAACTAGTTTTGGAAAAATACATTCATTAATGGACTTCTTTTGTTTATTTTATATTGTTGCAAGATATAATGCAAAGTCTAAACACACTTTTACAAAACTCGAAATCCTCGACGGTAGTGATCTAGGGTTTGTTTGGATTTGCTACAATTTTTATACTTGCTTTCTATTGGGTTTCTAAAGAATTCTAGTTGGAAATTTTCGCCAAATTTTCAACAGAAAAGACGTCATCACTCAAAGGGTTAAACAATATTTAAAATCAATTTTGAAAGAAATTGACTATTACAATAGGAAAATATATTTTTTAATTTTTTAACGTTAATGCCCGATTCACCAGATGCACAAATCTTTTTTATCCACCAATTTGTCTTTCAATAGTGCAATCGTTCGTATATGCCGTATTTACGATAGCTTAGATCATTGTCCTGACCTCTTTAGTGACTCTTTTAGTATTTTTAGGACAAAGTTGAAGAAAATAATATGTGGTTGATTTGCTTCTTCACCCTTATAGTCTTTCTTTTTCTTTTTTACTTTATCTGTATCTTTTTCTTTATCTGTTTCTTTTCTTTTTTTTTAAATCTTGATGTTTTTGTAATTTTACTTTTTTATATCACCATGTGGTGCTCACTGTAAATGGAATATTATATTTTTATTTATGTTTATTATTATTTTTTGTCTCATTATACAACTTTCTATTTATATTTTATTCTGTATGTGTGCCTATTTAAATAAAATAAAAATAAAATAAAATATCTCATTCAGAATTTAGCTAGAAAACTCATAAAGTTGAAATCAGAAGTGAATAAAAGCACTAGTGAAGACAGGAAATGCTAAAATCGGTAGTGAATATCAAACATATGTACGTACAATTAAGGCTACTAGCCAGTGGCGTAGCGAAGGGGGGGGGGGTCCGGGGGGTCTAGACCCCCCCCCCCCCCTTCGCTCCATTGCATCATACACTTCAGTTAGCAGTTAGCTTTACTTTATTTTTATATGTTGTGATTTTATATTAATTAAATATAAATTATATAAATTATCTTGCCTTTTTTCCTGTCAAAACCCCCCCCCCCCTTGACAAAATCCTGGCTACGTCACTGCTACTAGCTATCAAATGACAACTTCTTCAAAATGTTCGCAATCTTAGACGATTACTTTTCACCATCGAACTATCAGAATCGATTTAAATTTCTATCGTTGACCAAACCGTGCAAAATGGCAAAATTTCAAAACGATTGTAAGAATGTAGGATATATTGTCTGACCAATGAACGAAGTGAAATATAGAAGCGCCTTGTAAAAATACCAATGAAGCCATGAAAGATTTTAAACACGAATTTTTATTTATCAAATTTAAAATCCTAGTCGATAAATAACTACACTTCGATTGACAGTTTTACACTAATAATATCAATGGTGGTTAATCATAATTGGGGCCCCGATAAATTGGCCTTTGCTACCAAAATTTACATACAATATTACATATAGTAAATAATTAAAAAAATGGCTTTGTAAAATCCTAATGAAAAACCATATACTGAAAAGCATGGTAATAAACGATGATATGATTTTTTGACTAAAGTGGGAGCCTCAAATTTCAAATGCGCTCGGGGCCTCCTATTTACTTGATCCGCCACTGAAAAATATAAAAAAATAACGACTTTTTTACTATATATACTGAAATCTATACAATTTTTAGAAAATTATTCATGGCCCACTATTCTTATTTTACTTAATCTCCAAAGAAAAACCTTCTTTTAAAAAATCTTGTATCATTGTAGTTTTCTTAATATCGACTTTTCACCTAAAATAAATAAAATCGTACCAGTTGGGAATCAATAAAAAAAATTATCGTGTTAAATTAATTCTGGTCAGGGGAAGCACTGTAGTCGTGGGCCATGCTTGTTACAGATGATGGGCACATTTTGATCAAAAAAACCTTGTAATAAAAATGAAAGCTCTGTGGTATTTATTGCAGAGTATCTTTTATACTCTTGATGGTGCTCTTGTTCACTTACTAATAGCAATATGTATTACATTATAATATTATTATATATTATATATTATTTAATAATATTATTATATATTATATATTATTTAATAATATTATTATATATTATATAAATTAATATATTATATTAATTTACCGTCAATTAGTTTTAATATACTTTTTCAATCTACTAAATGGCCAACAACTGTCATATGGCCAACAGCTGTTTCTCCAATAAATGCTATTTAAATTTACATGAATACAGCGGTCGATAAGCAGCTGTTATCGATAATTTCAATAATTTTTGTAATAATGTAACATTTTTATTACAATATTGACTAAATTCTGTGTAACGATAATATTTTTAATTTCAAATTTACCAATTGAAAATCAAGTGGGTAATAACTAAAGCCCGGACCCTGAGGGGGCCGTTTATTGTTCAAATGTTGTAAATGCATTGTTAAAGGTTTGCCAAACCTTTTTTACAAAGCATTTACAACAATTGAACAATAAACGGCACGCTTCCGGTCCTACCTCTAGTAATAACCAGTCTCCGGCGCATTGATGCGCCGGCTCGAAATAAATAGGTTTCTTTTGTCAATTTCTATTGTTAACCTTTTTTTATGTCTAGACCTAGAGAGCAAAAAAAAAGGTTAATAATAGAAATTGACAATAGGAACCAGTTTCCGCGCCTATCTTTGGTAATAACATATTTATATATATGTGGTAGTGATAAATTGTGGTGGTAGCACTGGAACTGGAAATGGTGGCAAAATAAAAGTCATGTTTGACGTTTCTCAGTAAAAGTAACAGAATGCGGCTGATCCGGCTCACTATGGGTCAGCAGCTAGAGATAGGGTCCCACGGTTGGGGCCCTCTCTTCTCATATATCATCGATTCCATCAAAATCAACAATGATCATGGTAAAATTCGATCTACAGCCGTTATAAAAGTGGTGGATCAAGCCGGCGCTGTCACCGTCATGTTCCAGGGAAATCAAGTAGCCACATTACTTGGCTTGACACCAAAACAGTGGAGTGCTATTGAAGAAATGTCCTCTGCCTGTCAATTATTCTACAGACAATTCCAACATGGACTTAAAAACGGCTTTGCACCACAGCAGGAACTATTCTATTCATTTTGCGAAAATCTACAAAGACGCGAAACACTATTCCTTAAATTTGAAAGAGTGCCCAATGTTCGAAAAGGTGAAGAGACTATACCTTTCTTAAAAGTCTTGCAGTGCTCATTACCAACTCCAGAAATAATGAAACAATTCAAATTCAGCAATACTACCGATTTGATTGAATAACACCCACATAGCATGTAATGAACTTGTCTATATAAATATTTTAATTATATATCTGAATATTTATCTACATTTAAACATATTAAATAATTAGTTTTTTTTATATGTTCATATTTACCTTTACTTTATTTACATCTTTATACTTATTATTGATACAATGTATAATTTACAAAAAAACCTGTTAAAATGAAACATCTTAGCTCATGTGATATTTTATATATTTTTAATTGAAAAACAATTCATTTGATATTTTTATTTATTATGAATAAAATTAATCCACAACAATTACAGTATCCTCTAAAAATGCTTAAGGGGGTATTCTAGTCTTGAAATTTGAAAAAATCGATTTTTTTTTTGTTTCATATTTTCAAAGTTTAAACCTTTAAGAATATGTCCTTAAGAGGATTTTTCAAAATTCAAATTATTTTCGGAGATATAGCTGTTTTAGTGACGTGGCATTTTTTTCTTTTTTTTTCAAACAGTTGCCATTTCGCGAAAAAAAATTTTTTTTTTCCGTGGTATGGACCATAGCGACATTCTTATTAATTTAGAATCTTTTTTTTTTTTTTTCGGATGACGAAGGGTTGGAATCGTGTCAAGATGGAGGCACCCTTTTTTTCACCTCTTTCATTTTTAATGTTTTTTTTTTTCATTTTTGTTATGCATTATTGAAATATTAATAAACATATAGTAAAAAAATGCATACCAAAATTGTTTTTAGTTTTTGTTTTATTGAATTTTAAAAAACGCCCAAAATTTGTCTCTCTAGACTAGAATACCCCCTTAAATTGGCTTCAACGGGTCACAATCATTTGTACTGATCATTATTTGAACCTGCTTATTCAACATTTCTTCCAATTTTGGCGCAAATTTGCTTAGAAAACCACGTTCTGAATTTGAATGATTAGTCAAAATTACAGAGGCACCATTATGTATAGCATCCAACACATCATGATGACTCATCTCACCTAGAATTCATAAAAAATCTTAAACAATTCATAATTATAAAATGGATATTTATGAAATTTATGTATTATATAAATATAAATACCAGTCAAATACAAATCAGCACGGATACTACGTAATAAGGATGAACCAGAGCCAGCACACAAAGCTACGCTTTTAATTTCAGTTGCTAACGACGCCCCTTTCGCCAGAGCCAGTTGCACCCTATCAATGCCTATATGCAATTTCAGCGACTGAATGATTATTTCCAAGGGAGTTGGTTTAACCAAATCACAAATGCTGGAAGATATTGAATAGATTGAAATAAAAATTACAATTACTCGGTAGCAATACAACATTCCATTAGATTTACCGTCCAGGTCCTAAACCAGGAATCCTCCCTTCAGAGATTGGTTGCTTACTATGCTCAGGTAGACATTCAGCAAGCCAATCGTTTACTCCACCCATTACAGAATCCCAACTTGTATGAGGACTGTACAAAGCAATACGTTCCTCCAAGCACCGACTCACAATTCTCTGCTTCCACGTTCTATAATATATGCATGTAAATAAAGGCACATTACTATTATATATTAGGATAATATTAATAGTTCGTAAAAGATGTATACTTTTGAGTGATAGATTTTAGTGCTGAAAATATTGGTGGATGATATGAAATGATCAGCTCTGTATTTTTTTCTACAGCTTCTTCCATGACATTTTCAGTTAAATCGTTTGTTAACAAAATTTTAGTTATCAATCTGAAATAATATTGCAAATTATTTTAAAAAGTTCACTAAGAAAAGTTGTCTCACCTAGCAACAAAGTAAATGGATGTACCTTGGTGTATATGGTTCAATTAGAACGCCGGTATTATCCCACGTTTCTGATAGTGACAAAGGTGCAAACTCTTTTAAGCACTTTATTACACTTTGAAGGGGAAGTCCGGATTGATTATGATTATCAGTCATCTTAATATTGAAACGAGAGCGATATCTTCTAAAAACTATATACCCTTTTCTAAGATGATGCAAAATCATGTATTATCCTATCAATCAGATTAATACAAAACATAAGTAAAATACTAAATACAAAGCATTAAAAAAGGGTAGAAAAAACAATTAAAAAAAACAACTTATGAAAACAATTTATTATTAATATAAAATTATCATATAAACTTCCATACCAAACAAATTTCATCATAGGGGCAAAATATATATAATTCACCTATTAACTAGAATATTTATTGGTTTATTCAAATTTGGTTAGTTATAAGCATACCACAGTATGTACATGTGTTTTCCAATGAAATCACTGTAACTAATCCACGTATGTCCAAATCTTTATTTCTCCATCATCGCTACAGGAAACAAGCTGTTTTGGCTTTTTAGGATTCCATCTAACAGCGTTTACATCTTGAGAATGTGCTCCATGATCAGTGCATATCAACTCAAAGCTTGGATCATGTGGTTTAGAATCGGCTGCTTCTTTAAATATTCTAATGATGTCGTCACCGCAAGCGGTGGCTATCATGTCAGTCTCATGACACCAAGAAATATCATAAACAGTCCTTGTGTGAAAGCCAGATAAAGTACATATGCACTTCCATACCGGCAAATTATCGGGAGTTGCAATACCCTCAGTATTGTTTGGTAAATATTCTCGCCATATTTTAACAGTACAATCATCACTGCAGCTTGCCAGTCGTTCACCGGTTTTATCAAAACATAAACTCCAAACTGTCGATTGGTGGGACTGCAAAGTGCATGCACAAAACCAGTCATTGTCGGAAGGATCTTCTTTGAAAATTTTAATTGTGTTATCGTAAGATGCTGAAGCCAAAAGCTCTTTGGTTGGATGCCAAGCAACCTGTATGAATTATAAAAAATTAACTAAGTAGTGAAAATGGTAGTAGAATTTTATGATATTTTATTCATCGGGGGTGGTCAGCGACCACTAAGATTATAAAACCGATATGATAAATTATTTTTCTAGATTAAAGAATATTGCTATGTTCATGAACGGACTAAGGGCGAAAACACATAGAGATGAACGGAACGGCATGCGGACTTGGCGTTGTTAATTCGTACGATCTTATTATTTCAAGAAGTTTCTCCTACATTTCTTCAAATATGGGATTTTCCATTATCAATCACTGTCAAGCTTATATCAATACAAGGACAAAATATCACCGAAAACACTTCAAAGGGTGATTTTGGGACAGTGTGCCTTGAATATTTGCTAGGCGTACCACATTTTTTTAAAAGCATCGAAAAAAAACCATGTGCCGCGTTCCTTTCTGTGTTATTTCGCCCTAAATGTAAACTTGGACTATAACATATACACTGTGAATGTGAAATGTAACTTCTGATTAAGAATAGGTATGAAAAAAAAATCGAATGACCTTCTTGACGTCTTGTGAATGCGCATTAAGAACGGTAACACACTCATAGTCATTATCGCCTATTACTTCCCACACCCACACAGATTTGTCTCTTGAACAAGTAGCTAATAGTTGGCCAGAAGGAGACCATGCAACACTTTTAACTTCATTTTCGTGTCCTTCCAAAGTAGCATTACATTCGAATTCCCCTAAAATTGTAACAATAATTGAGTGAGAAACAATTCATGTAATTATATATAAAAAATATATTTCTAAAATACCTATTTTTTTATCCCAAATTGCAGTAGTTCCGTCGAAACTTGCAGAAGCTAAGTAATTTCCATTCGGAGACCAGGCAACCTCCCTGATAGTCCTTTGATGTCCATCAGTCAAAATCGTTTTGTTAACCCACGTTTTTCCATCATTACCCCATATTCTGATAGTTTTATCTTCTCCACACGTTGCTAGCATATTACCCGATGGATGCCAAGCCACATTCCAAACTCTACCTTTGTGTCCAGACAGACACTGTTCTAACTGAAGTTTACCCATGTTGGTATTCCGCAGTCAAACCTGCAAAATACCTGTCTATTGAGTGCGCTATCGATTAAATTGATTATTTATAAAAAAGTATTTGAATATCTAATTCATAATGAAACGTATACAAGTCTACAAACTGCATTTAGTATTGATCAAACTAGAAATACGTAAATATTTTAATATAAGTTTGACTTTGGAAAAGATACGCTTCAATAGACTTGATATTTAGCAAATTCGAAAGGAAATTAATGAATATAAAAGCAAAATAAAAACTGAGCAATGTTACCATTGGATTGTCAATACTTTTCTATAAAATGTGACCGACACGATTGTATGTTGTTTTATTGTTTTATGATCGAATAAATATAATTACGCATTTCATTTAATTACGTATATGTTCACAAATTTATTACAAAAATACCACATTTTAAGCACGTCATATAACCTCAAAAAATCATAAAAACCAATGGCAAATGCATAAAAATAGCATTTCGAAATAATTAAAAATAATATTATTACAAAATCAAGAAATACTTGCAGAGCAGAAACCCCAAACGCAGGTGTCAAAATTGCTGACAAAGATGCTTAATAGCAGAAATTACAACCATATGCTATTTGTATTTTTATATAAAAAATACGGTTCGGTGATTACTGGTCACAAAGTCACTAAAATCTCTATAACGGAACATCTGGTATCCGAAAAGTCCATCATAATAATGATAACTATCATACTAACGAGAATTTGAGTGCCAAATATTGCATATTCGCAATTTTAATGGCAAAAATTTTCTTTGTGACCACCGCAATGTGACTAATAATCCAATTACCAAAAAATACATGAACCTAAATGGTATCTCCAAAATGGTTCACACCCATGTGTTGGGATTAATCAAATGCCAAAACATTGCATAAAATCCAATATAACTTGGAGAGACAAGAAATAAAAAGCATGCGTAAGAAATATAACTCGAGTAATTGATAAAATTGAGTAAGTAAACAGTTTTAAATTTAAATAAATGAGTCATGTTTGGGTTACTGGAGTAATTTACAAAAGATAGATTAGAGAAGTATTCGAATGGCATTCAAGAGCAGTGGCGTAGTGAAGGGGGGGGTCCGGGGGGTCTGGACCCCCCCCCCTTGGCGGAGCGTGGTCGGTGGCAAAATATCCCACTCCTGTCGCAATTGATTGTTTGTACCATTTTTGGTTATTTTTTTTATCACAAATCCATGACAGATTTTTAGGACACAAACATATACTTGAAAATTTCCAATGTTGGCTTCCTGATGGAAAAAGCTCTCAACCATGTTTTAGAAGTGTTTTAAAAAATAAGATTTTGTGGGAAATTTACAACCAAGATGTATTTTGTGGGCCTTGCATTCTAACTGGAGAGTTGGAAATGTGGTGGCAATATATAAGTACTGGTGAAAATCGACCAAAAAATTGACTAGCTGCAATTGCAATTTGCAATCCTTCAATATTCCCCAATATTTACATACTTCTAAAAATTCTAGCAACACTTCCAGTGACATCAGCCACAAGTGAACGGAGCTTTTCCACACTACTTGCTTTATTAAATATTCATAGGGATATGAATGTTAGTGCACAAAAAATATTAGATATGTTAATATGTTATACGCGAAGATTGGATCTGTGAATTTCGTACGTTTTTTAAATTATTCATTATTTTTATTTTATTTGAATTTTTTTCATACCATATTTTTATTACCTATTTACTTTATTTTTATATGTTGTGATTTTATATTAATTAAATATAAATTATCTTGCCTTTTTTCCTATCAAACCCCCCCCCCCCCCCCCTTGACAAAATCCTGGCTACGCAACTGTTCAAGAGAATGTATAAAGATATGAGGAAAACCACACGTAAAATGGGTGAATAATGTAAAGTGGGCTCTTCACTCGCATCGTTTGCGGCCGCGAACACCGTGTGTGTGAGTCGAAATATGAGTGTGTGCGTTTTGCGAGTTGATTTCGCGCGTTATTCCTTTCCCCGTTTTTTGTCCCACGAGAGAGGGTTCCCGAACGTTCACGAACGCATCCAACGCGCGTTCGCGAATTGATTTCAACGGGTGGTTTCGAAAAGGAATTGAAACTCGAATAAAAATAAAGTTAAAGATATTGAATCGACTGGTTTCGGAAAGAAATTGATGCACGAATTAGAAATTACGAATTACAAATTGCGAAGTGATTACAAAATGCGAAGTGATTACGTTTTGTGCAACGCCGACGCCCCAACGCCTTTGCCCCCAGCGCCCCCGATGCCTCTGGCACCCCGGGGCCTTTGCCCCCGATGCTTTCGGCACCCCGGGGACTTCGCCCCCGGCGCCTCCGACGTTCAAGGGCCTTCGTCCCCAGCGCTACCGACGCCTCCGGTGCCCCCAGCGCCCCCGGCACCCTTGGGCCTTCGCCCTCGGCGCCTCCGACGCCCCGGGGCGTCGTTTTCAAAAAAATGAAAAAAAAATGAAAAATATGAAAAAAATGAAATTATGAAAAATCTCAAAAAAATGAAAAATATGAAAAAAAAAATGAAAATATGAAAAATATGAAAAAATGAAAATATGAAAATATGAAAATATGAAAATATGAAAACATGAAAATATGAAAATATGAAAAAAATGAAAAATATGAAAAAAAAAATGAAAAATATGAAAAAAATGAAATAATGAAAAATCTCAAAAAAATGAAAAATATGAAAAAAATGAAATTATGAAAAATCTCAAAAAAATGAAAAATATGAAAAAAAAAATGAAAATATGAAAAATATGAAAAAATGAAAATATGAAAAATATGAAAATATGAAAATATGAAAATATGAAAATATGAAAATATGAAAACATGAAAATATGAAAATATGAAAAAAATGAAAAATATGAAAAAAAAAATGAAAAATATGAAAAAAATGAAATAATGAAAAATCTCAAAAAAATGAAAAATATGAAAAAAAAATGAAAATATGAAAAATATGAAAAATATGAAAAATATGAAAAAATGAAAAAATGAAAATAAGAAAATATGAAAACATGAAAATATGAAAATATGAAAAAAATGAAAAAAAAAATGAAAAATATGAAAAAAATGAAATTATGAAAAATCTCAAAAAAATGAAAAATATGAAAAAAAAAATGAAAATATGAAAAATATGAAAAAATGAAAATATGAAAATATGAAAACATGAAAATATGAAAATATGAAAAAAATGAAAAATATGAAAAAAAAAATGAAAATATGAAAAATGTGAAAAATATAAAAAATATGAAAAAAATGAAAATATGTAAATTTTGGAAAAAAAATAATTGGTTCCCCATACTGGTTGATGGTTGATAGTCCGTCACATACAAATATATATATTTAGCGACAGTCGGTTTAAATATGTATATGGTTTGCCTATGATGCAATGGACTCTTTTCTTGGGAAAGGAGTATGTAGTACGAATAAAAATACAATTAATTCTGTAAGTATATTTATTTATTTATCTACAGAATACTATATTTACAAAATATTGCCATTCTCTGTGTGTGAGTGTGTAAGTGTTTGCGTTTCGCGGCTGGAGGCCTGCCCCATTTTTGGCGGGGAACTTCGAAAATGCAACACTTCCAGTAGCGTAGTTACCATTGTGCACAAATCATACAAAGCATACGACCCATGCTCGATATGAAACAATTTCACCGTACACCACTGCTATAAACTTAGTAGGCGTGGCAAGTAGGCGTGTCAATAACAAATCAGGCGTGTAGCCCTCGAGTAGAAACATCGATTGCAGAAAAGAGATCTTACTTTAAAGTTTAGACGAAGCCACTTTGGTGTTTGATCGTATATATGAGAATGTTAATAAATTACGAAATAAAATCAGAAGCGAACAACCTGGCCAGGAAGTGGGGAGAAATTTTTGCATCAGGGCCCAAAATTCTAGCTACGCCACTGGCACGAATAAAGTAAAAATATGTTAGTAAAAAAATGTCACTACACTCGCAGATTCGCGGCGCGATTTCGCGCCGTGTTCGCACGCGAGTGAAGAGCCCGCATAAAGAAAATGTATACATAGAAGGATAGGTTTTACTCAAGAACGGAAATGAATAACGTGTGAAAAGAAGTTGTCATTCGGCAATGAATAGTGAATGCCTGCAAATGTTAAATGTTCAAACCATTTAAGTGTTAAAAATATGTTAAACTGTTACCTATAAAGATCCTAGAGTTAGACAGAAAGTATAAGAAAGCCTAGTGTGTAATGGTCGTAATCGACGCATTTAGATCTGGATCAAAACAACTTAACTGTCATATTAAGGCCATTCTCAGTCCACCTTTCACAATTCACAAGCTATTTACATTTTGTGGTATTTGGAGCCTTTGAATATCATTGTTTGCTTTCAAACCGTGTCGTTACACACCCAAGATACAGGTGGAAAAGTAATTATGTATGTTCTAACGTTAGTAATGACACTTTGATTATCCACTGTTCTATCAGAACTAGATATCTAGATTATACATTTTATTTACTAAATTTTTATAAATAAAAACGTGTAAATGATTTAAAATTCATTGTATCAAATTAAATAATGCAAATGTTGCAATATATTTACATATGTGAAAATAATATCATGTTTTCAGATGAATTGACAGCCTGGCATAATTTAGTATAACATATTATCTAAAATCAAAATGTCCGTGGTCAGTCCAGTTTGTCCAAAATCATTTTCTGGGAATATAAATGGAAGCGTGTCAACCTCAACATCACCACCTGAAACCCGACCCTATATGTGTAAAAATTATTCACAAAAACTAATTTCGAATTTGAATTCACTTCGCAAATCTTGTAAATTATGTGATATCGAACTTGTCTCTGGAGACGTTACAGTGAAGGTATAAAATGTGTACAATATTCTGATTATCTTTTGTGCGTATTTATATTGTATTCTGTCATTGTGTTCCTGCTTTTAGGCTCATCGATCCGTTTTGTCTGCTGGCAGTGCATATTTTTCAGCTATGTTTAGTGCTGGTTTATCCGAAGATCAGAAACGTACAGTTGCGTTACCTGCAATTCCTCCACAAGCATTAACTATAATTATTGACTTCATTTATACAGGTATTGCGAGGTTTTATGTGTTCATGTAGTCTCAATTTCGTTTGCATTTAATCATATTTTATTTCTCTTTAACAAGGCCAAGTTCAGTTATCTTGTAATACAGTACAAGAAGTTCTTGCTGCTGCCGATATGCTTCAGCTACGAGATTTAGTCTCAGGTTGTTGTGAATTTTTGATCAGAGAACTGCATCCTTCAAATGCTGTTGGCATCTTTTCGTAATATATACATTTTTATAATTAATATATTTACCTACACATTTTATTGTGATACTATAATTATTTATGTATCACATTGAGTTCTTAGAATGCAAAGGTGTTAACTCTTAAATTTGATTAAATTAAGTTATTGATGTGGTTTGGTTCCTGTTTTTATATTCTATCAAGAGCATATTACAAATCACGTATACAAACCATCTATTGAAATTTCTAACGATAAAACACTGGTAGAAAATAAGAACTAAAAGAACTTCAATTGAAAAACAATTGACAGGAGTGAAGCATGATTAATTATTATTTTTATGTTTAGTCTACCTGATTTACTACAATCTTTAAAACGTTGCCCCGAATAATTAGCTATTGTAGAGTGTTCTCCTTTGCACTCTAAAAACGCAATGTGTCAGGTTTGTGAATGTTGATACATACATATGTATATTACAATTGAATGTATCGTTTCTTCAGATTTGCAGAAGCTCATAGTTGTGCTGAATTGATTCAAGCTTCTTTGGAACACATTTATTGGAATTTCGCACAAGTAAGCACAGAAGATGAGTTATTAGAATTATCTGCACCATCTCTAGCTTCCATATTGCAATCTGATTTTCTTCGAGTTGATTCAGAATCTCAGGTTATTATGATGTTAATTATAAAATAATTTCCCATTGAAACAAATAATGTCTGAAAGTTTTCTATTGTGTATAAAATATGTTCTCTGTTTTAGGTTTTAGAAGCAGCTTTGAGATGGATAGAACATCAACCATCTGAAAGACGAAGACACGTTTTTGAAATTCTTAGCAACGTACGGCTATCTTTATTAGGGGCACCTGCCTTAGACCAAGCTTTGAGCTATTGTTGTGATGCATCCTTACGTGTAGCTTTGAGAAATCATCGTGCAGATTTAGTAAATATTAGATTTACATTTTTGATATAAATTGACTTTTATTTTATTTGATATGTTGTATTTTATAACAATTTAACATTTTATTTCATACATGTGATGAAAAAAAATGTCTTCAAATATTAAATACACTGTTTCTTTTGTAATCTATACATATATTTTTATTAACAGGTCTCTAGAAAGGGTGCTTTAGTGTCACTGACAGCAATACCCCGCTTAAGAGCACGCCGTCGAGTATTATTATTAGGAGGCTCTCGTCGAGAACCTCCACATGGTGCTCACAGAGCTGCAGATACTATATTTAATTCAGTATTAAGATTTGACCCAGAAACATGGTACATAATATCATTTTGAATCATACAAAAATTTATGATTGTTTTAAATTAATAAATATATTCTAAAATGTTTCCATTTACAATTTAGGAAGTGGATGGAAGTATCTTCAATGAGCACCGGAAGGATTTTACCGGGAGTGGCGACTTTAGGAGGTTTAGTTTATGTTGTTGGTGGTGAACACGGAAGTCAAATTCTCGCTGACGGCGAAATATACTGTCCTGAAGTATTTATAAATTATTAATCATACATTGTTACAAATAAAAATTTTAACGGATATTAATTGATTATACTAAATTTTAGACTGATACTTGGACAAGTATGGCTCCAATGTCAGTAGCTAGATGCGAATTTGGATTGACAGCTTGGAGAGGAGCGTTGTACGCTTTGGGTGGTTGGGTGGGTGAAGACATTGGTGCGTCTGTGGAGTGTTACGATCCAGCAAACTCCAGCTGGACGAGCGAAGGTTCAATGCCAGAACCCCGATTTAGCATGGGAATTGTTACTTATGATGGTTTGTCAATTACGATGAATTCGTTTGATTGGAAATGTTACTTATTTGATTATTAAATTTAATGTGTGCATACTTAGGTCTGATTTACGTAGTCGGTGGATGTACACATGCAGAGAGACATTTAAAAGAGCTATTGTCGTACAATCCAGTTACTGGAGATTGGCGATACTTGGCACCGATGTCTGAAGCACGGTCTCAAGCTGGAGTAGCAGTGTTAGAAGGTTTTCTTTATGTAGTTGGTGGCAACAGTAAAACTCAAGAAGTATTATCGAGTGTGGAGCGATACAATTTTGATGAAGTAAATATTTCTTATTAAATATTCGTTGTGTAAAATCAATGTTCGATTTTTTTTCTTTAATAAATAAAAGGGTATAGAATTAAAAACAGATTAATCAAATTTTTTTTACAAATGACGCAATTATATTTTGTTATTATACTAGGATTTTAATTCTATACCTCTTATATGAAGTAATTATAGATATGTAAGTATTTTTTCATAATAAAAATGTTTATAATTTAGTATCAAATAATTTCTAGGATGCGTGGTCTATTGTTTCCTCCATGTCTGTGGGCAGAGCTAGTCCGGCTGTGGCTGCAATTGAAGGTATGCTGCTTGTGGCTGGTGGTGATCAGGCGTATGAGGCTAGTTTTTACAGAGCTCGTTCTACAATGGCTTCTGTAGAACTGTATGATCCTCGTTCTAACGCCTGGTGCGTAGCGCCATCGTTGCCCGAAAGTCGCTCTGAAGCAGGAACAGCTGTGCTTTGACTAGTTTTACTTTTTCATTCGTTTTTATTTGTCATTTATAAATCAGATCTATACATCCAACTTGATATGTTATATAGAAGTTTAAACATACGCATGTTTTTGTCATTGTGACCTGAATTGTTAGGTTACAATTTTACATACAATAATCATGTATCAAAAATATCGCGTAAAATGTTTCATTTATCATATCTATTGGAAAACAGCATATTCACACACTATAATGACAGTACTAAATATTCATTGATTAATATAGTAACCAAATAGACAGATACAATTTCAACATAGCTTATTGTTCTCGTTAACGATTTGAAAACTGTTTTTTTTTTTTTTTTGTGAAAGCGGGGAGGGGGGGGGAGTCAACTCAAATTTTGACAGAAAATTGCGTTGTCTCCAGAAATATTTGTGTGTGCAAAATTTCAAATAAATTAAGACTCAATGTAAGTGGGTCAAAAATTGATTAGTTTTTTTCGTAAAGTAGTATGATTTATAAATTAATTTTATTTTGTCTCATAGCATCAATTGATAGTGGGATTTTATAATGTGTTTTTAAATATAGAATCTCAAATAGTTCTAATTTTTAAGTCTTAAAATTATTTGGTATGACGGGTGTATAATATATTCTTTGATGTACAAGTTTTCACATGAAAAAAAGGACCTTAAGGGCGATTTAACACTTTTGTATGCAGCTAAAAGATGTAGCTTTCAAATAATTTATTCAACAATAAAAATATTCTTTAAAGTACATATTTAATTTACTTTAAATTTTTTTAATCAAATGAAATAATAACTATACTTGATGAGTGTTTCATATATAGAAAAATTAATTAAACATTTCTGCCGTCCTATAATCAGAAAATTCGAAGTATGCATGTGAACTCAAAACATTAAATATCCATCATAATTAACAGAATATATTTATATTAATTACTATATAATCTTAATAATCTTTTTTTGAAATGTCATGAAAATTAGGCTAAATTTTTATTGTAAGACTATAATAGCTTTGAGTAAGCTTTTTTATACTGGATCTTTTGAAAATACATTTGTATGCATATTTAAACAAAAATCATATGTCAAATGTTATGTGCGTGATGGTAAAGGCTTAATATGTATTTGTCATTGTTAATAGTATAGTTATTTGGATATTAGAAAACTTATATCTTAATATCTGATAAATGTTTTATTACAATAGTAAACTTTCACAAATTTTAACTTAATTGATCTTGAATTATTGCGTTTGTTGGGTATTTGTGTAATTGTATAATTTTAGTTCAGTAACAATTTCGCAGAACTCAAATTGTCTTCCTTTCTATATGAATTAAGGTACCTGTAATTTTATGTATGTATGTGTGGACGTATATTTAATTTCACATAAATACTTCATCATAAATAAAGTTGCATTGAAGTTTTTTTCAATGACAGTCAATATTTACATATGTATGTAAGGTTTGTATCACGTCTTATATTGACATGTCTGTGAAAATGCTCTTAGGAAAGAATTGCTTATGCTTATGAAAAATAGTCATTTAATATCCTAATGGATATTCCAGGGTCAATGTCACAGGAACTATTTTAATTAAATATGTACTGATGTGTGTTGCATTGGTTGATTATTATTAATGTTCAAGTTGACGCACAAAATTTTAAATTAACTTTATGTTACATCCAAATGGACCTAATTAATGTGAGTAATTTTTGACATCTGTAATTTCATTAATCTTTTTTGTTAAATATAAATGTCAAATCTCCAACCATGTCTTACGGTGCTGAATGTTGGGACTCAAGAAAAAATATGTAGACAATTAAATGCTACCGAAGATGAGCGGAATGATAGCCATTAGATGGGAAAGAAGGGTAACCATGCTGGACCACATAAAAACATACATACGTGGCAGCTTTTAAGTAAGGCCTATCCTCGATAAACCAATGTGGCCGTCTCAAATGGTACAACCACATTATGCGTAAATCAACGGACCACATGACATGTAGAGTTCTGAAAATTGCAAAACACCCCATAATTGTAGGCCGAAACTCACGTGGATAGGACTTATCATGAAAAAATCAAAGATGCCAAATTTATCACCAGAGACAATATAGAACAGACGATCTTGGTGCTGCCACACTAAGAGAGCCAACCCCAAATAAATGGAATAAGACCAAGTAGATAAAAGTAAATCGGATAAATGCACTCAAGAGAGCCGCACTCTCTCAAAACTTCCAAACTTTCAAAGATCCTCGAAAAGAACTAACGCAATAGAATTCCACAAAAAAGCGTCAAGGGGTATTTGTATGTTATCCGAGGGTGCTAGCCCTTTTTTGTGGAATTCTATTGCGTAAGTTCTTCTTGAGCGTCTTTGAAAATTAGGATTTCTCAAAACTGCGCCACTATTCAGTGCATTCTTCTGGGAATCAAAATTTAGTAATACATCCTGGGGAACAATGAGCATTTTTATTTATACTGTCATTGATTTTCATGAGGTTTTTTTTAGATTGTACAAAAAATGTGTGAAGTCGCATGTCAAAAAATACTCACAAGCATTTGTTCTATTTTGCAAAGCTGCGTCCATATATATATATCATATGTTTGTGTGTTGTATGTAAACAATAAAGATAAGAAAAACTCACTAACCCTCCACCATAATAGAACCAGTGGCAGCTCGTGGAAAATGATTTTATGGGTACTATATGTACATATGTACCCGTCTATTGTTTCTTCATACAAAAATCAGTTGTCGGTCCTAAACGCATAAACTACCATAGCATTTTAAAAATCTGCCCACATGTGTTATGATCGGTTTTAATTCCCTTTTACCGATTCGAGTCTGGTTTGGAATAATACAAACACTGCCTTGTATTTTTTTTTAAATTTATTTGTACATTTGATTCATTTTAAATGTATGCGTCTTCTAACTAGCAACCGTAATAAAATAATGAGGTTCTTAACAAAATAATTTCATAAGCATAAATAACGATTAATATCAATCCAATGATTTAGGCCATCCGCTTAATATTCCTCCCCCTGTGAAACCTGTGCTCCTCTAAAAACCAAAATGAAAACCCCAAAATCTTCAATAATTTCTTAATATAATTCCAAATTGTCAATTTTCAATATAAAAATTAATAATTATACTAGAGTGGCACTGTTAATAAATACACCATCAAATCGAATATGTGACACGGTGATGTATCTCTTCATTCAACCTGTGAATGAACATCTCTTCGTCA
Organism: Arctopsyche grandis; assembly: GCF_051622035.1. NCBI lineage: Eukaryota > Metazoa > Arthropoda > Insecta > Trichoptera > Hydropsychidae > Arctopsyche > Arctopsyche grandis. The sequence continues at coordinate 24,475,153 of NC_135357.1, forward strand.
TCGTTTATCACCCGATGAACCCAATTGACTACTCAAAATATAATTTATTATTTTTGTTGATTCATCTAATATCTATTTTCATTACATGTATGTATATGTATTTAAAGTAATCGGTTGAAGCAGTTCAAAAGCCATCAGTATATTTATGATTAAAAAAATGCAATTATCATTCATTTTTAATAAATTTTATGAAAATCGTTAAAGTTCTTATAAATCGATTTCTATATCTTGAAATTATACATATGATATTTTTTTTATATTTTACCACACATGGGGGAGAAGAAGGTTAAAAGGGAATATCTGGATTTGTAACACTAAGAAAGTAATAAAAATTCAACTCTGCAGACAGAGAATATATGAATTATCTATATGTACGAAATGTATACTATTATGTATGAATATTTTTGTAATGTATAAAAAATAATAAAAATAAAAAAAAAGTAACCAATTATTGGTTTTTCATTTTCTTATCACAATATCAATGTAGAAACCAAACAGTGACAATATATATTCTATATAAAATTAGCATGCACAGTGACTATGCAAATTACAAGCATCACAGCACACATAGAAATGACGAAGCAACAGGACACGCATTTTTGATATTGTAAGGTAGGTTGATGAGCAGACAAAGAAGAATCCTTAACTGATATATCAAGATGACTCGGCATATTCAAATAAAATATTGACAGAATTCACTCTACATACATACACTGCATGTTTTACATAATTGGTGTTTTAGTTACCTTTAAAATTAACGAATGGTTTTCATCTATTTACAAAGCAATACATGTAATTGAAGTTTCTCAAATGTGACCTCATTTGATAAATCCAACATGACAAAGTTACATATGTATGTCATTATTTACGCTTAATTTAAAAGCCATGAATGATATTTCATTACTCGTTGCAATCGATGATGGCAATTTACTAATAAAGACACGGTTGCTGTATGTAAAATGCTTTGAAGAAAACATTTCTAAAAATTGTCGACTTTGACATTGAATTAACCTGTGTTTATTGTTAGCTACGATGACAAATCAAGTTTGTTTGACTAATCAACTTGACAATTCAATTCGGTATGTGCGAAATATAACTAAAAATACAGCGTATGTAAGTATGCATACCATTCATGTGAGCGGGTGAATCCTGATTCTTTTGAACTGCGACGACTGTGTGTAAAATAAGTATGCAAATAAAAATACGACAAATATATTTTTAAAAATATTTATTGCTCATGAAATGAAAAAATCATAATTAATATTATATTGATAATAATAATAATAAAACAATTTATGTGGAAAATGTTGGTTTACTTTATTAATCAAACTTTAATAAATAACTCAACCTTCAAAGTTATACTCAGTTTTGTCCGATCCATTGACAGATTTGAAGGGCGAGTGAAAATTAATGCATACGTTTTTTTACACTTATGTGTTTTTAATGTAAGCGATTTTAAACTGTGAGATGATTCGATAAAAGAAATTAAAAAAAAAATAATGATACGAGAAAAAAGCATTACATATAAATATACTTTTTTTATATATATACATACATATATAAAAAAAGGAAAAAAATCATTCAACCCAGTTTAGCTGTACAAATATACAAAAAACTCAATCGTCCCATCGATTAGACACATTCCGCACCATGCATATACATACGGATTAATACACAACGTCCCAAAACTAACACACAATCACATGAAAGCATTTCAATTTTCTGTTTATTTTAAGTTTTTCGACGCGCCTAGTTATTTATATGTATATAATTTGAAAAGTTCAAACTTTAACTATCGATGCACGGTAAAACCCACCTCTAATATCGAAGCTAATATTGAACAGACGAGTCAATTCCAGCAGTTACAAATATTTATTGTTTATTGATAATATATATATGTATGATGTATGATACGAGAGCCGTTATCGATCGTACTTAAACCAATATAGCTTTCGACGTTACGACAGTGCGAGCCGGGCTTAAAGCTTCAGTGTGCAATTTTTGGGATACACGTACGCACAAATGCACAAGAACATAATAAAAAAGAGACCGCAGTGAGATGATGATCAAAACAAAAACAAAAAAAAAAGCGTACGTCGCTATCTTATATGTATATTATATAAATGTATATGTTTTTTTTTTTTTTTTTAATTTCCTTTTAAGATAATCGTTTAAATTCACCCTATTATATTATCGTATGTACATGTTAAAAGATTCGATCTATTATGTTCAATCGTCGAAGTTCTGGGAGAGGAGAAAGTTGGCGGCGAGGTTTTCGTTCTTCTCGCAGGCAAAGTACGCTTGGATGACCATGTGTTCGGGGAAACCTAGAGCTTTGAGGCGGTCGATGGCCTCCTTGTCTTGCGGAGAGATGTGCAGCACTCCGTGGGGAGTGGCCGACGGGGAGGGCGCCAGGGCGGGGGGCGCCGGGGCGGGAACGCCAGGCGGCGCCGCGGGGGGACTGGTGCCGGTGCCGGTGCCGCCCCCGCCCCCGGCAGCGGCAGTGGCAGCGGCTGCAGCAGCGGCCGCCGGCTCGTTGAGCATGCGCACGAAGGCGGTCTGGTGCTGGGAGATGGCCTGCAGCAGGGCGGGGTTGGTGTGGCCGATCTGCTGCAGGATGGTGTTGAGCAGGGAGGGGTCCTGCTGGATGACGGCGCGCATCTGCTGGAACTGGGGCTGATTGCGCAGGAAGGCGAGCGGGTCCTCGTCGGTGCCCTCCTGCTCGGCCTCCTGCTCCTGCAGCAGCTCCTCGGGGATGCCCGTGATGAGGTACTCGACGGCGCGCTCCTGGTTGTTGAAGGAGGCGCGCAGGGCCTGCTCGACGCGCGTGCGGGTGTAGCCCATGTCCATGATGCTGCGCACGAGCGCCTCCTGCTCCTCGTTGACGATGGCCGCGGCCGCGGGCACCAGCGCCGGCACCAGGGCGGGCACGGCCAGCGGCAGGGCGGGCGGCGCGGGGTCGGCGGGGGGCGCCGGCAAGGGGGGCTCGGCCGGCAAGGGGGCGGAGGCCGAGGCGGGGGGCGCAGGCGCGTCGGAGGCCGCCGCCTCGCCCTTCGGCTTGCTCACCATGACGACGATGAACTTCTTCTCGTCGATGTTGTACGAGCCGACGGTGTTGTCGTCGACGAGGATTTTGCCCGCGTAGATGAGCCGCTGGTTGTCGGCCGGGTAGTCGGAGCCTTTGTCATGTTCGATGCGCAGCTTCAGCTGCTTCACCGTCTCCGTCGGCTCGATCTCTACCTGGAACGTCTGCTGCTGCAGGTTCTTGAACGTGATCAGCATCGCGCCGACTGCACTGCCAACTGACTCGACAAAACCCAAAACAACATAACCACAAACTGCCGCACTCACACTCACACTCACACACACACACACACACACACTCACACTCGCACACGCACACGTAGCGCAGGCGATCGCCACTCGCACTACCAATCGTCACTCGCACCGCCATCGCCCATCGCCACTTCGCTCTCTTGTCTTTTTTTTTATATTTCCCACAAGGGTCGCATTTAGGTCCCTTATTCTTTTTACTCTATATTAATGATATCTCATACATCTTCAAACATTCCTTTATACTTCTTTACGCTGATGATTTAAAAATTTACAAACCAATATACACCATAGACGATTGTCATAAGATACAAGAAGATCTAGATAGATTCTCTATATATTGTTTAAATAATGATCTTTTTATTAATCTAGAAAAATGCTCTATTTTAAATTTCACTAGAAATAAGTCAATTATTACCAATCAATATCAATTAAATCATTCAATCCTTAACACGTCATCTTCTATTAAGGATCTTGGTGTAATACTCAATAATAAACTAGATTTCTCTGAACATATTTCTTTTATTACCAACAAAGCATTTAAATCTCTTGGATTCCTACTCCGCTCAACAAAACCCTTTAATGATCCTTATGTACTAAAATTACTTTATTTTTCCTTTGTAAGGTCTCACCTTGAATTTGCCTCAATTATCTGGTCACCTTTTTATTTATCCCATATTAATTGTATTGAGAAAGTTCAACTTAAATTTATTAAATCCTTACGCTACCTTTTTCCTACCTATACCCATTCTACTGTTTCCGACATTTTAAAAATCCTTTCTTTTAACAATCTTTCTGTCAGGCGTCGACATACTAATGCTATATTCTTCTTTAAGCTCATAAATGGTTTCCTTGATTGTTCTGATTTACTGAATAAGGTTAATTTCAGAATCCCAGTTCGGTACTCTAGACGCGTTGCACTCTTTCACTTGATCCTTTCAATACTAATTCCCAAAAATATTTTTATCTGCAGCGCGTTTATTGTATGTTTAACGGAGAGCTGAATGAGGTTGATCTATTTGGTATTTCCCTACATCAATTCAGGTCTAACATCAAGAGAATCTTGACCGATTGATTCATTTCTTCTCCTATTCTATTTTTCCAATATTTCCAATATTTTTATACTTTAGTTTAGTTATGTAATGTGCTATTTAATCATATTATAGCTTTCATTCTTTTCCCTTTCATTTGTTTATTTTGTATTTACCTTTTTCATTTGTTTTATATTTGTAAATTTCAATTTCTTCTTATATTCTATTTTATAACCTTTTCCAAATATTTTAATACTATAGTTTAATTATGCATTGCTCTACATATTTTGTCATGCCTTTATTATTTACTTTTTAATTTGTTTTCCTTATATTTATCTTTTTCATTTATGTAAAAATCTATTATTGGACTCGGATGTTACATATATTATTTATTTACTATTTGTTTTTTTATACATATTATGGAGGATGAACGAATGAGACGACTGGCATGTTAATGCACGTGTTTATTATATGACAGCTGAAGACAGAGTGAGTAGTGGCTCTCCGAACCCAACCGGGTTGGTCCCCACTCGCAGGAAAGCAACCAAACTCGACCATGTCGTATAAGCGAGCCGCCACATCACTCCCCCCCCAGCATCAGCGATACCAAAATTACAAAGAAACAAATTTTACAAAAGAAAAAAAAATATTGTTACACAAAGAGAAAAAAAAAATTGAGTGGGGAGAAAAAAATTGTTGACGTGGGTCATCCGCTATGTAGGTGTACCGGCCTAAATGGTCGGTAGATTCGAGGGCGGTGACGTCGCGAGCAGGACGGTGGCTGGTCCGATGGTCGCGCCGATGCGATGCTGCGGCGGCGCCGCTCTTCCGAGGCTGATGTCGGTTGGTGGGGCGGCGGGGGCGGCAGGGGCATCGATGTGGTTGATGATACTCCGAGCTGGACTGTGAGTCGTTGTGGCTCGTGGAGGTGTTGTAGCGCTACCGCCCGTCTCGGCGTGACGACGCTCGTGGGGACGGACGGGGCCTTGATGATGATGATGATGATGGTGCTGAGGTGGTGTATGTCTTGTGGTGCTGGATGACCGTTCTATGTGTAGTGGATCGCGCATGACTCCACATCCAGCTGTCAAGATCGTCGTCTCATTCGCTCCCCCATTTTTTTAAAGCACCTGTCATCGACGTTGTGGCTGGACTCCAGTCGATAGGTAGGTAGGTAGGTAGCCGTGTCTGCTCGTTTATTGTCACCCGCGGGCCGCGACGCGTGTTGATGGCGATGGGGGCGCGGCGGGTAGCTTCCCCGCCTGGCTCGGCGAGGCAGGGATGAGCGGCATGTTGAAATTGATCGAGGCTGCGTGACTCGATGTCGGGGGTCACCAGTATGGAGGATGAACGAATGAGACGACTGGCATGTTAATGCACGTGTTTATTATATGACAGCTGAAGACAGAGTGAGTAGTGGCTCTCCGAACCCAGCCGGGTTGGTCCCCACTCGCAGGAAAGCAACCAAACTCGACCATGTCGTATAAGCGAGCCGCCACAATATCTATGTACATCCTGTCTGTTGATTTTTCAATTAATAAAATAAAATAAAATAAATAAAATATTTATTTTTATTTAGACACTTCTCATCGTCTATCCCTGAATATTTGCTTTTGAAAGTACGTATGGAATTTTTGACGCAAAGTCAACCCTTCTGAAATTCCCGCCTTTTATGATCTATTTTGGGCGAGCAGCAAATGTAAGCCACTAGTGGATCCAGAAATGGTCAAAGGGGCATTGAAATTGAAAATATAATACATTTTTATATATAGTATCCATATCCGTTATCCATAAAGTGACCATACGTCCCGTTTTTAGGTAGCCTGTCCCGTTGTCCCTATGCACAGCTTCGGGCGGTCTCCGTGACTTGACAGAATGTTAAATAACAGAAAACGTAAATATCGGAAGGTAAAGATCGAAAATCGAAAGATCTTAAGTCGAACGATCAAAAAAAAAATGGTGCATGGTAAACGGTACATACTCACTTAATTTGCGCGAGCAGGATACAACAGGAACAAGAGGAACATGCTTTTCCTCCCATGTTAATTTGCGCGCGCAGAATACGGGATATATATATATATATATATATATATATATATATATATATATATATATATATATATATATATATATATATATATATATATATATCGTATAATTATTGAATATATTTTATGCCTGCCCGGAACTAATGCACCCGTAGAAAGAGTCTTTTCACAGATGAACAAGTTGTGGACGACCGAAAAAACACAATTGCAAGTCTCAATTCTTAAGGCGATGTTGTTAATGAAAATCAATTTTAAGAAATCCTGCCAATAATTTCATTCTTATTTAAAAGCAAACCCAGTAAAGGTCTGTTCATACTAATCCAGCACGATCCGTATCCTGCAGGTGTCATGCAAGTGCGGATAGTATTCTTTGGTACATTATATGGACGTATTAATACTCAATTCGCGCATGCGCATTTACGCATTCATGCGCGTCCATATAGAATGTACCAAAGAATACTATCCGCACTTGCATGACACCTGCATCATACGGGTCGTGCTGGATAGGTATGAACAGACCTTAATACTTAAAAAAAATTGTTCATCAGAAAAATATAAAAGAACATAATTTTTTTATATTTATATTATTCATTCCTGTTCTTTTCTTTTCTTCATCAACATTCCTGTTCTTTTTATTAATAAATAAAAACTATGAAAAAATACGCGTTTTCTTGAATACACAAACTATTACGTAAAAATTGGTAGATGTCCCGTTTTGAGGACAAAAATAAATGGTCACATTAGTTATACCTGATGAAACCCGTTTACCGATTGATACGATTTTGATAGAAAATTCCATCCAACAAAAATTGCTATTTGTTCTGGCGAACTTACGTCAGATTTTCATAATGTCCATTTGCTATTTAGACTAACATTTAATAATATAATACTGGCCGAAAACAGATTTATATACTTACTGAAATTGATTAAAATACGGGCCATTTAATTTGTTGCCCACATAGATATATAATACACAGATCCACCCTCACGCTTTATACTGGTCTCCCTTTTGGCGCATGCACAGTTTCTCTCAGTAGGTAGGTAGGTACCGCTGCGTCGTAGGGAAAAAACCTTTTTTTTCCCAACTTCCCCGCTAGTTAAACCCCCCGCACCCCTCAGTTAGTGAAGACAAGATCTCCGACCAAAATCACACGTCAGGGCCATCTAGTGTATTATACATCAATGTTTGCCCAATATTACCACCCAGGTAGATAGATGGCCGCATTTCGAGTTTCGACGGTCGAGCTCGTCGGCTAAGTAGATATCTGCTTGGGCATTTGGCAGTGACTTAGTATGCTGGTGGAGGTGGAGGCGTCTAGACGAGTGCTGATAGGTTGATTTGCGAGGATGTCTCGACATTTCCCCAACAAATTTTCTCCAGCGATCACTCCTCAACTCAGTCATGTTTATTTCAACCAATCTCAAACCGAGGTATATCTCAATCTTCATAGCATTTTTGTATACCCCACATGTGTATTTCAATCCTACCCCCACTGCATCGGAATAAAGTTACCAGACCAATAATTTTTTCCTTCCAATTTGCTAATGGCGCGTTTTCACTAGCCAAGTTTGATCGACCGATGATAGTTGATCAACAAAAGTTGAATACGAAACGTGTGAACAGTTTTTGTTCACACGTTTCAATAGAAAATGATTCAATTCGATCAAACAAAAACCAGTTTCAATTTAAAATGGCTCATTTTTAAAGCCCTACACAAAAAATGAAAACTAATGTTGTGCCCGTTGATATTTCAACGGGTGGTTTTTGACCCAATGAAAATTTCAGGGTGTATTATAAGTAAAAACAGTGGCGGCTCGTGCATAGGAACTGCGGCGCTGCAGCACCCCCAGAAAAATTACAAAAAAATCTCATTTACAACTTGTATTTAGATATATTTGACATACTCATTAATAATGATTATGTCAAATATCTAATCATTCTTATTTAAATTATATTCACAAGTTGTAAATGTATACAAATGTGATTTTTTCTGGGGGTGCTGCAGCGCCGCAGTTCCTATGCACGAGCCACCACTGAGTAAAAACTACCTACATACCTACATATAAAAAATATAAAACACCAATAGAAAAAAATATTTATTTATTAAATTAGTTTTCAATAGATTGCGCTAAATGGTCCGGAGACTATTTTCCTAGAGGAAATATTCGTAGCAAACAGTATATATACAGGTTTTTCTTGATTGTCAAGCGTTATCGCAGACACACAGAATAGCGCTAGTATATATATATAAGATACATTGAAAAGTTGATTGATTTATTCTATCTATTGTTCGATAACTTTGAATATTCTCATAGCTATTGGCAGAATGTATTGTAAATAGATGTATAGATGCTTTTTACTCGTTTCTATTTTCAATACCCATGTACATAATTATTATCTTAATTCCAGATGTCTGATGAATTCAAGCGAAAAATCAAATCGTATGAGGAAAATGGTTTGAATCTTTTAAAAACAAGTTTAAGACGAGATATATTCGAAAGCCATTGCGTGTTTACTGGATCGGCAGGAATTGCACATTTGCATTATTTGTACTTCAAGAATTCCAGGACGAATGATCTTGACCAGCTTCTTGTAAGTATATACATATGTACATATATTTTTAAAATTGAATAAATGTCTTATAATGATTAAAATTCAGTTAATATGTAATGATTTTGATCACTTATTCCAAAATAAAATCATGTTCATTTTAGGAAGCTGTTACGTATCTTCAAATTCCAAGCAGTAAACGTCCACGAGTCACATTTTTGTGTGGCGATGCTGGACCTCTTGCTTTAGCTGCTGTAATTTCTCACAAATTGGGTTCTAATCGTCCTAAACAGCTTCCGGAATCTCAAATTTTAGTGAAACAGTAAGTATCATTTAAATTTTAGTTCAAATTTTATGGACTATTCTGAATTTTTATACTTTTATAGACTATTTTGAATTTTTTTCATCAGATTAGAAAACCTCTGGGGAGTGGCCAAACATAGTGATACACCAGATGAACTATTATATGGAAGAGTTGGATATTTATTTGCACTATTATTTGTAAATAAAGAAACAACTCATGACTATTTTCCAGCATCACTTTTTAGTGAAGTATGTGAATTGGATTATTATTGTTAAAAAATATTTCCTTTAGTTTCGTACTCTAAATATTAATAATATATAATTTCAGATTATAGGAGTAATATTAGAATCTGGACAAAAATTAGCATCTGAACAGAATATGACTAAATTTGTACCTTTGATGTACCGGTGGCACAATTCATATTACTTGGGGGGTGCCCATGGTATTGCAGGAATACTTTTTATGCTACTCCAAGTACTGATATAAATTTATACAATTTTGTGCTTTAGAATTATACATATGTATGTTGAATTTATCAATATTATTTAACTAGGCTAGAGAATATGTAACAGTAGAGCAGATGAATACTCTTGTATTACCTACACTTGAATGGTTGTTGATACAGCGTTATGTTGATGGGAATCTGCCGTCATCCGTAGGAAGCCTTTCAAATAAACTGATCCAATGGTGTCACGGAGCTCCAGGATTGGTTCAGTTGTGCTGCTTGGCTTATGAGGTTGGATTTATTTTCTTTCTTTTCATGATATGGTTAATTTATAATTTGTCTAAATAGTGGTTCGATTTGTAGGTATTTCAAAAGCAGAAATATCTAGATGCAGCTATCAATTGTGGTGAAGTTGTGTGGGAGCGTGGTCTTTGTACTAAAGGCTACAGCATTTGTCATGGTGTTGCTGGAAATGCTTACACGTTCTTGCAATTATATCAGACCACAAAGGTATGATTTTTATATAAACATGTGATAAATTAGTGGCGGATTTAGTTTTTTTTTAAATTGGAATGATGTAAGATTTTTTGCGAATAAAGTACATATATGCAAATGAAAATATAAAAAAAAAACTTAAGATACAATAATTCTTTTGCCCACATCCGCTACTAATAAAAATGTGTATACAAGGCTTGACAAATCGTTTAGTTGGTCACCAATGGCGATTTTTCGAGCTTTGTATTGACATACACGTGAAAATATGATTATACACATTGCTTACTTACATTGGACTTACATATTTATAAATTTAATTAGGACATTCAACATTTGTATCGTGCCTACTGTTTTGCCCAGTGGTGCATGGAAGAGGAACCAGGATCTGAACAACACCCTCCGGATTCGCCTGCGTCATTATTTGAAGGTTTAGCTGGCCGCTTATACTTCGTTGCTGATTTGTTACATCCACTGCAAGCTAAATTTCCAGGGTTTACTTTATAAATGGCATTTTAAGGATTTAAGTGAAAAGAATTTCTTGATTTTTGCTTCGTTAACTGACATGCTAATTACTATAGGTCAGAAAATTGGGGCTCAATTCATTTCTACGGTTTGCTTCATTGAAAGTCATCCATAGTTTTGTGGAAAATTCGACCGAATATCTCGGTTAGGAAGCGTTTAGTATCCCAGACTGTCTCCGAGTTATATCCATTTTTTTTTATTGTTTGAGTCTTGGCGTTTCTCTCCGTATTTTCTTCCCCCCATTGTGGCTCTTTATCGTATGCTACTATGGGAGGAAGGGCGAACGAGACGAATGGCTTGTTAATGCATACAAGTGTTTATTCTGGCCGCCGAGGAAGAAGTGGTATAGCAACTTTTGAACGCGGTCGCGTGGGTCCCAACTAGCAGGATGGTAACCGAAACTCGAACATATCGTAGAGCCGCCACACTACCTATATCTCGTCCAGAGCTCTCTAGTCTAAGACTAGTGCAAAAATACAAACATAGTTGCCTCTTCACATTGGCATTATAATGGTAGAATCGTCGTGCCCACATGTCCTCACTACGCACGACGCTTCTCTTTGCTTTTCAATGTCATAATCATGTCGGCTATTTGCTCTGATGTGGGCCTGGCATTGCCAGAAATCTGATGTCTGCGTGTCGCTGCTTCTTCTCCTTCGCCAGTAGGTCGATCGATCGAGATGATTCCTGTCAACCAGTACAGCGTTTACAGAAGGGACAGCCGAGTACGCCGTGGCTACTCTGAGTGAACTCTTGCGCTGTACCGAGGCTATCTTTTTCCTCGTCCTGTCAATCCCCATGTAATCCGCCCAGATTGGTGCTGTGTAGAGAAGCATCGAATGGACGTCACTGTTGAACAGCTTCCTTCTATTCGGTTTCGGCCCACCTAGGTTAGGCATCAGTCGTCTTCGCGCTGTGGTAATTTTTGCCGTTTTTTTGGCCACCCTTGTCGGGTGTTCCTTGAAATTGAGCTTTCTGTCCGGATGGACTCCCAAGTATTTGAGAGAATTCTGAAACACTTAGGTTAGCAGATTGTTGATTGTCGGTGGCGTCAGATTTCGGCAGCGGGTGAAGAAGATCGCCTTCATCTTCTGCTTTGCCCACGACTCCCATTACATCTATCCAGTGGGATAGATGGAATAAACGTTTATATAATATTGATATTATATAATATAATATTGAACACAGCTCAAATCAATCGTCCTTATGATATAATGATTGAGAATGTTAGCACTTAAATGTTGCTGCACATACGAGAGTGTGCGAGTGTTGAATTGTTCGTACGAAATCGCAAACCGTTTTTCGCAAACAAAAAATAATAATTTAATATTTTAATCTTTTAATACAACTGAAGTCAATCGTCCGCGCGAAAGCGTGCTTGGAAGTATTATTTACGAATTGTTCTTTAAAATATTTATAAGCAATTGTTCAAATGAGTATTTTTATGTATACCATTTTATGAATATTTTTTCCCATTAAAAATTAATATTTGAATATATTACATATATCCAAATATCATCGATAACAAATTATCGATCTTCGGCAACCCTAACTCACAGACAAGCAAATAAAATACATGGAATTAAATTGTGACAATAAATTTGAATAGAAAGGAATGATCATTTATAATTGGTTCATGCAGATTTAATCTTGCAATACGGACCATGGGGAAATGTTTTCTTCGGCTAACTGAACCAAATACCTAGGTGCTACAAATGGAGCAGAGGAAGTATCATAAGTTACAGTGTTCAATTTGAAGTGTTGTATTGACATTGTATTGAGAATTGACATTGGATCTCTAAACAATTCTTTGAAAATATTCCTCTTCCGGAGCTACCAATATTTGTCTGTACATCTTTTCGACGTCCGTAGTGAAAACATAACTATGTCGCCTAAAATTTAACAGTCGATAATAATTCTGGTTCAACACTCGGTCCTAACATTAAAATGTTTTTTAGAGAAATATTATTTGATGTTTTTGATGAAGCATCAAAAACTACACGACATTTAGTAGATGTACTCGATTCTTTTATGATTGCATGGTGTGGTAAATAATAAACATGTTCATTTCTGACTTCTGAAATGTGCTCTAGATTTTCGTATTCTACCAAGAATTCAGAATATTGATGTTTTAAATTTTTATCTTTGATCTTTCTAAAGATTTTAATCTTTTTTCTGCAATATGTAATGAATTCCCTAGATTATTTGAAAGGCAATTTAACAGAGAATATTCTGGAAGGTAATCTCGAAAAATGCACCCTTGAAATGCTTTTCAGACTCAATTTCTTCCGAAGATTTCGGAAGTACCTTATGAAATTCTAGTAATTATGAAATAGCTCTAGTAATTATTAAGTATTTTAGTGATTATTAATTATTCTAGTAATTATGAAATTCACGATGATCTTGACGTTGACAAATCTCCAGAGATAATCCACCTAAATTTAGTTTCACACATCTCAAAACCTTCGATGTGGCTGACCATTCTGTTCTTCAGAGTCCATGTTTAGCATCCATATAGCAACACTGACCAGGTGTAGCTCTTCATGAATCTCAAACGCGTACGAAGATTGAAATGCTTGTTTGTAAGCGCCGTCTTAATTTTGATAAACGCTGTTCGAGCTATCTTGATGCGGATTTTTAAATCTTCGTCCCTTAACCAAGTACCTAGATATTTAAATCTTTTGAATCTTTATAACAACTCTTCATCTATCGTTAGATCACCGGTGTCTGTTTGCATTTTCTCAACTAGCATAAATTTCGTCTTCTTTATATTTATGCGCAGACCTCTTCGATTGTTTTCTTGTTGTACACGGTCTAGAGATCTTTGCAAGTCCGCAAAATTTTCAGCGACTAGTGCTTGTCATCAGCATACCGTATATTGGCCATCCTTGTCCATAAGGGGCCTGTAGCTTGCTTCAGGTCATCTGACCATCTTTTCCGCTGTCTGCCTCTTTTTTTCTTAAATTTTATACACCCGAACTTACTAGGTGTATAAAACTTAAGTTCATTAAGAACCCGAGGATTGTGTATTAATCCACTAATAGTTTAAATAAATGCTTACCCAGATACATAACACGATATGACTCCAACGAGTTAAGGCCTAACGTTTTTAGTAGAAAAACACTAAGATATAGCCAGGGATAATAACCAATAATTTCATATAAAGATATCTGAGAAACCGTTATTGGATTCTCTCAATCTTCAATGAATGAGTCGTATGATTAGGGCTATATAATGAAAGAAAATTCTAGAATGGTACATGCTATAGATTCATAAAGAATTTTTATTACCAACGCACTCTGGAAAAGTGTACTAACTCGTAGTACGAATCCCAGCATTTTAGTGGTCTGTAAACAAATATTATCTGTGTTGTTTTAAACAAAAATTCCTTGAGAACAAGACCCCCCAAATCGCTAAAATCATCCACTAATTCAACACCATGTAGGTGATAGGGATAAATCAAACGATCTGAAGATCTTGTCACCTTGAGGACACAGCATTTTTTAATGCTGAAAGTTAATTTATTTTCGACAGACCAATTTAACAGTGCATCCAAGTCTAACTGGAGAAGGGCTGTGTCACTATATGACTTAACTGTCTTAATTAGTTTGAGATCATCAGCGGATAAAAGATAATCCGAATATTTTATTACTTCTGAAATGTCGTTAATATAAATTAATATACATATTATGTATGTATTTTTTTCCAAGCCCACATTAAAGGTCAATGAATTCGACCCATAAAGCTCTCAACATGATCGATTGAGGCTATTGCCTGATTATTGTCAGATCGACATGATTTGTTCGTTTCAATTAAATCGTCATCATCATTATCATTATTATTCGAAAAGAGTCTTTTCATTAAATTGTTTGCATGAGAAATTGCAGAATCTTTCGAAACAAATATTTGAGTTGAATTAACTACAGTTTTGGGAACTACTTCTTCTTCTTCATGTGCCATGTCCTCCTAGAACGTCGGCAACTAGATGTCCCATTCTTATTTTGTCCATTGCTGCTCGGAATAATGCTCGGGTGCTGAGGCCGTACCACTGCCGAAGATTCTTTAGCCATGATGTTTTCCGCCTGCCCCGACTGCGTTGGCCTACGATTTTCCCCTGGATTATTAGGCGCAGGAGATCGTATTTCTCGTTCCGCATCACATGTCCGAAGTACTCCAATTTACGCCTTTTCACACTTTTGAGCACTTCGACATGTTTTCCCATCAGGGCAAGCATCTCGGCATTGGTACGAGGCGCCATTCATGAGATTCTCAGCATCCTTCTGTATGTCCACATCTCAAATGCCTCTAGTTTCTTGCATGTGGCATCCGTCAGGGTCCATGGGAAATACTGATGTGTGTAAATATTGTAATAAAGTAACTAAGGTTTTATTTCGTCGTTCTAGTATTCTATAAGTTAATAAAGCCTTTTTAATTTCACAACTAATTGAATTTTCATATTTTTTTAATTGTTCAAATATAAAATTAATTACTCCTTCTGCCTGCTAAATAGTCTAATGGCAATTTCTAATGGCTTTAGAACGTCTACCACGATATCTAAAATTGTATTGTATTTTCTTAATAGTAGAACAACTACGAGGCATCATATAAACTCTTTAATGGCATTTGAATAAACTATTACTCGAAATGACATATCGTCATAAGCAACACACTTGGACAATAGTTCTGGTAAACTTTCCCTTTTTACAAAGTTCAATACATCACCATTTTTATTAATCCGTTTTTTTTCGCTGGATTTTCTGTCAGCTCGTTTTTTTCAAGTCGATTCCGTGTTTCGTTTTCAAATGGCTTGCTCGAGTTGACGTCGAACTGTTATTTAAAAAATGGTTAAAAAGCTGGCTTTTCGGTTTCGGTTTAAGCCGGCTTGGAAGCCCTAACTAGGACTCAATATTACGGAACTATGTAGATTCCAAGATGCTGCGGACTAATGAATTATAAAGAATACGTAAAACCCTCATATTTTTTAAATGACGAGTATTACGTATAACAAATCCCAGCATTTTTGACGCTGGGATTTGGTAGATATTTGAATACATGCTGGTTTTTACCAACAAGTGTTGTCCACGATCCCCTTCATATATAGCCAGGTGTCTGAAGGTCGACTCGTCAATTTGAAGGTTGGAGATTTATTAAGGTATCCATTAACACCTTTCAAGAAAGCATCAATGTTATTAGAACTTCTAATGCTTTCAGGAAGGGCATTATACATTTGAACACCTCTATATACATTATACATTTACTGCTGATCTTCTTTGGCTACTGTTGTTTCAAGGACTCGGCGTAAACTTCTCGCATGTAATTATTCCAGTCGACGGTTGTGTTTTTATTCATGTCAATACCCTGGACCAGAAATAATAAAAAAAAAAAAACGAATGACTGCCAGCGAACCAGTTTGCAATGTGGATATTGACATGTGTGCATTGATTATCCAGTTTTACCTTTTATTAGTATCATAGTTCATTTGATTGGTTTTCTAATGCACTTGATATATAGCATACGTCTATTCGGGCCATTACCGACCGACCGAAAGTCATCATCTAATTTTATATTACATACGATTGCTTACATTTGATGAATTTTCAACAGTTATGATATAACTGTTGTTGAGATAACGTTTTCTTATCAATTTGTGTCGATAGGGAAACGTTTTACTTCTTGTTCACTTAATACTGAGCATCTTCTAACATGTCTGAAATACGAAAGAATTCTTTTTAATCTGTATTGAGCAGCACCCAATAAACGTTTAATGTTTCTTTCCAACATGAATTTAAAAAAAAAAGTTTTATGTACATAGTGCATTTTTAAGTATGTGTGGGAATTCATAATCACATATGTACATATTCAAGATATTTTGTGGTTGTTTTTTTTTTTAATTGTTAAAGGAATGCATCTGTTGTGAAAATTGTTCTGGTAGTGTTAAAATCATCGGAAATGTTTATAAACAAGAATGAAGTTTGTGGACATTGTTTAACAAAAAATTTTGATTTTTTGTATAAATGTATAAATTGACATGAGATATAAATAGGTACATATGTACATATTTTGTATGATTTGTAAACTATTGCTTTATAAATAAAAGCCACGTCTAAATATGTACATATATAAAGTTTGAAACTAACGATAATGTGTATGTTTTATTTTTTAATAAAAGCCATTGTGAGTAATAAATGTTTATTTTTTGATTAATTATATTAACCTACAGAGTTACATTATTTAAACCTGTTTTTACCCATTCAAATCAAGATTAGTCAACATACATACCTATATATACTGGTAAGTATGATCAAACCTGAATTTCAATCATTTTCATTTCTCACTTTTATGTATTATACATACAATCGAACAGAAATAAAAAATAAGTCAGTCAAAACATTTATAAAATAGTATTACACTCCACCCATGAAATTGTCAGCAAAACACCTTTCGTCTTCAGCAGTTATTAAATATATAATTGCCCTGTAAAGAATTATATTCACGTTATTATGAGAAATTAAAATAAACGAAATTGATTTTAAAATAAAATTACGTGAGTAAAGTCCCCTCGGAACTGTCCCAATCTACGGGTCCTGGATTTTCCAATTTAGATTGTAGTAAGTTATCCAATGCATCACGCATACGTCCAAGTAATTCAGCCGTATAAGGAGAAGTTCGCCATCGACCACCTCCTATTTCAACGAAAACACTTCCACCATCTGACTTATTACCGGCTGAAATTGACAAATGAAACATTTGTTACTTATTTATATATTAGGTAGTCACATTGACCGTATAATTACAACATTTAAATTAAAAAATTAATTTAAAAACAACAGAAAAAATTTCAACTCGAGCTGCATAATACATTAACCCTTTGAATGCTGACCAACGCTGATAGGCGTTGTAAATTTTGCATGTAGAAAGTAAACAAGAATACTACCTGCTAAGCCTTTAAAGGTAGCATTGAAAAAAAAAATGCATTGAACATGGGTCGAGTAATCTGTGTCATTCATTTGTCAACGTTTATAAAGACTCGCTTACACCTGAATTTAAAACCATAGCAGAATTACTAGATCTCAAACTCGAAACTCAGAACTTGAAATCTTCGGTGGTAGTTATCTAGGGTTTGTTTGGATTAGCTACAATTTTTATACCTGTTTTCAATTGGATTTCTAAATAGATCTAATTAGAAATGTTGGTGAAATTTTCAGCGTGGTGGACTTTCAACACAAAAGACGTCAGCACTCAAAGGGTTAAGGTAAATAGCCTCAGACAGAGGTAAATTCATGAGTATATCAGTTCTGGCACTTACAAACAGGAAAAGAGTTTGAGAGCAAGACTTCCTCTAGGGCACAAGAACTCAAAATTTCTTAAGAATAAATGTATAATATACTAACGTAATATTTTATAGCTGTCTCCGAAGAAGAGCAGTGGCAATGCATGTGCCGGAGAAGTATCATGCAAGTATACAGAAGATGACTGCTGCTTCAAATGATAAACTAGCCGTGCTGCTGGTGGTGGTTTCCCTACATTTACACTACTGGGATGTAATTTTGCATCTCCTTCGTCCGTCCTCAAGACATGTTTATTTCTGATGTATAAAATTACATTACAGTTAGTTACGGAATTTAGATTTAATTCGATATATGTACGTCAAAGGCAATTATCTTACTTGTACGAAGCAACATTTGGATACAAGCCTGCAACGATGAGCGCCTTTAATAGACTTTGGTTGCGAGAGTGAATATTGGCATCTTCGGCGTCTGGATCTGAAGAATTGAGAAAACGAGCGCCATGTAATAATTGGGTGAACTGATAGCGCATATCTTTCAACATTTCCAGAGTTCGCCAGTTAAGGAAATTTCTTTCGCAAAATTTACGAGCATTCAGTCCTTGCAAACTTTGCCATTGTTTTTGTGCTTCTACTGCTGTTAATTGATCTGAACAAAGACCATTTGAAAGGAATCGCTTTCGTTCCTCCACTTCTTTCTCTTTACCTATAAAATAAATTATGATGAAAATGTTTTCCTTATAATATGTATGTAATCGTCTAATGGATGCTTTTATAGCAAACCTATTGGTAGCAAGAAAGGATCCCTAAAAGCAATCACTGCGGCGATAGCAGCTGCAGGAGCTGTAGCCGACATTAAAGCTGCTAATAGAAGCATTCGGGCAGCGCCAGGTGCCACAGGCAATCTCGCGACATGAACACCTAACGGTGTTAAACGTCCATTGTCATCCATTATTCGCATTCTACAAAGTAAGGTAATAAATTATTAAGTATGAACACAATCATATACAAAGTATTTTATGCTTTATATCTTCTGGAACTACCTATGCAAGAGTTTGACTGCAGCCTCTACGGCCTCCGGATAAGGTGGATCTAGCAAAGTTTGTAGGAATGCTGGTGCAGGACCGAGTCTGAGGAGTAACGCCGATAATAAGGGTTCATGAAGTGGGGCCCTCAACAGTTCAGGTGCTGGTCTCTCGATTAAAGAATCAGCTCGAACTTTAGAATATAAACGCCAGCATTCGCCAGCTTGTACGCGTCCAGCACGGCCCCGCCTTAAAGTAGACATTGGAAATTGTATAAATTACATTTAAAGTTGCATAGTTTCTTTCGACTGTTGTTTACCGTTGATGGGCATTTGCTTTGGAGACCCATTCAGATTTCAAAGTGCTCATGTCTTGTGCTATATTATAGTCTGTCATTTTGATTTTACCACAATCCACCACATACACCACGTCATCTATTGTTATGGACGTTTCTGCTATGTTCGTCGCAACTATGATTTTTCTTACACCTAAAAAATAATTACATTGTTCATCATATATGTATGGATGTATGTATTAAGCAAATATACGTTTTTGGGTATAAAATTAACCTTCAGGTGGTCTTCTGAATATGGCCTGCTGGTCGGCCGAATTAAGCCGAGAATGTAAAGGAAGAATTAAACTAAGCGACACACACGATCTCTCCAAAAGGGTGCAAACTTTCGAAATATCAGCAAAACCTGGTAGAAATATAAGAATCGCACCCTGCGGTCCCCTCGCTATTTCCAGTACGACTGCTGCGATAAATTCATGGCATAGTTCTTCGCACTGTGGATTTCGCAATGTGTCTATTGTCAAGTCACTGTATTTGCCCTCACTTTGTAATGTTTGAAGATGGTGTTTCATAAATCTGTAGTATTCGAACTTTTTGCGCTCTTCCTCCAAGTGTTTAACGTTATTCCCCCTGAATTTAGGAATATTTGAAAACGCAGGACGACTGAAATTATTGAATTTTGTTAATTCCAACGCATCTTCCAGGTAAAATTCAGTAACTGGAAACATGAGTCCGGGTATGTGAAGTAACGGACAACCACCAAAATATTGACAAAAACGGTCTGCATCAATCGTGGCGCTCATTAGAATTATCTTCAGATCCTTCCTTTGACTAATAATCTAAAAAATATTTCATTTAACATTCTCATATTTAAATACCCATCTCTAAGTGAAGAGATATTGCTTGAGTTTGGGTAAATCAATTTTGGAAAAATGACAATGTATTATATGTATATTACTTGTTTAGTAATTCCAATAACCATATCACACAGTGAGTCACGTTCGTGTACTTCATCTAGTAAAAGATGAGAGACTGAAAGTAGTCCAGGATTCCTTTGCAAGCGTTGCAAAAGGACTCCAGTTGTAACCAATTCAATACTACCATAGCGTCGAGGAATAGAGCTGCAAAATAAAATCGATTAAGAATAAAAACACAATGTTAATTTACTTCCAAAATGTACATAGTATTTATATTATGAAGATGCCTTTCTAAGCGTATTGTGAATCCAACACTATTTCCCAGTGGTTCAGCTCTTTCTGCTGCAATTCTGTTAGCGACACTAGTTGCAGCAACACGTCTCGGCTGAGTAATCAGTACATTAACTTTTCCACCATCTCCAGCAGCACAAGCTTCTTCTAATATAAGTTGGCCAACCTATTTTTAAGCATATGGTCAGAGGGTTGGTACATTTTAACTATTAAAATATGGATAAGTAAAAAATATTCTAACCTGAGTGGTTTTACCACATCCTGTTTCCCCGCTGATGACGCACACCTGATTTTCTCGGATGCATTTCAGTATGTCGTTACGCTTTTGGTAAGCTGGTAAGTTTTTTCTGAATTCCAACATTTTATTATATTGGTCATCATTCAACTTTTGCAAGTGTTCTGTGTGCAACTTTTCATTCCATTCATTAACTTTGTCCAATGGTTTGTTCTTGTAATTTATTTGAAGAGACTGTGCTAACTTTTCTTGGAATGATACAGATATTATGTCAAGGTATTCTCGTTTGAAAGAAAGTGGACTGGAAGATTCGTCCGTTGAATCATTGTTAAAATCGTCAAGCGAATCCAACATTTTTGCTATTTTAGACAAAAGTTCTTGGGGAAGTTCCAAGTTTTGCTATATTTGAGAAAAATAAAAAAAATTGTTAATAACTTATAAACACATATGTATGTATATATGTACAAAAAAGGCATTTTGATAATTGGAACTTTGTGAATCGTTTTTGAAAAGTAAATGAAATTGTACAAAGAAATCTATGCATTTGTAAGGTTTCAAAATTACATCAATGTGAATTGAATACTTTTTACAGAACTACATCTGAATATATACAGATGTAGTTCTTTTCTTTTAAAACATTTAAGCGGATCATTCTTGTTAATATTTAGCACAAAAAAATCCCAATGATCTTGATAAATTCTATAACTGACTACAGATTAGTTGTCTTCTATATTTCAGAGTTTCCCAATGACAGGTCTTAACTTCAGTAATCAGTTTCGTTAGTATGAGTGTTAAAGGCCAATATTTTCCTTTGTCTATCTAACAAAGAGATATTGAACGATTCTACTTTTCTACGTATCTCGCAACTCATTCAGATCATTAATGGATATAAAAATAATAAGATTTGATTACCGGGCCTTGACCCTTCTTGGTTCGATCTCTATAGAAAAGGCCAAGCGCGCGCCCTTTGAGGTGAGCTGGAGGCCTCTCGAGCTCCTCTCTTGAAGGTCTCGTAGAACTCTCAAAGATCCCCATCGTACCTGCATTTGCACTTGTACCTGTTCTATTCCAGTTACCCCTTTCGTTCCTTCTGTCTCTCCCCCATGAATCACTCCCGCCCCCCCCGCCTCCCCGGTCCCCCTGCCATCGCCTACGCCCTCCTCTCGGGTCATTCCCAAGGCTGGAGCTCTGCCCCCCGTGTGAGTTATCAAAATCGGAGCTTTTAGATCCGTGCATCGTCCGCTGATTTCGAGCCGGCCGCCACAACCCTGCAAAATCGATTACTGACGACTGTCGTAATATTAATAAGTACGACCATGTGTTACATTATTGATTTTATTTCAATAGCCCGAAATCCAAATTAAAACACCATTTGAATTTTGTTGAAATCAAGATTGACCGTATTTGATCATATTTAGTGCTATTTATTCGATTTCATTGGTTCGAGGTTCTAATGGGCAGTCAGTTACCATAAATGAAAAATCGAATTGAGGGGAATTAGTCAACTTTATATTTTTCTGATTTCAAATTATCACATTGATTTTATAATATAAATCACACAAAGACATTTAAATTTTTTTTGCATTGTGAATTTGGACTTTTCCTCTTAAAAGCTGTATACTATCTTTATTTTGTATTTTTTTATTTGAATAAAATTTACTTTTTCCATATTAAATAAGAAAACATATGATGTGCACGCTAAAAGGTATGTCCATACCTATCCAGCACGACCCGTATCCTGCAGGTGTCATGCAAGTCCGGATAGTATTCTTTGGTACATTATATGGACGTATTCATACTCCATTTGCGCATGCGCATTGACGCATTCATGCGCGTCCATATAGAATGTACTAAAGAATACTGTCCGTACTTGCAGGATACTTGCAGGATTCGGATCGTGCTGGATAGGTATGAACAGACCTAAAATCGTTACCTATTCACTTTCAGGCCTGACGAGAGGGGACGACGATGACGACCAGCCGATTTCAATAACCAGGGCCAATAATAATATTTTATAAGAATTAAATTATGGCTAATTTTGATGCCAAAAACTAATAATTAAAAAACCCGGAAAAAAAACAACTTGCACTAATTGAAAACATAAACAAAATTGTCTTCTCTTCTAATGACGAATCCGTATTTGGACGTAGGCGACTACCATGGGCAGACATCGTTTATGGCCCGTGTGAATTCCTCTCTAGCATGGGCAAGCCGAAATAACTTTTCGAGACCGAGTCCCATCCATGACCTGATGTTCCGGAACCAAGAGAGCTTCTTTCTCCCAAGCCACCGTTTGTCTTATATTTTCCCCTCTATGACTGTTTGTAGAAGGCGATATTTGGGGCCGCGAATAATGTAGCCAAAGTATTCCATCTTAAGGCGCTTCATCGTGTCAAGAAGATCTCTCTTTTTATGAGGAAGCTGGAGGATTGTTTCGTTTCTTACATGCTCCTTCCACGAGATCTTTAGCATCCTCCGGTAACACCACATTTCAAAGGACTCCACCCTGTTGTTTTAAGTAGGTGTAATAAAAAATAAAACGGAGCTGGTTCGAAGATACACCAGGGCCCGAATTTTCTCTTGGTGGCTCTGCTCGCTTTAATGTATTACTTTGATCCAAGTTGCCAACGACTATATTGTGTCTCATGGACGCCGTCCACACACACGATATCTACTACCGATATTTCCATATTCAGTTCCCATATTGCAACCTGTGGTTGTTATTTAGTATAAAAATAAAATGAGTATTAAAAAACGTATAGGTATTTTAATTTTTCAATAAATAGTAACGAGCATTGAATGATAAAAAAATATTCCAATTCTATACAAAGTATAATTAACCCTCCAGAGACGAGAGATTTTTTTCATTAATAAAAGAATATTTCAACCATATTTCTTTGACAAATATTCATCTTAATCAAGCAAAAATAATAAAAAAAAAAATTAAAGCGCTTACAGGTAAAAATCCATGTAGCCATATGGCTACGCTCGTCGTTACAGGGGGCGTGTCAGTAATTCCGCGCGACAACAGATCGCAATACGCGAGACGAATATCCTGCCCTCCAAAATATTTTTAGATAAAAGAAAAAAATCCAAGATGCCTTTAGTTATGTGCTTAGTCTATTTATAACCCCATATTTTTTTTTTTTCATAAAATCAATATTTTTTTTTTTTATAAAATCAGTATATTTTGTCAGATACAAAATATACCTGCAAGCTAAGGGTTTGAGTAAAAACAATAATTCGGTGAATTGTTACAAACATACCACACCCCAAAACATCGGAAATTTGACCAATTTGACCAATACCAAACCCTTAAAAATAATCATTATATATGTAGGTACTTTGAAGGACCAAGGAGAAATAAAAAGCAACCATTTACATAAAAGAAAACATTTATTTAATATATATGATCTAAATCTCCATCAATCCATACGCGTGTTGTACTCGCTTCGTGGCTCGTAAAGTTGTCTTTTCCTCCGACCTGTCTCCCTCTAATTCGCATTTCTGCATTTGCAGCAAGTTGACGACGACTAAGATTATTTACAAGACCGCCATCATCTTCTTCGGCACTGTCTTCATCGGTCAATACGTTCGATTCGGGAGGACAAATAAATATATCCGTTTCCATCTCCATCTCCATATCGAGCAAATCGTCATCGTCAGTCCCAGGTTCTTCTTACAAATTTAATATGTCTCCAACAGTTAAGTCTTCATTAGATCTGAAATGGGCCCAAAAATTGGCGTTAGATTTTGTGTATATATAACAAAAAAACACCAAAAACATCGAACAGTAATCAAAATAATTTGACACGGGAAAAGACTAGCGTAGCCATATGGATACGCAAGCATTTGGGATTGAATTATAGCTATACAATACATATTTGAAAGCACCTAAGTATGTACATTTATAGCACTACACATTGACATAATAAATGTATTCATAAAAGTAATGAAAGGCATTTAAAAGTTTAAAAATAAATGCACTTACGTTTTCGAACAGTCCATTTTTGGTTAAAAATTTCAACCGCAAATTGTAACTCCTCTCTTTGTTTCTGGTAGCTGTTCCCTCCACTGTAGCACACCAATAACTGTTAAGCGTATCCAAAGGGACAAAACTCGCGCAAAAAAAACCGTAATCAGGTATAAGTGGGGGCGCTGGGGATTTAGTTTCGTCATTGCATATACTGTTGCCGTATGGCTACGTACGTACTTGGAGGGTTTTAATTAATAAGCCAGAAATAAATAAGGAAATTTTTATTTGCATAGAATTTTTTTTTTTTTTTAATAAAGTTAAAATCAGTTTTAAATTCATTGATGTACATATATGTAAATATATGTGTATCGAGAGTTTGTATTCTAATGAAATACGTATGTCTACGAGTCACTTAACATTGAATTAACGATTGGTGAAATTACACAATAATAATAAAAAGCGACATTGTGAATTATTCCATCGTATTATATTGTTCTAATGGCCTGGATTCTCTTCATTCACTACAATTCTCAGCAAAATGTTCTTCTCCCATGACACTATTCCTAAATATTGACATACATCAGTGTCAATCAGATAATGACCTGTACGCACAGAAGAAATTGTTGAATACAATCGGAAATCCTAACTAATATTTAAAATAAAAAACCTTTCCGTGGTAATAATATATTAAAAGGAAAAACTACATAGTACTAAAAATCTCAAAAAATTTCCTCCGTTAATTTGGTCCGTGTCCTTTAAGAAATGGCACAATTCAGCGTTATTTAAAATTGTCATAATGATGCGGAATTTTTCGCAAAATAGTTTCATCTTCCCTCGTCTCACCTTGGTACGAATATGACCCGCTTTGTTTCGTAAAGATGACCTCAAAATTTGCCAAAACGAGTAAAGTCGCACTTGACAGTGAAAACAGCTCTCAAATCAAGCGATATTCTCACACATTTTATACAGTAAGTCAAACATTTTTACAACTTAAATTAATGTCAATGAGATTTGTTTATTTTCTGACAACACCGTGTAGACAGGTGATTAAAGTATACGTATTTAAATTGAAAGTTATTTTATATTTGGATAATTGTATCATCCAAGACAATTGCTTCCTACCAGAATTTGTCAATGTATCTAATGTGATTACTGAAACTGCTCCTCTAAAAATGAATTAAATACTAAATAAAAAATAAGCAAAAAGTCGCCCAATTAAGTTAGAATAAGTGTAAGTATCTGGTTATATGTTGTACGTGATATCTTACAAAATTTGGTTTTTTAAATTTGGTTGCACGTATAGAGAAAGGCCACAACGTACATTAACCGACTTATTATTTATTTTAAGTCTTCGCTTGCCGACATTGAAACTGATTCACACACTACATAATAAACGTGGAAATTTCTAAATGAGTTTCAAATTTAATCAGAAACTACAGATCAAGAAACACAAGATCGTTTTGACGAAAATATGTACATATGTATGTATAAAATCTAATTTCACTGATAAAATAAATAATGTATATGTAGTATAATACCATGCAAAGTTACTAAATTTATTTATTATTACTCTAACTGTAACTATGTATGTATATACTTATGTACATAATATTAGCACGCTATTTTCATATTACATATTAAAATTTTGACGTTTATATTAAATATACATAAATATTTTATATTTTCATTAGCTCATTAAAATTAATTACCCTGTTTACGTATGTATTATTTAAATAACCACATTCAACATACAGCTCATGTATACATATATCCAATTTTGAATACAAAAACGTCACCAAACGGGATTCGGGACTCAAATCATATGGAATGTTTTTTCTATATTTAAGTTCGATGACTTTTCCTTATCTGTTCGGCTTTCATGTTCTAAAGACATCTAAAAAAGTACATATTTGTTTTGACTTTCATACAAGTATGAGTCAATACAACCAAATTTGAATCACCATATTTGTAAGAAATCAGAAAAGTACAAATTAAAAAGTTGATTTCCAAAAGATTGTTACCATCTTTGAAAATAAAATGCAAGTATTTCAACGATGACCTTCTTATATAAAATATGGGTAGTTGTGCTCATTTTCAAATGCTTTGAATAAATTATATTTTAAATTAGTAGGTAAGTTACCCAGTCACCCGTTTCATCATTAGGCGGGTCACTGACGTGACTGACCAATAAATAGTGTAAAATATTATATATACATAGTTCTCATGCAATTGATACGCACTAGTATTTCTTCGCACATGCACTCAACAGCAACTAGATTAATAATTAAATATGTACAGCAATACGCAAAGCACATATGCACATACATAACATACATATGTTACAGTCGAAGTGTATTTTCAGTTGTAATATATTCCAACTGGCGTTTTAGGTCATTCATATTCGAATGCAATTTAACTATTAAATTATTGTTCTACAAGCGCAAATATACTTTCAACAATGTGCGCCAGTTGTTATATAACAGTTGAGTTTTGACAATTCTAATGTTTTTACGAATGCTTTAAAATTCAATAATGCGTTAATATTTGCTAGATATTATGAATGATGGTAATGAGTTTCGTATTACGATAACTCTAATAATGTTTTTAGAACAAAAAAAGGTGACTGTCCAACTCAATTTACTAGTCGAATGACGTTATCACGAAAACCTCTCCATCCTAACCTGATAACAACGTACATATAGTTTGAATTTTACCTAACTTAACGTAACCTAATCTGATACCAACGTATAGTTCGAATTTTACGTATAGTGAATTTTACGTATAGTGAATTTCACGTATAGTGAGTTTTCAGTTGTAATATATTTTGACCAGTTGGAATGGAAACTACTTATGTGGGTTATACGAAATATATTCTGACTAGTCAAAATATATTACAACTGGAAGATACACTTCAACTGTAACATACATTAACTGCAGTGGTCTAGTCGGGCCAAGTCACCGCCCTGGTACTTATTTTTGAGCCAGGTCACCGACCTGGCACTTTGATTGATATAAACATTGTTTTTCGAGTACAATTAAAAAATATTTTGACTAAAAATGTCACATAAAATGTTGTATTCCAAATATCGTGAGCATACTGTCGTTCTAACACTTGATGACCACAATCGAATAGTAATATGAGCACATTCAAAACTTAAAGGAAGTTTAATGAAATTTATTGACTTTTTTATCTAAAACCACCCAAAAATTCTAAAGAAAACATTATTTGAACTATTGACCATACACACTTGAGCAGAGCATCGTAACCTGTGTACCGCGGTAATATGTGTTCTCCGAACAGCACTTCGGCCTAATGCGTGCGAGTGAGATCGCGTGTGAGGGAGAAAACCGATGTTACTTAGTGTTTTGTACCTACGCATATACGGAATAACTAGCGACTGCCCATGAAGTACATACATATGTATGTACGTAGCTGACAAACTCTACGAGTCGTAAACAATATGTGCCGCGAATATCTAAAGGATACGATCCTCTGCACTGGAGGATAGATAAAATGAGGGAACTCAGCTTAAATGAATCGTCATGTCTAAATTCACCTGTTAAAATTTGATTTTTTTTACATATGTACATGGTTTTAGCATTACTACATAAAAGCAAATGCTGCTGTTGACACATAAATACGGGTTTCCGCAAAATCATTGATGTTGAAGAGGATGCATTATGGAAGTTTTTATAAAATATAAAAAAAATACATCATAATTTCAACAAGTAAGAATATTTGTTAATTATTATTTGATTTTTTTTATAAATATTTGGACAACCAATATTAGGATACAACTTTTTTTTAGTGAGGAAAAAAGCGGGGGGGGGGGGTCGTAAAAATTAAACACCGACCTGGTTCTTTTTTTTAGCACTCCACCACTGATAACTGTAACATAAAATCTGAACCATGTATATTTTTATATAAAATTTCAGAAATAAATACCTATTTTTTTGTCGACATATAACCATAATCTGTTTGACTCGTTTATTTATATATTCTTGTTAAAGCCGATGTAAACGACAATGAAATACATATATAACGTTGTATTACGTTATTGAACGTTTGGGTTTTGCCTGTAACCGGTAACGTAACACTCAACTTCTGTTGCATCGTTGACCACCTACTTCTTGCATAACAACTTTCCTCGGAAATGACCATATCACATCTATGTACACGCATCGTAAGGGATAATAATAGATCTTATAGTTCTGGACTTTTTTCAGATCTGATTTTAAACAAGAAATTGTTTACATTGAATTTAACTAATATTAATACTATAACTTGCTCGAATATATTACTGAATCGTTGTAATTATGTTATTATTAATTAAAATCCTTAAATTATACATATACATAAAATTAATAAAATTTCAATAAATAGTGCTATAATGACATCGATTCAAGTTATATTATATTATTAATTTTAATTAAATTCAGTCTGCATTCACGCATTTGATAAATGGCATGTGATAAAGATTCCGAGAAAATCTAAAATGTGCGACCTACTTGTGATTTTATAGCATTGATGAAGAGGAAAATTCGTTATATGTACACCGGTTTTACAACATATAAACTGATATCTACATTAATTTTACTTCGACTCCGTTTGCCCCTTATGGTCAGTTAATTAGTTTAAAAATATGAACAGTGTCTGATGCTGATACGTACGAGTATATGCACGTTATTGTTTTTATTGTGATTTTTAGTAGAGAGTAATGTCAATGTCAGCCATTGTATTATACCTGTGAGAAAATGTATCGTGTGGAAATTAATTATGAAATTACTTCTGCATGCGGAAATATTGTTCTTCTGATAATATTGAATTACATTGAATCTGAAAATTTTCTCCAAGAGACTTGAATAGGTCATCACCAGATTACATATTCAGATAATTGATCATCAAAAATTTGACGCGTCGAAGCAGGGCCGGCTCAGACTAGGCATGTGCTTAGGGATTGCAATACCGGTATGCCGGTTTACCGGTAAATCGTCAATGTTATACCAACAGTATATACCAGAAAATTTTTAAATTTACCGGTATACTATCTACTACAGGCATATTATTGTATAATATTACATTAAAAATCGATGCAAATGGCGTATTGTGGATTAGGTTTCCTGTTAGAATTAGTTTTTTTTCGGTATTAAATGTGGCAATTTTAAATTAATAAATTCGCTGGCAACACAGATCAACCAAATCGTAATAAATGCGATCAGACGTTTGTTTCAATTATGATCGAAACTTTCAAATGGTCAAAACTTTAAATAAATAAAGATCATTGGTTGAAAATAAAAAATATAAATTTATTTATTACTACGAATTTGCTTGAATTTTAATTTTTTATTTATTATTTGAATTTGCTTATATGACATTATTCACCTGGAATTTATTTTTAATTGTTTACGATTCAATATAGGTTATCGTTTATAGGAAAGTACTGTTATCTAATCCACACTTTTTTTTCAATTACCAGTAAAAACTGGTATACTGGTAGTAGGAAAAATCATTTACCGTTTACCGTTTACCGGTAAAATTCTTCATCTCATTGTTGAATATACATAAATTAATGTCTTTATTGCCGAATTCATTCATGGCTATCGGTATTTTTCTTACGTTATCCGTTTTTGTGGCGAGCGCGGAAAGTAGCTTTTCTAAGCCAAAGTTCATAAAAACCAGTTTCAGATCATCTATACTTAAATCAAGAGCGATAAGACGGTATGGCTTATGACGGTGATATCCATTGAACGAGTCCTTTTAAAATAATTCGATACGAAAAAATTGATTACAGATTTTTCAGCAAAAGTCAAAAAACTTTTATTTGAAATATTTTTTGATAGTATTCTATTTTTATATGTATATGTATTATTACGTCAAAAAAATTGATATAAAATAGAATGATTTTTTATTACTAGCCTCTTCTTACTTTCACTTACGATTGTTTTCAAACTTTGCCATTTTGCTCGGTTTGGTCATCAATATATGTGGAAATGACGTCCGCAATTACGGTGCTGAAAAATAATTGTAATAGACACTTTGAAAATACTCTTATCATATTTCTCGGTGACGTCTATCATCTACATTGATCGTTACTAGCCTCTTCTTACTTTATATCCCTTTTCGCCACCATCTCGCTATGTCAGATTTTATTTGTTTAAACGCCTGTAACTTTTTCTTTTTTCACTCTATATTTTTAAGATGTAGGTATATGTACATATGTACATACATACAATGTTCCACAATAACATGTTCCTTTTGCAAAATTTATTTTATTCATTTTTATTAATAGTATACATATGTATGTATACTGAACATAAAATGTGCCTATTTTGAATAAAAAATTGTAAATCTAATTTTATGTTTCTTTCTTAATATATTTTTCTTCAACTTTTACCTTTTATAAAATGTATTCAAAAACAAAACTAAAAGGGTGGGGGTGCTGAAAACCCTCATAGCCATATATCCTCAGGCCAGGCTTGTATTGAAGTTTTTACGGCAAATGCATATGCATTTTCAGGAAAATTGTTCAATTGCAATGCCTGTCATTACACTGCGAGCTTGCGCAAGAGAATCGATTTTCTGCCATTCGGAACATTCCGACATTTTCTAATGAACGGTAAACATATAAATATATCGATGAAAAACCATACATTTTATTGGGTTTTGGATGACGGTTAAGACCAATGTCGAAATTGAAACAATATCATGCAACGAATCAATTGCGACAGCTTGGCGGGCGATTGCTCAAACTGTTGTGGGTATTAAACCCTTTAAGAACCCGACTGGCTATTGCACAAGATGTCGTTTAGGGGTCATGTTCTATGAGAATTTCAAGGCCGATTATTTCTACTATTCATTAATGTATGTATGTATATGTATATTAACCAGCAGCGTGGTCTAGTGGTGAATGTTGAATTATTTCGTACTTGATGTTACGAGTTCGATTCCCGCCAAGTCTCGCTGTTGGCCAGACCTTGGTTTGTCGAGGTCGATCGTTTCTTATCAGAATTTGCCATTTTTTCGGATTTTCATTGAAACGATTCCTGTAAAATTGGCGTTTCCTTCCCAATTTTCTGTTGCGAACCTTTAGTTATTGTCATATCTTAGGTTTCGCCATATTGCTCACCATAGATGTCTCTGTGGTTGTTTATCGAATATAAAATTCGTATTGTTACATGAAAGTTATTCATCGTTATTTATCGTAATTAATACGATGTTTGTAATATCTGACCATAGATGTCAGATATTGTTTAGATTTACATGTATCTATGTAATAATTATGTGGACCAGGAAGGCGCATTTGGGGTTTACCTGTTAAGCCTTCCAGGTGTATTTGTATATATATATGTATGTATGTATAAAAAACCTCAAAATTCAAACGTGCTATGTAGTTAAGAGACAAACTATTAGACCAAATCAAAATATAAAATGTGGAACGAGATAAGCATTGCTTGAACTGATGTATTTAGCATTGAACCGTTTTAGTTGACCGTAACCACGTGTGTCCAACGAAAGGGAAACTTGATAAATTGGTTGCATCATCGACAACGTCTTTACGATATGTTTGTCAAATAATTGTTCACCTTGAAAAACCAACAAATTTCACCTTTTCACTTTCGTCCGATCGTACGGCAGTTTCCAAACACACGAATCAGTACTTCCTGGACTAGTCTAGAATTCCGGTTGGTCGGTTTACCGAAAACACCAGATTGCGTTACGAAATAGAGCCAAAAGCGTACAAATAAACGATCGATCGGTTTATTTTACGTTATTTCGATCAGACGTCCTTCGAACGACTCTTGCGTCGGAACTTAATAGACAAAAATTGAAACAAGTTGACCCGACTAGACCCGTGGAAAGAAAATTTCTCAATATAAACGTGCAACGCGTATTAATATTAATATACGTTGTATGTATTTACGTATATTGTATATATGTAGTTTAAGCAATTACAATAAGTGCCAAGGTGAAATGTGAGTACCGCACTTACTCCACAAGTGACATATAATACCTAATAATTGCATCTATTGTACATATACATACATTTATTATTAATTAATTTGTCAGAGCAATGCTATCGAAAGTAGATTTTTTGACACTTCATCCATGACTGAAGATTTAATGCACGTAGTTTGTTCCAATTCGTGGCTTAGAATTTGATTTTGTACATTTTTTCATATATCAAAAAGAAATTTGTTATTATTGCAATAAAAAGAAGATTTTAATGTTTCATTCGCATGACAACTGTCTGATACATGTTCTATGAAAGAGTAACGACCAAAAAGATATTGACCAATATATGAAAAGACAGGATGGCAATCCCGATGGACTTTGAACGCATTGACAAAGGGGCGATTGTCAAGGCGCCCCTCGCCTATTATTTTCAAAATTTCTAAAACTATTTAAGATTAATCAGCGGCTAAGATCGGGCATCAAATTTAAGCATATTAATAATAGAATATTAATTACCGAATAGTATATATTTTGATAACATAATAACATACTTTGATAACGACTATTCGTTTAAAACTTTCAAGTTATAATAATTCTAATAGAAAAAGAAAAAAAATATTTTAGTTTTGTTTTTAAATTTTTCATGGAACTTCAGCAACATTAACGCTTTCGATATACGGTTTTGTACCTAGCTATTGCATTTTTTGAAACATTTACTGAGTTGAATTTATTTATTTTTTGTCTGCGGCGCCTTTTTTTCTTACGTTATACAAATAATAAATAAATAAAAAGAAAATATTTTATATTAGCTAATATATATATTTTTTTAATTTTACAAAAAAAAATGTTTTCGCTGTTGTGACATTAGCAATATGGGGGTATTCATAATATTAAAACGAGTTCTATTTTTGATTCTTGTAATTTTATTTTGATTGTAATTTTATTTTGACTGTATTTTTTATATTTTAACTAGTGGTGCTAGCCGGCTTCTCTCAGTAAATGGAAATGAAATGAAAACCATGGAAAATCTTAATTTTATTATTATTAAATTTATTTGAATCAAAAAAAAAATATATTTATTAACTACCGACTAATCACTAACGTTCTCGAC
Source organism: Arctopsyche grandis (assembly GCF_051622035.1). Classification (NCBI taxonomy): domain Eukaryota; kingdom Metazoa; phylum Arthropoda; class Insecta; order Trichoptera; family Hydropsychidae; genus Arctopsyche; species Arctopsyche grandis. Next base: position 24,508,968 of record NC_135357.1, read on the forward strand.
CAAATCCATCCAATCAAAAAGGAATTACAGGCGTCATTTTGGTTTTACATATACATATAAGATAAATATATATTTTTGTAATTAAAAAAACAAAGAAGTAAAGGGATGCCAAATTAGATATTTGCCAAGGGCACCAAAAACATTGACAATTATAAAATATGTTGTGCTCACAGTTATAAAATAGAATGTTAAATCTATAAAATTCCAGTAGTTCAATTAAAATAAACGCGTAAGAAAGTATACGATATTTTCTTGTTACGTTCTATATTTGTAGAAATGTAATATTACTAATAAATAAATATTTACATAAGAGAAACACTACAATCGTTGGTCATGTGATATTCGTTGGTCACTTGAATTAAAATGATACGCTTACACCAATTAACAGTAAATTAATATTTTGGTATAAGTTAGTAGTGAACTTAAACCTAACGACTAGTGTTTCTCTTACATAAATTAAAAATGTTCCAAGAAAAAACACATATTTATTTAGAAATGTAATTTGAATTGACAAATTTACTGTCTCGCCAATGTATTTTAATTGAGCAAATAAAAATATCAATACAAAAATATAAAAGTTTTAACCAATGTACTTGGTAATACAACCTTTATGAATCGTGTTCCTTGAAACGAATTACAACACCTTACATAATACAAGTCCACTGAACTAACATAATGAACCGACAAATTAATACTTTCATGCAAAGTACATACAATACATATTAAACAATACAATATTAAGTGAGCGAAACAATCAGTGGGTGGTGTGCTAAAAATCGCAACTAGGGGCGGAGTCACCTAGTTGCATTAATTTTTTCAGAGCCAAAACTTAAATTTCGTACACACGTGCAACCTCAATGTACACGCACATACATATGTACATACGTAAGTACTTATAATAAGACACATACATATGTTCATACATTGCATGTGTAATCCGGCGGCTGGTAAATCAGTTTGAACACAGACGTTCGAAGAGTGGGCCCAAAGCATCCGTCGATTATTTAATTAAAACATTAAACGCACCAAACGAAATGCAAGTAGACACGGACGTCGATATTCTTTGTTTGGAATTACTCCGAACACACACACACACACACACACACACACACACACACACACACACACACAGACACCTGGATAGCTTGCATCGAGTGCATAGCTTACATGCATCGATGCAGCAACAATCTCAAAGCCATTTAATTAATTTAATAAAAATCGACAAAATTATAAATTGTTGTACGCTCTGTACCTGCAAACAATACACAGTTCTATGGTTATTCATCACCAGAAGATTACTAACACGAAGATCCCGCATACAGTACAAAACCAATAGGAAAAAAAAACCAATAGAAAACAACGGGCAACACTCGTGCGGGCAATCCTCTTGTGGGAAATAATCCGTCCACCGCATACATACATATATAAGTGCTATGTTTGGTCATTTCATGGTGCTGTGAAAAGGATCCAACCTATATTGTTTGCTATATTGAAACCGGGTAAAAACTAGTGTTTTTACCCGGTTTCGCTCGGTATTTGTAATATAAACCGCTGAAACATGGCCAATTTAAAAGTAAAATTTTATTAAATTTATTTGAATAGTTTTATTTTATTTAAATTTATTTGAATATTCATTTGTTTTTTTATACGAGCCAACTCTCTTTCGAAATTATATATTAAGATTTATATTTATATAAAATTTATATTTTCCCATGATGTCATTACGGGTTGCTCCTGAGCGACACTTACTTGTGGTTTTAAACTTGTAAATATAAATTTGAAATCATATTCAAATAGTGGTGACTTAGTGGGAAGGTTAGTTTTGTAAATTTGTTGAGGAACCGTTTCAAAAACGAAATCAGATTGACTTGGAGTCACAAATATCTAAGTCTAACCATCAGTACTACAAAAATACATCCGAATACATTATTTTCAATCGAAGTCAACCCAGGGCTTGAGCCCGGGAACCTCTCGGTGATTGGCATTAACGCAACGACCGAGTTATACTGCTGGCTATAAGTATGTTTTTAAGGAGGTATAATATGGTTCGCGAATCTTCGTTGAAGTAAAGCAAAATGACGTAGAGCAAATTTTATAATATAATAGCAGACTAAACTATCTACGCTATACTGCTTACTACAAATTATGATTAAACAAGTTTACATACAAACTATGAAAAAAAAATAATGTGCGCGCGCAGAATACTGGAGGAAAAGCCTGTTCCTCTTGTTCCTGTTGTATCCTGCTCGCGCAAATTAAGTGAGTATGTACCGTTTACCATACACTCTTTTTTTTTTGATCTTTCGACTTAAGATTTTTCGATTTTCGATCTTTGCCTTCCGATATTTGCGTTTTCGGGCGTTTCACATTCGGGCCCGTGAGTTAGACCCATTTATATCATAGGTACCATTAGGGCCGACGAGAAGGGGGAAGCTGGGGTACAGTTCCAGGGCTCGGACTACTCGAGGGGCTCCATGTCGGAAATCATACCTGTTATACCATACTTTCTTATTCAATTATTTTAAAAAATAACAACCAATATACATATATATATATTTAGTTCTGATAAATTTTTCTCATATTTAAAGTATATCTATAAGATTTTTTTTTAATTTATCGTAAGTCCCGAAATTATTTTTCCTGGGGCCCGGGATTCCTCTCAATGGGTCTGGGTGCCATGATTTACACAGATGATTAGATTATTTTGTACATAAGTACTAACAATTTCAAATATTACAGTACAATTATATATAATATATACATATGTATAATAAAATAGAGACATCAATGGACAAACTGGCAAAATCAACAAAATTTTGATATACCTATGGCAAATTTGCGAATGCATTTTTCAGTTATGCCTTTAATGTAATGTCTTTATATGTATTTTTTTTAATTTGGGATGGGGAGGGGATACCAATTTATTGGTTTCATAACAACAATTAAGCTAGATAAATCGGAAAATTTAAATTTAAATTTAAATTTAAAATTTAGCAGGAGACGGTCGATCTGTATTTTAAGAACCACCAAGATCTCACCAGCAGCGTATTTGGCCGGGGCTTGAACCCACGACTTCTCTACTGGTAAACAATAGCTCTTCCAGTGAGTTACACTGCGCCTATATGTATTTGTTCAGATGTTAGGGTGTTAGGTTACTAAGATGTATTTTTAATTCTTAACCGTGGTAATGTCAATGGCATTAGATTGTTTCAGTGACGTCAGAGTATCCCACGTGTCCCGGTGTGTCCCTGTCACTATCGCGGTCAATTTTCCTGTCTCCACGGGCTATTACCGCATTACGATTTCATTATTAATGTGTCTGACATACACATGTAGACATACATACGTACATATATATGTATATATAAAATCATGATAGTCCTAAACGACACGTACAAAAGGTCTGCGACACTATCGTATCAAACGCATTACCCTTCTTTATTTACTTTATTTTCATTGACTGTTAAAACGCGTTTTTACCATCGACAGCCACAATCGTGTGATTAAAGTTTCCGCGCGTTTTGTATCAAATATATACATATAAATATAATTTAGCATACCTACTTGTAAAAATTGATCGTATGTATGTTACCGATTCATTAACCTAACATTCGAGGTCTTCGAGAGACCTTCGCTTACTATTGCAACTTCTTGATCAAGTGTGATTACGTTGCATAAAAACGCACACCATTCCATGTGAATCATGCTAAAAAGTAAATCTAGTATGTACTCTAGTATGGTCTTCGAGTATATAAACCTGAGTGGTATTCTTATTATGTATACACATATTGAGGGCTTTTACATAAAATCACGGCTAACGCAAAAGTTAAAACACCCCGCAAATATGTATGAACATATTTAGTTGATAGTGGGTAGAGTTGCTCTGGTAGGTAATTTTTATTTATAGTTTAATAGCATCCTTGGTAAATATCAAATTAAAGTGACGCCGTTGCACTTGCTAACAATGTGCAAGGATGAAGGATGTAATATCTTTCAAGATTAACAATCATTCCGAGTCAGAAGCAAATAACGCTTCATTTACTTCGAGTCTATTGTGGATGTTTTTAGAATATTCAGGATGACGATCAATTTGAGTAAAAATTATTATCTGATTAGATTTTGTAATTTAAATAGACCGCTAAAATTCAATTCGAGATTAATTTAGATATTTTTATCTACGCAAACACATAGAAATACATATGCTTGTTAATATGGACTGTACCTAAATACATATGAAATGTTCAATTATTTAATAATAAATATTAATTTATTTTTACAATTTTGCCATACTGACATTATAAAATAGCTCCAAGTCGACACTCTGACTAAAAAAAAATATGATGAACAATAATAACAACATAATAAGTAAAAGCTTTTAAAACACAAATAAATCAATATATAAAAACGAATTAAATATCCGAACACGTTTACGATCTTAAATTAAGCAATCCCTTAATAAGTTAATTGATTTATTCATATTAATTAATATTATATCATATATGGAAGATATAATATGAATAATCTTCTTGAATTAACAATTTTTTTTGATTTTTAAATGCTTTTTATTATTACGAAATTATGTTCACAATACATCTTATATATATTTTAATAGCTACTGATCTACTGATAATTTTCTAATTTACAATTTAATTTAATTTGGTTAGTTATCATAGTCTTATATTATTCTAATGTCAATCTACAGCATAATAGGAAAAAGAGCTCAAAAAATGAAATATTTTACAACGACAAACCTTCCTAAATCAGTTTTAAACAAAATTATATTATCTTTCTTCAAAAATATGTTAAACATTCAATTGCCAACTGAAAAATATTCAATTAAAAGTTCATGATACTATGTCAAAAATTTAAGTGCATGATATTTGATCATTATTGGAAATAAAGTTAAAGTATTGAAAATAAGGTGTACTAAGTTAATAGTATTTTTTTAAAGTTAAAAGTATTTGAAATAAAGTACCGTGTACTTAGTGAATACTATTAATAACCTATTAGTGAAGTAAAAATATATAAAGAGATATCGAGAGTCTATAATGCTAATTTTATAAGGTTTAGTGTGAAGAAGATAAAGTTATAGGCGTTTAAACAATCTGATAAAATGAGTGGGTGGTTGAATGTCAAACATTTAAGCCTACTGGCTACTGGCGTAGCTGAGCTGTCATCGTCTACAAAATATTTGCATTATTCAAATTGTATATTACGATTATTTTTCACCATCGTACTACCGGAAGAGGTTTAAATTTCTGTCGTTGACCAAACCACGCAAAATAGAAAAGTTTTAAAAATGAAGGAATTTCAGCTGAATCGTTTGCGAAGTGAAATATAAAAGAGCCTTGTAAAAATAAAGTTCATTATATATTCCCCTTAAAAAAATCCAAGCTAACAAAAGTTTGGTTGATGAGCTTGATGCCCTTGCAACAGGTGACGAAGTCATCAAATTGGTAAGTCCCACAGGAGATGAGTCTTAAAGCGTGCCACAGGAGATGAGTCCTAAATCTAATGACCCTAAATTGGCTGAGAACATTGAAGCTCAATACCGCAAGACTTTGAGGATTGCTCACTAAACCAATCAGTAACTTGTAGTATTTTTTCCCAAATATAATCTACCACATGACTCGAGGGAATTATGTATATATAACTCATTGCTCCTAGCAGCTATGTACTAGTATATCTGAGAAACCTCATTTGCAATTTCTCAAATCTCAAGCAATGTGCTTTATCACTTTATCAATAGAATAATAAATTAAATATTAAATATATGTATATATATACGTAGATATTTATTTAATTGATAATATTATCATCATATGTAAATGAATTACTTTGTAACGGATTCATTTTGTATGCCATACATATAAATACATGTCTTTCAAATGAGATTTTTGAATTGACCTACGGTGAGTAACAACATGCATACATATGCACATACTATTTACGGTAAATTATTTTTTGCCAAAATGTAATACAATTCTTGCTGTGTTTGAAAATCGACTTTAAGATTATTGCTTTAATAAATTAAAACTAAAATACTCGTTACTTAATGAAATCCGATCAACGCGTCTCATTTCATACATAATCATAACTAACATGCGAAATAAAAAAATAATAGCACGATAATAATCCTCTCAGGGTCAGGCAGTAATACAATAAATAAAATAAGATTGAATAAAAAAATCGCCCAATTTACAGGAAGCAAAAACTTAAAGCTTTTTTATTGATGAAATATACCTTAGTCAAATACATATGTATTATCATAATGAATATGTATAGGATAGAATACGTACATACATTCTGATTAAAAAGTCACGTTAGTCACAATATATGTATGTATGTAATATATACATACATATGTGGATCTACATATTTAAAATACAGTTTTTATATGCGCTTTTATTTAATTGTGCGTGGTTGAATATCTTAAGCACTTTTTTTACTGATCGCTCATATGCGAGTGCAAATTACGATAATGATAAATTAAGAGTTCAATATCCAAATATTTTAATACGTTCTTAGAAGATACCGTAGAAAGTGGAACAGTGCATTTAAAATGCCATAATTTCGTTGTACACGGAAGAAAATTAATAAATAATAATTTCAAAATGCGAATGAGAATATATTGGCTAATACGACAAGAAGCCCATTCTATTCGCAGAACTAAGCCATCATTATTATTTGTGAGAAAGTTTCGCAAATGCGAACGATCAAATGAACCTTTGTCATTTATGTACTTTTAACATTTATCTGAATTAATTGACACAAAAAATGCTGAAAAAAATATATTAATTGCTCATTTAATATTCACTTTTACTCGACGACATTCAAGGTTCTTAAAATACAATCGCTCCAAATTTAAATGATTACATATTATTTTTTATCAATCGTTACGATAGTTTGCATACTGTTTTTGCAAAACAACGTGAATTGTTTATTTTTATATTTATAAGTAACTAGTGTTGTACACGGTGAAATATCACCGCATGGGTTATGGCTAGAGACACGTATTTTGGGCATTTTACTATTAATGCTTAATTGATGCTAAAATTCGGAATAGATGCTAATAGATGCTAAATTCGTAAAATATGCGAATAGATGCTAAAATAAAAAACAAAAGTGAAATTTTCTTCCTATCCCTTTGCCCATTTATTATGTGAAGAAATTGAGAGGATAAAACAGAGCTTGCAGTTTACCATAGACGGTGTTTTTCTTGGCGAAACCAAGCGACTGCTTTTGTCTACTACTGTAAACAAAAGAAGACAGTTGGAGCTGTGTATCCAAAAGGCTGCTCAAAGATGCGTCTTAAAACTAGAATCGCATTCAAGACTAAAAAAGACAAATCTATTCCTCCAAACATTGAGTAAACTATTCAATCCATCTGTGGCAGGTACAAAATCTAATATTAATGTTAAAGAAACAGTTTTGTTTTTTAGAAACCTGCCATTGTTTAATGTATTAACAGAGGCTCAATGTTTGGAAGGATATCAGCACGCCTTTAGACAATGAATAGAGAATATAAAAAGTGAATCCACGCCGGATATATTGCTATTATTGATGGCAACAAAAATTAAATATGAAGAGTTTGGTTATGCAGCTCTAATATTAATTAAAAATAAATTAAAATAAATGTGTTGGTCCTGTGTTCGATCCGCACGTGGTCGTATTTTTTTCAAATACCTTTTAAATGTATTTAATTTAAAATTTTTATTTAACTAGCTGAACCCGGCATGCGCTGCAATGCCACAATAACGCATGCAATTCCCGTTTACGTTCCCGTTTTTTTCCGTTCCCGAGTTAACGTCATGGTAATTTGACTTATCCAGCGTTTTGACTCGTGCTTTTCGATGTGTTTCGATAAGTAAATGTTTTAGTTTCAAATTAATACTTAATAATCAAATTAAATTACAGTAATGATTTTTTGTCGGAAAAACGAATTTGAAATTATTTAATTGTTTATTTATTTAACCCTAACAACGCAGGTGCCAACGCGAACAAATTTGAAATTTTTGCGTTGCAATGCCACTCATTCCTGTTTTCCCATTTCCGTTTCCATTTTTGGGCGATTATTTTTTTACAGAAACGTCAAAAAGTCATGTAAGTTTCATCGAAATCGATTGAATGATATAGGAATGCATACGTGACAAACAGACAGACAGACAGACATTAATTTTATATGTTACAGTGAAAGCATATTTCAAGTGAAAATATATTGTCACTAGTGAAAATATATTTTCACCAATTCAAGCAGTGAAAATTTATCAAACAATGAATTTACAACGCTTAACTCTATAAATTTAACCCTAACAACCCAATCTTAAATAAAAAGAGCCAACCCTTACTTAACCAACCAACCCTGAAACTGTAACTGGTTATGAGTTCACTGAAACGTCAGTGAAAATATATTTTCACTTGAAATATAATTTCACTGTGACATATACATACATATATAGATTGTTTAATATGAAAAAAATATCCAAAACTACCTACCTATCTGCATATAAACAATATAAAACACCAATAGAAAAACTAATTAATTAATTAATTAAATTTTCAATAGATGGTGCTAAATGCTCGGATACTTAGCGCCGTCTAAATATCTAGAGGGAACATTGGTAGCAAACAGTATACATATATAGAAGTTTTTTTCTTTTGTTATTATATTCGTACGTTTTATTGGCAGTGTTTAGAAACGATTAGATATGATGTGCATTTTGCATTTAAAATTATCAGATTTTTCAGTAGCACTATATTTAAAGTAAGCTCTGAAAAATTATTACTGACTATAAGGGAAGTTGAATAAAATTGATGACTAGTTAAATTTTAATACTAGTCACCTGTTACGAAAATTGCCATTTTTAGCAAAGAGGTTTTATCTTTATCTTACTGGAAACGTTAAACTTGAATACTTGGAGTGCGCTTATCAACCCCTAACGCCCTAACTGTTATATTCGATGCACTCACGCAGATGCAAGGCAGTTAAGTGCACAGACGATACATATGCGTCTCGTGAGGTGGGGACACCAGTGGCGTACAAAAGTTTCACTTCCAGTTCAGTTGTGAACGGGGCGTTTTGTCGGTCGCGCGCTCTACACGCTCTTCGAACACTAACAAAATCACTTACGAAAATACGACAATCGAGAAAAATACACTTTTCAAACGAACAAACTCACCTGTGCTCAAATAATCATAGAAAAGTGTAAAAAAATAAAATTTAAAGCTTCCGTGCTGAATATTGTGGATACATTACGTTATGATCGATATCGATAGAATCGTTCATAGGTAATGTCGAAGTGACACACATTAAATTTTATGCGATCGTTTTTTTTTTTTAATTCATTACAAGATTTATCTTAAAATAATAATAAAGAGTGACGATAACCTTTTGAGTGTTTATACTACATTTGCGATAGGTTTGTGAGGCCCACTATCTTTTCGGTGTGTTTCGTCCGCGTTCGAAGACGTCTTTTCGTATCGTGCGATTGTGATTCGACGAAATTACGCTTCCGAAATGGATTGAAGATTGATCGTCGGCAATTAAGAAGAAGAAAAGAAGTTCGTAGGAAGTGTGCGAGGCAGTCTGGCCTGGCCTGGCCTTTCTCCCCGCCCGCGCCGCGACAACTCGCCGAAAAGGAGAAGAGAAAGGCGACGAAGAAAGGAGTCGCTCGCGTTTGCGAATAAATCGACGATAATTAAACAAGGTAAGATCTATTTTATCTGTTTATCAATTCTGTGAATGATTTGATCTACGATCTACATATATAAAACTATGGATAGGGCACATTTAATATAATATATAATATTTAACTGGTTATTAGATTAATTATGTTATTAGATATTTGACTGGTTAATAGATTCATTTTGAATATCTCTATATCTATGTATGTAAAATCTTTTGAATGTCGTAGGATAGTTTTTTTTATCTAATTGTTTACAGTTCACTATTAAGAAATAGAAAAGTTAAATTATTCAAAAATAATTATTAATAATTTAATATAGTTCAATTTCAACTCAAAATAAAAGAAAATATTAAAATTTTCTATTGAATTAAATAAAAACTAGATCATGAAAACGTGGTCAGTGATCAATTCTGAGTTCGAATCAGTCAAAATCTCGAGTTCGAATTTTCGCATGATCACAAAGCTTTATCTATTGTTAACCACGTACATAGATAAAGAAAACATAGATAAACACATAAAAAGCTTTAAAATTCAAAATTAATTTAAATAACATTGAAAATAAATTAATAACTCCAAGGTCATTGTATCAACAAAACAATCGAAATATTTATTTGAAAATGTTCATATGAATTGAATAAAATTATAAATTTATATATTTCTATGTTCTACATATTATATTCACAAACGCTATTTAAGTTATGTTCCTTTCATTAAAATTTTAAAAAATAATTTCATTTGAATTGAAATTATAATAAATACATACATAATTTCAATAAAAAGCTGTTATCGTAATATAATTTGATATTTATATACATACATACATATATAAATTAATTCTATGCATGAAAGACTTTATTTGTGTCCAATACCCGATTTATCCGCATCTAAAGTACCACTACCCACTACCCCACTCTCGTTGAGATCTGTAACGAAACATGTATCGATACAAGTAGCAACACATGCATCTGAGATTTGTATCAATTATACAATCTCCCAGCTGATATTTCACACAGGTCATCAAGACACATTTGTGACATGTAGCGATACTTATCTCATCGTGTATGGGGGCCTTAGCTCAATTAGTTTAGCAACAAGCATAATATTTAAAATGGGCGTGTGGCACTCCCATTATTTTAATTTTATTTCATTAAAAAATATTAGGAAATTGTTACAGTTTCGACACTATAAGTACACGAATATATAATTTTTAGCACGTAGTATGCGCAAGTTAAATCCGTCGTCCTTGAAATATCAGTTTCAACGATGTGTGTCAAGTGACAGCGTTTTCTTTCCAAACACCAGCTCATGCACATACGAAAAAAAAAATTATAGATCGATTTTAAAATTACGATTTGTGCAAAAAATAAAACCGTGCACGGCGCGAACGCACCGACGCGATGTAATCCTTGACGCAACTCGAGCAGATTGTTAAAACAGCTTTTATCTAGCAAAATTATTCATTTAGGTCTGTCGTCGACTAACTATCGGAATGCTGACCCTAATTATTTACACGTTGTCCATATTGATCGAGTGGTTAAACGTCGAGAAGCAAACCAAACAGATGCACTCGATTTTATATCGCTGTTTGTATTTTCCACGCGAGTCCGATCTCTAATCAAATAGCATTGTGGGATTTGACGTCGCGAAAATTGCAGCGAAAACATAACAACACAACATAACGACTCTGTTCAGGATAATGACATCGAAAATTATATTTATACAGTAGTAAGCGGCGTGCGTACAAAGGAAATTTGTATTTTTCAGCGACAAATCGGAAAAGCTAGGGAATCCGCCAAAACAAAAGGAAGTGAATGCCTGACGCATGTCTTTGTGTTTTGCCAGTTTATTTTAAATTTTGCGAATGCCGACGAAAATAATTTATTTTAAACACAGCGATCGACGTACATATGTACGTGTATTGTATGTATGTACGTATATACATATATGTATGTACATAATATGAAGTACAAAGAGTATTGTGTGATAATTTATTATTAAATGTAAATAAACAACGACGATAAATAAATGCGCTCGAGAACAATTATGGTACGAATTGTAACATTTTAAAATTTTCATTTAAAAATGAGAGCAAATAGAATTGAAAAATTCTATTTGTTTAATAAAATGTGTATTCAATGATCCGTATCGAGTACACACTAAATAAATGTACGCTAAATGTTTTGATAAATTGTTATCTTGGACGTTAGCGTGTTAGATCAATTTAAAATTTTAATTTTAATTAAATAATACGCATTTTTCTATATTTAAGATACGATACGTTATCAGAACTTTATTATGAAAATAAAAAATCAAGCTTCCGGTGTATCAGAATACTAATAATTGAATCGGTTGATTTTGCTGTTTTATAACAAATCAAATCACACAATGAATATAATAAGATGTCTTTCAGATTTAATATAAACAATCAGAACCAATTTTGAACGTCTCTCCTAAAATATTTCATCTTCTCAAACTTAGTAGAAATTTTACACGTGTTTCTGTTGCATTTGCGACAATAAGTTTGAGAAACACGTCTTACAAAAATCTCCAATTCCATAATGTTTTGAAATATGTACATGCATATACGAATTATTCTAATCATTGGTTTCATCATTTGTTCTTCATATTGTACGAAGTGAGCACATTTTTTTCGTTCACACCTCGTGCATTCCATATTCAATTTGTAGACGCATGCTTTGTGAAATGACGTTTGGGAGATAAGAATACTGTTTAATTATTTACTATCAAAACAAAATTGATCAACGAGCGATGACCGGAACGGTTTCTATCGTCATTCAATTATACATGTGCGAAGAAGTATCTATGAGCCAATAACGGAATTCGGTAATGCCGAACGACAAGAGATTTCTATCAAGTTATGCAGTAAGATGTAATCGATCATTCCAAGTGGAAAATAAACGGTATTTTTCCATAAAAATTGGCGAATAAATCGAAATAAAATCGATTGATTTTGAACGATACTCGTGCGTGCAAGAGAATAGGTAGAATTTTTCATAGAAAATTCTTCATACATTTTATCTAATTTATGTTATTATATTTATTTAGGCACAATGTTCTTTACTTGTACTATTTCATTCGTTATCGACTGTGTATGTACGACTTATCTCATAACCGCAATGGAAGAACTTATATAAATAATTAATGTTATTATCATAGCCATGTCAATAACGTAACACTTCCTATTATTTAACGGTTGCATAAATCGGGCAAAACTTGACGAATATTCATACATACATACATATATTAATATCAACCTACATTTTAATTAGACTATGCTCTATATTTATAATTTGAAAGGCAACGCATACAAATAATTCAGTAAAAAAAATCGATCGCTTTATCCTTGAATACATATCACTTTTCCGCAAGTTTTTAATACATTTTTTACACCTATAATATTTTTAAAAAACTGTGTCCTGTTTCTGCGCATTTTTTATACAAGTGTGTCAAATATTTAATTCGACGTTAATTTCCAGCAAAAGGCAAAAAAAAAAATTACTGATAATTCCAAAACGAGTTGTACAAAGTTGACCAATTTAACATTGTATATTCGAACGTTTTAAATACAATCGGCAAAACATTCAACGTGTTGAATTCAATGACTAAAAAATTAAATTGACTTAAACTTTAAACCTTCGTAAAACTAGATCACGACTAAAACCACAGCGTGGTTCAGAAAATAAGTACTTGCTGAGATGTTTACCTTGGACAAGTGGCTTGTGTAACGTTTGGGATTTGCCAGACACCAAACATTACGCGGAAGTGCTTTATCGTACATATATTTTGAAGCAAGTGTCAATACAAGAGTAAATGGTTGAGCAAATATCCTTTCACCATGCAAAAATAATGATCAATGCATTTTCCCACCGAACATCAAAAAAAAAATATTTTCAATATACTTTTAATGAGATTCGCGAATGCGCCTGTAACTATGTAATTATCTTACGCTCTACGGTTTTCTAAGAAGGGGTAAAAATGTTGTTTTCGAAATTATTCATATCTTTTTGACTGTACGCAATATCCGATGATATTGAACTTGCTAAATTTTTTAGCAAATATTTAACGTAACGTATACGGGATGTTTGCGCGTGAATTTCGTCCTTTCGAACTCAAATACAAATGACCCACACCTTTTTTTTGATAATTTAGTTCTTCAGAAAAACGATACGTTACCTGCGCATTTAAGTTGCGAAACTTTGAGTGTAGTTTTTGCACCTTTTATACCTGTCGCGTCGATGGGAAAGTGCAAATTCTCCGAAGTGGCACTCTTACCGGCTACCTGGTTTGAGTCGACGAAAGGTAAAAACAGGTAAAAACATACCGTCGAATTTGAAGTGAGATATATTTCAAGATAAACGAAGAGCATTCACATGTCCTCCTAGTCTACAATATCGTGGAGACATTCAATCGATCGATGAAACCGTTATTGAGCTTGTTTTTACGGTGAGATGAATTTGACGGGCAAACATGTTATATTAAGTATCTCAAACACATACGTATAATACTATTATTACACGAGCATACATATATGATATCCATGAATATTCTGATTTACACAATTATCTAAACAATTTACCTAATTGGGAATGTGTGAACCATTTTTTGATGACGAATTTAAAAATCGTATATGTATCTCATCTCTAACTTTTTATGTCATTGATTTGAATTATGTATCAAAACTTAATGTGGACTTAAAAATTTCGCAAATTTCATCAACACAGTCTATTCGTGGCCTTCTTTGCATCCTCTAGCCTGCCTTGGGTACCATTGGGCATCACTAATGCTATATTACATATCTAATATTTGAAGAAGAACGTCACTGATTAAATTTAATTACTAGAAATGACATATGACAGTACCAAATATTTGGGACCAAACATTATCCTGACGGAGTTGAAGATAAAGTACAGACAGGCCACTTTATGCCTTCGGAAAATTCTATACTAGGTTTTTAGACACGTAACAAGAAGAGGAGAGAACAGTTTGGAGACCTCAGTTATGAGGAACGATCCGAGAAAGTGAGATATTGACTATACATATGTACAAAGTTATGGTAATTTGAATAGCGAGAGTGATCTGTGGACACTGGATGAGTGCAGGAAATCCCTACATACACAATATACATATGTGAAAATGCATGTATGTAGCTTCTGAGAAGTCAATCTCGGTCAATTGTGGGATGATCGTGACTCATGCTCAGTCAAGATCAACGAATCGGATGCTGTATGTATGTTCACCGTTACCGATAGGATATGCACGGTGGCCGATATGTGGACGGTGCGTGGCCGCATCGAGTGTAATATTATATGTATGTACATATGTATGTATGTAGGTATGTACCGTTCGTTTGTTCGCTTATACATACATATAATATATACATGCATATATAGGCCACTGGGCCGCATCAGCATAGCAGCACCTTGCCGAACAGGGATGCTCACCGGTCAAAATGTGGCCATCGATCAATCACCAATCAATCAATCAGACAATCGGCATTGTGCTGTTTTTTTGTCCCCACTGACCAAATCGCTAATGACTAGTCGCTCTATCATTAGAAACTAAATTTCTTCAAATTGTCATAATCGCTTGGTTACCGTGAACTTGAACGGATGTAATTGAAATGTCAAAAGTGAATATTTCCCATACGCTATCTAGATTTTTTATACTTGTTTTGCGTCACGATTTTTGTGCATGCTGTATGGTACAAATCAAAGGTGGAGAAAGCTAATAGAAATTTTGAAAAGGAAAAGGTCATAAACACCATGCGTTATTATGACACTGTAAAAAACGGAAATCTGCCACGCAGATAAATAAGCACACCTGTTATTTGTGAGATTTGATAATTCAAAACGATTAATTTAGAGGGTACAAACGTACACACACTTCAAATTGAGTAATGTAATTCAACGGTTCAATATCAAGTTTTCCTCTTAACGCACATCTTTATCTACGTACATATGTAAAGTTATAAATCTTTATTCCAACATGTCCACGCATCTAACCTTTGACCCAGATAAATACGACATTCCCACATAAAGGTACAACTTTTCACAAAATTCCATACGGGAATTAACAAATCAGTTTATATGCAAAAATTTGTTATTTATTAATTTATAACAAAAAAAAATGGCTCGATTCTATTACAAAATACTCGGTCATACTCCTTATGACTTAGTTATGTCTAATCTACAGGATGTTTACGAAAGTACAGACGAGTTTCAACACACATATTGACGTAGGCTTAAGTGTAAAATTTTCCTTGTTGAAAACGTGTTATTTTAATATATTTTTTTTATTATAATACAATCTAGTTCGAACTTTCTTCGAAGTACAATAAATCAATATATTAAGAATTGAGATCACTTTCTATCATATGTACGTACATACATATGTACATCTACATAAATTTGTTGGGCACAGCTGTTGAACACAATTAAAAACCTATATTTTGCGACTGCTAAAACTTTTTCTTACGTGTTTTACATACCTATACACATTCGATCAGATGTTTTATTTAGAAATCGAAGCGGCGCAAATGCGAGATTTTTTAATTTAAAGCATTTATTAGGCAATTTTATTCATTTTAGTTGGGAATTTTAGTACGCTCTATTGCGCCAATTTATACTGGCAAAACGTAAGAACACGCAAGTCACTTCAAGAACGGGAAACAAGCTATAGTTTCTCTATAATCACTGTGATTGCGAAAATATAATAATATTCTATAATATGTACATATATATATATATATATATATATATATATATATATATATATATATATATATATATACATACATACATATATATATATATATATATATATATATATATATATATATATATATATATATATATACATACATATATATGTATATATATATATATATATATATATATATATATATATATATATATATATATATATATATATATATATATATATATATATATATATATATATATATATATATATATATATATATATCAATAACCAATAGTAGCAAAAATTGTATCACTCGAATTTGATATTTGACAGATTTAATGTGTGATAGAGTGCAAAGTTATTATAAAAATCTATTATTAAATGATCGACTTCGCGTGTGTACGTATGTATTTATTTGCAAACTTAAATGATCGTGCAATAATATGCAAGGTGCGCAAAGGTAAATTACAATTG
This sequence comes from Arctopsyche grandis, assembly GCF_051622035.1. Lineage (NCBI taxonomy): Eukaryota > Metazoa > Arthropoda > Insecta > Trichoptera > Hydropsychidae > Arctopsyche > Arctopsyche grandis. Next base: position 24,525,851 of record NC_135357.1, read on the forward strand.
CAACATTTAAGTATCGAGGGATGTGCGATTGTATTGAGTCCACGAGTGCAAGTGCAATATACACGCATCACTCGCAAAGAAACCTTTATTCGATTCGGATTACAAGAACGAAATAAAAACATCGTTGAATGCAATGATGATACGTTGATCCTAAGTGAAAGTGCTGATTGTCAATTATTTCATAACGCACGCGATGTACATACATATTTATTCATACTGACATAATTTAATAAAAAAAAAACTGAATGATCGGTCCAAAGCTCTGTAGCGTCAACGGCAGTATGATTTTTGATGATAAGGCAAGAACTTGCCTTATCATCAAAAAAAAATTTTTTTTCGAGGTTAGTTTCGTGACGAAATAAATTATTTTTTACAAAGCCACAAAAGTCAAGTATCATTTAGAGCTAATAAAATATTATCAAATCAATAACATTAAATCCTTGATAGATTCTGTAATAAAAAATAAAGTAAAAAACAATACAGATATCCATATGATGCAAAATTTTATAGGAAATTTACAAATACCCATGCACATATCAGTGACGTGCCGTGACTTAAAACAGGGGACTAGGTTTGTATAAAAAATATATTTTAATTTTTTAATTATAATAATATCTCTTCAAGTCACAAGAATAATTTTTCATTTTTTTACTAGCCTCTTCTTACTTCACTTTCGATTTTTTCGTCTTACGAAATTTTGTGCTTATAGTATCCTCAATAAAATACCTTTCTTAACATCTTCTGAATGATTTATCGAACAATACAACATTCCAAGGCCTCGTTATTTATTTCCGCGCGCTCCGCACTGATTTGTTCTGAGGGAATCGTTTTGCGAGCCAAGTCCCTTGCCATATTTCTACTCAAGAAGTTCTGTGTAAATATGTGTTTATTTAAAAAAAAAAAAATTGGAATGATGTTTGATAGTTATGTATGATATGATAGTTTAGAATGATGTTGATAGACACAAATCACAATATTCTTAGTAAAAATTCAATAAATACTTGAGGAAATGAGTAAATTAAAAAACATTTTTATCTTCGACGGAATGCCTATACATAATAATTCGCCAGTACCGCGAATAAAACAGAATTGAGACGTTGAGTCCGTGCAAGCGAATGACGTGGCGGACCATACCATAACAATCCACTACCACTACATCAGTTAGGGCCGATTCATGTTTCTGAACTTTGCTAATCCGAGTGAACGATATCAATATAGACAACGATTTGAATTTATTATAATTGCATTGTTGATATATTTAAATTTTAGTAAAGGGTTTTGGGCACACCACTAGTACGTACATACATATGAATGCATACTAACAGGAGTATTTTTAACTTTAGATCTCAAATAATTTTGGTGCAAATTACAAGGATTTGAATTTTCTACCAACCAAAGATTAATACGTCAATGGGTTTCAAAAAATCAATGCATATACCATATATATGTATGTATAATATGCAAAAATAATATGCAAACGTACATAATACATATGTAAATATAAAATTTATTTATTGACTAGAACTTAAAATTCATGTTTTAATTTCATTTAAAATTTTAATAACGATGCATCAAGAAGTATGCGCGTTTTATTATACTTTAAAAACAGTAAAATTTGAATTTATATATTTCCTGTAAAATATGCATGTAACCGGTCCATATGCGGAATGAAAAGAGCGTCTTTGCAGGTATAAAATCTTCACGTGCACACAAAGATAGATAAGACTTTTCAAAAGATCATCGCCAATTTTTGTTTTCAACAAGACTTTCCTTCTTTGGTAATACATAGTAACCGAGTGAAACTCCTAAAATCCTATGTGTGCCAATTGCGACCAGTCGCCAGCGTGACGTTGCAAAAACTCGCCTCGCACATTACCCTCAATGTTGTCAATGTTTCATTACAATCATCGCCCGTCATTGATTTATCAATCGATCGATTTGATTAGTATTTCTAATTGCGCGAACGCCGACACCCGATCGAGTTTGCAAACACTGTGTGAAAGTTGTCGCGGCGGGTCGGCCTTTCCGTTTTCGCATCGCTTCGAAAACCGGCCGAAATATTTCCCATCTTGACATGTGATGATTACGACGATGACAACGATGATTTCAGCGAAATATTTTCAAAACAATGTGCACGCGTGTTACATACCAGCGAGACGCTCAAGTATGCGATGCACCGTGCGCTTACTTTCAACTGTGAAATTTCTCCGGTCGCAACTCGTTCGCTCACACATTTATATATTTTGACCCACTTTGACCAGTTTGCGATCTGTCGATTAATTTTTCGCCAACCGACTGACCAAAGTGCGTCCGGAAATTCCGGATTATCACCAGTGTCCGATTTAAATGCAGGCAGATGAGGCCCTAGGCGACGAATCGAACACTTATACATTTTTATGGTTTATTTCCATTAATTATAAGCATTGTTACATATTATGTAGGTGAGAGTGAGGTAGGAGCTAGTTTCCAATGCCAAAGACGATATGACATCACGAGTCCTGTCTTTAGGACGAAAATCCTTTCCGGACTCTGTTGCAAGTGAGTTTGCGAGATTAAGGGTGAAAACACACTGAGTGGAACGTGGTACGTGTTTTATTTTAATACGCAGCACCCCTAGCCCATATCCATGGTAAACAGTCCCAAAAATCACCCCCTTGAGCGTTTTCAGTGATATTTTATCCATGTATTTATCCTTGCTTGACGATGATCGATAACGATGAATCCCATATTTGAAGAAATGTAGGAGAAACTTGTCGGTTACATATGGATATGCATACATATATAAAGTACAGAAATATTTTAGACGAATTGAAATGTTTGAATATTAAGAATTAGTCTTAAATTAATCACTTTAAAATTTGTATATACATAAGCTAGATAATAATATATTACCCAAATATTTTAATAATTACATAGTTAGGAAAAAATATATACATAATCATAAAACTAGAAATAGGAATAATTTAATTATATGTAGAGTTAAGAAAGCAAAAACTGCAGGAGGTGTTTTCCACAGAGGTGTTCAAATATATAATGCCCTTCCAGAAAGCATTAGAGGTGCTAGAACATTGGTGCTTTCTTGAGGGGTGTTAATGGATACCTCTGTGGAAAATGATGTAATTATATACATATGTAAGTTTAATAAAATGCAATGTTTGGAATTATATTATATTGTTTTAGGGTTACTAATTATAGTTTTGTTAATTTTGTAAGTATGTTATATTATAGTTATTAGTTTTAGTTTAAATTTGTTAATAATAATAAAATAATAATAAAAATAAAGAAATACACATGACGTCCCATACCACTCAGTGTGTTTTTCACCCTAGCTCTGAAAATAGCAGTTATCATTTATTTTTTAGATTGCTGTTGTTACGTTTGTATTATAATGCATAGTTATCTAAATAATTTACCGCAAATACTTCTGGTTTGGAGTGTGCTAATGTTTGAATGCACATATGTATTTATGTGCGTACTTTTGCGAGTAAATTCAGGCACATCACTCACAATCGGTTTCGCGTACATTCTCGCATTTTCCATTTGTTTGCATCTTTTCTTCTAATACGGTTTGACTGTGAGTTCAGATCTTTTTTAGATGCCCGTAACAATGTGTCGAATATATTTGTGTAGATATTTGTCGAACAAATTGTGAACCTTCAACCGTTTCGATTCGCAAGTATGAATATTCATATAAAAATGAAGTATTCATACATAGTCTACTATAATTTGAGCTACTCTTCAATTAAAATCTGTAATGTAATTCAACCATGAAATCAGATTTTTTTTAAAAAATTCACAGTCAAGCTCGGTAGCTTTACAAGGACATACTACATACATATGTATGTATGTACATATACAATTTAGTATTAGAATCGGTGGATTCTGACTTCCCGTTCGTTGCCGCGTCGATCAACCTTACACTTATGCAATTTTAAAACAAATAATAATAGATAACACGTACATATGTTCATTTATCATTTCACCTTGTTTACGCGTGCACTGTGGCTTAATAGTTCGATTTGACACGCTCGTGCGTGTTTTGTCATCGGGTTAACCTTAAAGCGAAGAAAAATTATTGTACTCGCATTTTGCGCTCATGTCTGTCTCTTTCAGAATCATTGGATACCTTCACGCTTATCTGCAGAAGACACCCACTTGTGCAATCGAAAATCTTTACACCGGACAATGAGCGTTCATACTTGACATCTTTTTCCGGACTTGCATGTGTATGAGAGTTCCCATACAAAAGCTCAAAACGTAACCCAGCCTGTCAATAATATTGTGTGTTTATTGAAAAGTCAACTTGTTTTTACTCTCAAGACAATTACAGCATGCATATTTCAAATTTTAGTAAGTTTCTTTATACATAAAAAAAACATTGGGTTAGTTTTCAAATATCTCTGGAGTACTACTAATACATGATGCCGCATTTACATACATACATCTAATAAATAATTTCGAAAGAGACTTTTTATTTATGTATTTTTTTTTGTTCGGGTCGTAGATTCCGTGACATTTAATTTAATAAAAAACAAATGAATATTTAAATTAAATAAAACTATTCAAATAAATTTAATAATTACTATAAGATTGGCCATGTTTAAGCGGTTTATATTACAAATACCGAGCGAAGCCGGGTATGTATGTATGTATGTTTGTTTGTTTGTTTGGGTCGTAGATTCCGTAAAAGAAATGAATATTCAAATAAATTTAAAAAAAAGAACTATTCAAATAAATTTAATAAAATGTTTACTATTAGATTAGCGATGTTTAAGCGGTTTATATTACAAATTCATTCTTATTTGGTAATTCAATATTCGTATAAGTAAATACATTATTAAGTAAAAAAAATCGAATGTGACCAACCTACGATTTTATCTACATATGTATTTGAGGAAAACATAAGTATAAAAAAGAAAATTCGATAATGAAGCTCACATATACATACGTTCACAAATACTGGCTATGAGAGCATTTTTGATACAAATTTGAGCGCTAATATAGGGAAGTTCACACAAGACAAAAGGTTCGGTTATCAGATTTTGTTTAAATTTTTTTTATTAGTTAATATCACCATGAATATCTTAAAATATTAAATATTAAATAAATATAAATTATTATAATAAATTATTAAATATTATAATAAATTAATTATTAAATATTAAATATTAAAATATAAGCTTAAAATATCAAGAAGATTGAAATAATTTAAAAGGTCAAAATACAAAAATGAAATATTGTTTTAAAAAAATTACTACTTCCGGATTACGAATTCTATTCTATCTTATCAACTCGACCACAAGCCACGACTCCACGACTTCGACTCCGACTCTACAACCCTGTATTACAAACTTCTCCAGTAAAGCCTCTATTAGATTGGATTGCTAATATTATCAATATTTCCTCAGTAAGTTTCAACAAAATATTCTAGAAAATTTCATTTTGGAAATTCAGTGGACACAATTGAGAGAGTTAGGTACGTAACATCACTACCTGTACACAAAATATAGGGTGGTGCGTAGGAAATTAAATGTTAAAAAACTGCGTACGGCAAAGTCAAAACTCCCGTTCACCAAGGTCTATGTTCGACAACTTGCAGTGAACTTCATTTAATATGCAAATCGCTAATGAGATATAATTTTTTTACGTGCCGGCGTACAATGGCGCGAGTCGATTTTCCATCTGAAAGGGATTGGTCACAGATATCCGCGACCGAAACTGGTTAATGCGAAGCCATTCATTTTGACATTGCAACACAGAATCCGTCGAAAAACACTAAGCAAGACCACCGCAGACTTAAAATTTGACAATAATGTAAACGGTCGTATCGGTAGTCGTAGTATACATATGTATGTGTAATTGCAGTCAGATGGGCAGCTGGCTCGTGTCGGCAAAATCGGAGTGTCGAGAAAAAAACTGTGTCAAGATCGATAGCCGCTTTGCTGCGACACTGTAGAAAAACAATGTTTCAAAGTTATCAATTGTCATTCGAAATGCAGTTTTGGTTTTAAATGCAATTATGCAAGGCGAAATCTTTACACCGGTTCAGGTTATTGAGCGTTGATCAATGACTGTGACAAATAAGCCGAGAATTTGTATGCAACACTCTAAATACACATTGCCGTCATTAGTTTAATGCAATCCGTCGTTAACCTTATGCACTCGGTACGATACAAATTTCAGCGAGGGTTTAATGATCGGCATACGCGCAAAAGTAGATCTGTTGCGACAGTGCTGGATAGGACCAATGTAATAAATCTTTCTCTCATAATAATTACAATTGACTAATAATCGTGTTTCATATAAATTTTTCGAATAAAAAACAAAAGAAGGAATATTATTTATTTTTATATTGTATATGTAAATGAAAAATTACTTCTTTTGTTTTTTATCTATACAAAATTTTCAACTTCATATTTGAATGATAGTTTAAATAAATAAAAAACGGCAAAAATGCTATTAATAATCATAATATATTGAGGAAAATTAATTTTTGTGAAAAAATGAACGGATAATTTATATATAATAAGTGATTGACTAAAAGAGAGCAAAGCACGCCAAAGCGGAAGGTCAAGATAAGTCGACGACCACGAACAATGCTCAGAATGTCTTCATCGGAAAATTGAACTGACCGAATGCGTCTCTAAATGCTTTTTCGTATTTTTATGTCGTCTTTAACAGCAACGATGATAAAACACAAGTCAAAGGAGATTTGTATGTATGTATGTATAGTTCTGGGTAGCGAACGGAGTAGATAGCGGATAATGAGTTGTGTTTTGAGTTCGGCAGCTATGTAAAAAAAAAAAACAAACATTGATAAGCCAAACCTAGAGGTCACCAAACACTTATAATATTGTATTTTAAGACATTCCTGCTTCTGCGAGTGATTATTGACTTTTTCGTTAACTTAATATCCGCATCTGATTGGCACGAAAGCATTGTATAAATTCCGTCTTAAATAATATAGCGGTTACAAAAATAAAACTAAATTTCTTTCGCACTTTCTCGCGCAAATTCAAATAGTTAAAAAAATCATTTTCGCGACAAAATCAGCAATTGGTTTCAATGACTGAATTATATATATTTTTTTATTTTTAAATGCTTTTTATTATTATGAAATTATGTTCACAATACATCTTATATCTATTTTAATAGCTACTGATCTACTGATCATTTTCTATTTTACAATTTAATTTAATTTGGTTAGTAATCATAGTATTATATTGTTCTAATGTTAATCTACAGCATAATAAAAGGAAAAAGAGCTCAAAAACCCATTTACAATCCTACTGAATTATAACATTTCACTTATTGCCTAGGATTTATTGCGATGTATACAGTAACGAAAGCTGAATTTACAATATCATAATTAAATATTGGAATTTGTTTATTTACAATGGTGGTTTTTATTAATTCGTTTAATGATTGTATTGTTTTTCATATCATACACTGGTATGACAGGAAGTGGTTATCTATCCTTTATGTGCAAAATAAATATAAATTTTAACATACATAGTCATACATTTCAAGAAAATTATTTTTATTTAAATTTTCATAAACAACAATAACAGAATGATTTAATACAAAAAATATATCGAAATTGACGAATTCAAACAATCCACATGTTGATATCTTACCGATAGAATATCATCAGAAAAATGAACGTAATGTCCTTTATCTGAAAACTAAATAAGGCGTGCAAAAAAATGCCAGGTAGTTTTTATGGTATCCAAACTCAATAGGTTCACCGTAACTATTGTAGTGTTCACAGGTAAGCGATTCTTCAAATGTATGGTTCTTTTAACCTGTCGCACCTGAAGCCATTAGAACATTATCTAGTCTGAGATATATTTGTGTTGTATTTTTTTTTCTTAGAAATCCATTATTGTGAGACGAGTGCGATTCAAAAAGTCACTGATTTCGTGTGAAACACGTAAAAGGCTCTCGTAATAGTCTCCAGATACCTAAAATCTATTCCACGAAATGGCACACCGATACAAATGGTACTTTACTTTAAGATTTATTTTCCACGTAGACAGGATGAAACGGTCAAAAGGTAGGAGAGGATGGCGGAGGGTGAAATTATCTTAATTGGACGCAAGAATTGTAGTCGGTCGAGAGAATGTGCCATTTCATCACACCCTAAAGTGGTCATTACGTTGCAGTGCACCAAGGAAGTCCTTTTCTTTTTCATTTTAAATCGGCGATAGCAGCACATACATACATAGTAGAACATCGGTAATAATTGTATCGGTCTGTAGCATTATGTAATGGCGTCCCAGTTGAAGAAGCGCATGTGCTACTGTGCATACTAATACTTGCATATTCCGAAATACTTATTTGGTTTTGTATGGAAAACGATGTAGTAATGGGTCGTAAAGTGACAGTTAAAGACCTTGCAGTGCGTATAAAAAACTATGACGGATTATCGAATTTAGTTATAACGGATCGATGATGTATACAGTATACATACATATATAAAAAATAGTGTACACAGTTACTATACATTAATTCGCCCATTTATTCAGAAATTGTCAATGGAATTTTATCTGATACGCATCTATACAGATATTTACATATGTAATTAGATACATACGTGTGAAAATGATTCAATAAAGTTGAATTAGAAAAAAAATAATAATCATGAGTGTTTAGGATGGTGCATATCCTTACGCATGTTGACCACGTTTTGCAAGGTATACCACGTCACAGTTTGGCAATCTGAGTCACGTACTTTTACGGTTTGACTATGAAGAAAATATATTGAGGACGTTTGTTGACAATATACATATGTATGTACATATGTACCAGTGGCGTGCGGTCAAATTCTCCCTATTTTCGTCGCACAGGCTTACTTACGTGTGTGCGAGCAGGACACAATAGGATACGGTATGACGTCACAGCATCCTCTTGTATCCTACTCACGCAAATGTAAATAAAGCTGTGCGATAGAAACAGAGAAATTTCCACCGTACGCCACTTAATTATGTACATATGCAAAAGTTCGTAAAAAAAAACTTCAATATTCTTTAAAAAAAAAATGTCCTGAAAATCAATCGAAAATTAATTTTCGTATTTAATTTATCATATAGAGAATAATAATTGAAATGTACGAATTGTTTTCTATATTAATTTTTGAACGAAAAGAAAGGCTAATTGCTTTAGTATGATTTGCTAGTAAAATTACAAATTTCTTAACAACCATTAGTTAAGCTATGTTGATGTCATTAAGATGTACATACATATGTATATACATAATGCTTGCTCGCAGTTCTCACTCTAATTCCAATTGTACAAACAATTGCGAGCCATACTTTTATGATCGTTCACAGGAGATAAGTATCCATCTTAATGACTGCCAGCAATCAAGTTATATTAGTAATTCCATATAAAAATTTATAATTAATTCATATGAGAATTCCGTACGATTTTCGGTAATTATGACCTACTTGAGTATAAACAAAATCAAAGTGGGTGCCGATTACGATACTTTAACTGTATTTTAACAAAAAGTAAACATTCGATGCAAATTTTATAGGTCACGGCCACTTTTTCCGACTATTTGATAGTATTGGGCATTTAAACACATCTTGCCATATACGTGAGTGAAATTAATGACTATTCAAAATGTTGACTACGAGCATGTTATCCCAAAACCACAACTCGTAAGTGACACAATGATGTGTCATATTTTTACATAGCAGAATCAATCAAATAAATCCATGCAACGAAGGAAACTCACGTTCATTCCATGGTTTTGACGAACTTGAAATGTCTAGTTACCGCTTTGAAGCAAAATGTAACGTGAATCGTGCGAAAACAGGAAAAGATTGTTTCAATGGCGAATACCATGGATAGACCTCTATTTTGGCAATGAGGATCAACCGAATAATATAATTCGAATTGGATCAAGACGAAATTTAAATTGGAATTCCAAAGTTTTGATGAAAATTTTACTTAATTTTTCGAAGGTCTCTTTGAAGTACCAAATGATTGATTGATGTTCTTTGTACATACAGCATGTAGCAATGTAATATTCATATGTATGTTTGTACGTTGATGGTTCAGTTGGGGGAAAATTTGCGAACAAAAGTACTTTCATTAAAGTTCTGAATAAAAGCTCACTTTTCGATGCATACATATTTATGCAACATTTTATAATCAGTTACTTTATGCAACAACTGGTCTCTCGAGACTTCTTTGAATTCATATAATGAGCAGGGATTACAATGTAGAGGGACACAAGATGCAACATTTTATAATCATTGGTTATATGAACGATTTATTGCAAAATTCAATTGTTATTACGATTTCCTTACACCGTAAAGGCTAACTACTAATTCAATGATCATTTTTACACGGTTATTATTATATCTGACACTCACATAACGCAAATACACATAATATAAAGAAAAAAAATATTGTATTTCGAAATGGAATACTAGTACAAGAGGAAGTAAGTCAAAAGCGAGATTCGAAAGACATTTTTTATGTGCAAAAGTAAAACAAAGACGGAATCCGGATCTTTTCTCGGAATTGTTGTGGTAAAATGAAAAGACCGGAAAAAAGATGCACGACGATGAAATGTCGACGACCAAATAATTTTATAATTGACCAACTTTGTTCCGAATTTGGAGCAGTGCTATAAGAAACCGCACACACATACTTACAGAAAATAATTTCAATAAGAATTTCATAATGATGATCTGTAGACCGGAATTGTGCGATGATTACAGGAGAAAGAAATCGTATCGAATTCGTGAAGGTTGTCTGAAATTTAACACTTTTACTTTCATTGGACAGGTCAATCATAGTTTAAGCATAAAAACATCACCTAATAATAGTCATAATTTAAGCATAAAAAATTACACCTTCAATGACTTTGAGGGATCAAATTTCATCCTCCAAAATAAATATTCTTTTGAAGCCTCTTTTGCATTCCAAGGGTCAAATGTTCAGGCGAATCTGTCCAAAACAAAGATGTCGATTGTAGACGCTTCGGTGCATTACGAAAGCCGCAAAAATTTACAATGCAAAACCACGACACAATACAATACGCCCGCTATTATCGGTGTCAATGTTTGCATCCGAAATGCGCCTACGAGCGAAATTAATGAATGAATGTTAGATCACCCGAACGAAAGTTCCACTTGAACAATGGGGAGGCTAGTGTCCCACATACGAGACTGTTCTTCTTTTTTACTAGTTATTCTTTTTAAATTCCGGTCCGAAGCGTGCGAATTGACCCACTGCCTCGTTCAGCATATAGGCGCCATATGAAAACAATGTTAATATCATTTTAAAAAGAGAAAGAAATGGAAAATTGAATTGGTGTAATCACACTAACGAATTCTAATCTAAATCACGTCGATGCGGATTGTCGGTCTGCTGCTGATGGATTAGCGAGTGATTTATTCGGTAATTCGCGACTCGTTGGTCGTTGTTTATATTGCTGTCCCTCTCTAACGCGCGGGGAAAGCGTATGTCGGCGTCTCGCTCGCACTCTCAGACAAAATTCCGTGCATTTATATCCAATTTATTATAGATTTGAGCAAGTGAAATTTTTTTTAATTTAATTTCAAGCGCTTTCATATCAATTTTAAACATTAAAAGTGTTATTTAAGTGGATAAATTTATTTTTAATTTGTTGGAGTGCTTGGGACTTTCAACACTATTTGAACTTGAATGACTCAAAGACTAAGTAATATTTTGATTTGAGATTTGTTTAAATAAGTTTATTACATATTTAACTTTGAATTTGAAACAATATATCTCACAATAGCCTCAAGTTTCGCCTTTAACAAATAATAATAGAGGGGAAACGGTGACTTGGAAGAAAGAGGCTCTCTTGGCATCAGAACATCGGAAGTCATCGATGGGACTCGGACTCGAAAAATAAATTGATTTGGTTTGCTCATGTAAGGGCCGGGCCGCACCGTGCAACTTTGTCGGTCGACTAGTTGCGCGACACGAAAAAATGTATGGAAATGTGTGCGACAAACAAGTTGACAGGTGTGGCATGTCCCATCTACCTGCATGCATCTGGTCGCCCTCAACCAAGTCGCTCGCAAGTCGCACGGTGCGGCCTGGCCCTTACCCTTAGGGCAGAATTCGCACAGGCTACAAACAATATTTGCCCACGGTAGTCGCCAGTTGATTAACTATAATTTTGTCCCGCATGCAAAATTTACCAAAGGGCCCCCCCTTTTTTAAATGAAATAAATAAAATGTTTTCAATTAGGGTGAATTGATTTTCCTATATATTTCTTATTTATTTATTTTTAATACATGTATTAGTATTTGGAGATCCTCCCGAAGGCCCTCCCGACCCAGAGAAACTAACATTTAAAAATAACATTTCTCTGTCCCGACCCTAAGGGCCGGGCCGCACCGCTCTACTCGCGAACAACTTGGTTGAGGGCGACCAGACCAATGCATGCAGGTAGATGGGACATGCCGCACTCGTCAACTTGTTTGTCACACACATTTTCATACATTTTTTCGTGTCGCGCAACAAGTCGGCCGACAAAGTTGCACGGTGCGGCCCGGCCCTAAGTATTCGCATGCACCGCATACCCCCAAGTCAAGGTAGTTACGCAACTGGTATTCGCCTACGTCCGAATAGAGATTTGGCATAAGAAGAAGAAGAAGATAATATACATATATCTACCTATCTATTTTCTAATAATTAAATTTACACGTCTTCTCTAGTAGAAAGAATATCAAAATTGACACTATTCGTTTGTTTTTATTTAAAATCATTGATGTTTTAAATTTTGCTATTTTCTTTGATACATAATATTGCTTCTTTATTAAAATACCCGGCAACATTCAGTTTTTTTTTAATTTTTAAAATATTGATGAGGTTTTTAAGGCTACTTAAAAAACTATATAAAGTACCTACATATATAAAACTATAATATGTATATATGAAAAAAAAAGCAAATGCCTAATCGAAATGAAATGCCTTGCATCATTTGTTTTGGAATTTTAACTTTTTGAATTCACATATATTTTATTAAACCAACTGCTAACCCCAACTATGTACATATGAAAAGAGGCATTCGATATAGCAAGATCTCACAATTATATAGATCCGTAGTTAAGCTGAGCCAGAAAACCAATTAAATATTCCACGTCCATTAAAAGATCACTTGGTGCGATTTTAACGTCAGTGACGCATATATCTACGAATCGGGATAATTAACACGCGTGACTTGGGTATCGGATAAAGTACATAATTTGTTCTGTATATCGTTACATCCTTGCATGATTGTGTGTATGTTATTCGTGTACCGTTACGTATGCCGGCGATGAGTTATTTATTCTTAATGTGTGAAGATCCGATCAGGTACAATGGTCTGCTCAAACCAGAAACAGGTAGTTGGGTGTGTAGCGACCGCTTGACCTACAAATTATTTTCCGAGCTGAACTCTCATCGTTGACCATCCGTGTTCAACCTTTCCAAGTAGAAAATTCTGGACTGATAAAGCGTATTAGGCTTGTAATAGAAATACATTTTATAATATGTACATATAAAATTAGACATTTGTATCGAAGGGTTAGATGATTTCAACACACCTATTCTGATGATAGCGAATGTGTTAATTGCAATCGTTTCGACCTTGATTATTGATAAATTATTATGCGCATATATCAAATGCATAATTGATAGCTTGAAGTGTATTTTAAATAAAATTACAGCAATTTGCAAATAGAAATAGTTTGATTACTTCTGATTCAGAATTTGAACTCGATGATAGCGGGACTTGACACGAATGAATGTTGTTATAAAAAATTTTTGCTCTCGAACACCAAACGACAATTTGATCTCGGAACAAATCCGCTATTCAAATTGACGTTGTTGTTAAAAGAATTCAAAATACCATTTACGTATGTATGTAGTAGATTCAAAGAAACACTAATTCAAACAGTGCTGACCTACGATGATTCTAAGCAGGCTAAGGATTACATATTTACATTTTAGTGTCAAATAAATTTGTATGAATTTTGAACCACATTAATCATATGATACTGGATTTGTATGCATATAACGATTTCCGTTATATGATTACAGAGATTTGCGCTTTGTCCCTGACCTCGACTTCTGAAAAAAAATCAAATTTAAGGTCATGAATGCGTTGGTGTAGATTTGTTTATGGAACGACGAGGTCAATTTCTCGAAATTCCAGTTCATTCAAGATGTTGGAGAGTGTATGTAGATGGTAATTTGTAAAATATTTCAATACTGGTTCTGAAAATTTATGTACGTATGGAGATAGAAATTACGGTTTGAATTAAATTTATTCATAAAAATTAATTGAAACAACTTTGAAAAATATATTGCAAAAGTGCTCTCTGATAATTTCATAAAATTAAAAATTAAATTAAGAAATTTTCACTTTTTTTCTTATGGTATTTTGAATTCACATTTTGACGAGTTTCATTTATTTATAAATAATTCAACGAGAGATATCTCAGAGATAACTTATCATAAATAGCAATTTTATTATTAAACGCTGGTACATATGCACGTACTATGTATAATTGAGGCGGTTTAATAACGAGATCTGGATTTGCTTTCACATTTTAACGGTAAATTTTCACAATTTAATAATATTATGATAAATAAATATTTGTGAAACTTCCTCCAATATACAACATACATCCATCCATACGTATATACCTGTACGTAAGATCATTTAAATTATGTATTAAATTACATACAAAAACAAAGAATTATTATCTGTGTCAACTCAAGGTGTTTATTTTTCTACATTCAATTCATATTTGTTTGCAGAAATTTCAGATATGGTCAATTGAAATTTCGGCAATTTTCAAGGATTTTTCCGAAATATGGCGAAAGCTCAAAATTTCAAATTTTCACGCTCTTTGCAAAACTATCAAATTTTAGATTTGCTTTGCATTTCTGCTTTTTAACTACATTCATTGTTATTCTTATCGCGTAAAATGTTCATAGAGGTTATTCGCCGAATGCCAACGGCGATTGCGTATGAAAGACATTGTGGCTAATCCGTATGATTCTTAATCGCTTAATCCAGACTGACGTAAATGGATGCTTCCCAACTTTTTTTCAATTAGAAATTTGTAAAAAATATGCAAAATTTGGAAGGGTTTCTTTCGATATACATTTTTGTCAACGTATGCAGACCTATTAAGCGAACTTTCTCTATACATACATACATATATTCAATTTGGGCATATAATATAAGAATTGGTCGACGAGTTTGTATTCAGAAGTGCTTCAACGACTCTATGTATGTGGATTTCTATCGACGATTCAACTTTATATATAGGTACATAAGATAGAATAATGGGTAATTTTTGTGAAAGTAAAAATTTATTTTACTATGTGTGACGTTGGCAAAGTAATACCCAAACAACTAAAATCTTACATATGAACGGCGTAAGTGTGCGTAACAAATCGTGCCAAATGACAAGAATGCATCTCGTGCCAAACATTACCGTGATTATAAAACCATTGTTCTCATTATATGTGGATTTCGTGTTTAAAAAACGAATTTTAATACATACATAAAGCTCAGTTAAAAATTGATTGGCATGCTGATTTATGGGTAGGTACATGCGAATTTGATTTAAGAAATCGTTTATACTTAACTTTACTATATATGAAATACATACATATGTAAATAGACTACATACATGATACGAGTGTACAAGATTAATTGAATAAATAAAAAAAAATAGTAGCAGATATCGTACTAATAAGTAAGATACTTACCTACCTAAGTAATTAAGATACGTTCGTATATGATATGCATATGAACGCTATGACAATCAGCTTTTTTTTTGACAGTATTTCTGTCTGTATTCAATAAAATCTCTTTAAATGTGATTTCTAAGCCGCATTCAACGGCGCAAAATCCATTGAATCGTATTGCCTGTTTGTGATGATGACTATGTAAAGAAAAGTGCGTATGTAAAACAATTTAATAATCAACGATATGTGTGATAGCTTTGAATCATAGTGTATCGGAGCACGTGTTCAAATTAACGGGGTAGAAAACTTTCGCCATTTCAGGTTCGATATTTCAGGTTCGCAACCAGTATCCAACGTTTCCTAGTGCAGAAATCAAATACACTTTAATATCGCTACAAGAAAAGTAATCAGTGCAATTTACATAATTCATCGTTGTTTCGAAATACATATGTAGAAAAATGGCTTACATACGTTGGAAGAACACATTTCCCTTCCTGAAATACGCAATGGCTGTGTCATTTACATATGTACTACATACATACGTATGTACATACGTAATTAGAAGAACAAAAATGAATTGGAGGGAAAAACTGACTATGATATATTATAATGGTTCCGGTGATTATTCCGCAAAAGGCGATCTCACGTGCGTCACTAAAATGTCGATCACGGAACATCTAGCACCCAAAAACTCCATAAATCCAGAGTGCCAGATTTCCGTATTCGCGATTTTTGTAGCAACGATTGTCGTTCGCGCGATCGCAATTTGTGCAATAATCCGTTGTGCACATAATTGTGAAATCGCAATTCGAATCAACGAGATTTATAATTTATCAATAGTTTAAAGTTTAATTGAAAAAAATATTTTGTTTTTGTCGGCCGATCATGTGATCGAAGTGATACGCCGCGTCTCTTTCCACGATATACGATTCCAAGGGGAGAAAGAGAGACGGAGCATGTTAACGACATTCAAACGCAGCACACGCGCAGTACGTGGGCACGCATTAGGCTATTATTATATACGATGATATACATACATATGTACATATCAGATAATAATGTGTAATTATTTTTTATCATATTTTTCTTTTATTTTTATGAATGCCATTGTTCTTCCTGTAACGTCATAATGGTCTAAAACTATAAATAAATTATGTATGTATGTAAATACTATGTAGGTATATATTGTACGTACTACATATACTTGAGAGCTTAATCTAGAATTGATAGTGATGGCGCATAATTAAGCTGATTGGACATTGATCCAGTGAACTCCTGGAAAATTTTATAAACGGTTCTCAGTGCGTGTTATAATCATACAAATCGCTTTCGAAATTAACATTTTTTTCAATTAAAAAAAAAAGTGAAAATGCGTATCGTTTCACGCAGTAGCGATTAATTACGTATGTATGTAATGGAATTTTTTTTCAATAAATTAAATACTTATCTATGAATATATATGTACTTATACATACATGTAGCACTTTTATAATTCCAACAATCTCGTTGGAAAAGAATGTTGCGAAAAAATATTTTTAATGTAATATATGTATGTATATACAGACATACAGATTACTATATATGCATATATGTATGTACATACATAGGTATAGGCAGGGCTTTTTTTCTCATTTAACGCGATGGAACGGCGTTCCAGCAGCTTTTTGTCTCTGCATTTTTTATGTTTCAAACGAATATACCATATAATATAATTTGAATATAATCTTTTCCAATAAAAACTTGACAAGAAGTGAGTTCCGGCTCCTTTTTTTCCAAAAAAAGCCCTGGATTTAGTTATAGTTTATGTACGAGTACATGTGAAATTTACATAATATGTATAATATTTATTTATGTACACACATATGTATGAGTATTAAAATTTTATATTTTTAATTTATCTATGTACGTACATAGTAACAATAGATGAAGTTTTGTGATCATGCGAAAATTCGAACTCGAGATTTTGACTGATTCTAACTCAGAATCGATCACTGATCACGTTTTAATGATCTAGAAAAAATGTTTGTGTGTCTGTGTATTTTGGGGATTTTTTGAACACCGTTAGTTCTATCGAACTGAAACTTAGTATTGGTTACTGAAATTTTTATGGACACGACGTAATTTTTTTTCAAATTTTTAAGTTGACCGGAAATGGTACCTCCTTTTATAGTTGTCCCTTTTTTTTAGGTTTTTGAATTCAATTATCTCCCAAACCGCTAACTGAATCGAACTGAAATTTTTTCACATGTAATAGAAATTATAAATTTTATAACCTAATATTTTTATCTGAACCAGTAGTAGTACTTTTACTCTAGAGAGTCGAGGTTCTTTATATTTTACTCGGAAACCTTTTAGTTTATTGAACTGAAATTTCATATCTATCAGTTTAAGCTTAATACCAAGATATGTATAAAATTTGGTAAGCACCCGTCAACCGGAAGTGGCAGTCTTGTTCGATTTTTCTTCCACTATTTTTTTCGACCCCTTAAACATGTGTGATCTTCACGAAAAAAATGAGTAATTCTTGTATTAATGTGATGAAAATAAAAAAAAATATTAAATTTTATAAACCGGAAGTGGGATTTTTTTCTCTTAGAAAGGTCAAAAATGTTGTCGCCACTACTGTTATAGCTATTAGTATTTTATAATGTCGTATGTGTGAATGTGTCTGTACGGTTCAATATCGAGTTTTGTTTTGTGACCTTCTTATATTCCTCAAATTCATATAAAGTCATGGGTTGGTCACATCCGAATTTTTTAAATCTGCAATCTTCATTTATTAGTTTGAAAGATTAAACTATATAACATATGTATGTACATATAAAATCAATTTCGTAAATATGTATATGCGTGAAATAAATTGATACAAATTTAAAAATTTGATGAAATATGTACGTATATGTATATGTAGTACATACATATGTTCATAGGTGATGGTGTCAATGTCAATCAAAAATTAAAATGTTGACATTATATTATATTTCATATATATGTACATGTATGTGCATAATACTGTAGAACAAGAGGTTTATTTAAATATCATCTTACCTTCAGGGTGGTTTGAATTTTTTTGTAAATTGAACTCTAATTCAAAATAGTTAGCTATGTATGTATGTACATACATACATATGTAAGTAGGCGCAATCGTAACGCAAAAGGAAACTCGGCCATTACCGGAAGAGCTACCGGTCAGTAAATAAAATTCCCTACATGCGCCTTCATGTTGCAATTTCAATACAAGTACGATGGAAAAAATGCGCAATTATTAAATAATACACCCGTCGATGAAGCAACGATCGACCATTTTGAGAAATTCAAAGTTATCGAGCGTAAAACAATGTGTTGTCAGTGTTTGCGCTTTTTATTTATTTTTCTAGCTGACTTTTATTATCCAATAGCTATACATACATATGTATGTATATGTGTAAGTATGGATAAAAATTTCAGTCTGACTTTGAAGATGATATATCAAAAGATAAACATATAATGGTTAGCCTTGCAAAGGTTATAAAAAGCCAAGTTCCCCATTGTTTTATAAATTGATTTTATTTTATTGTATGTAGAGTTTTTTGCAAATTATACAAAAACCATGACATTGAGATTTCACAAATAAATATGGATGAGTTTTTGTAATGCTACATTAATTACACTTTAAAATATGTAATTACTTGCGAAAATAAAGGAAGTATGTAAACAGGTTTTCCAAAATTATTCAAATGTTAAAAAATTAAATTCTTGTAAATTTGCGTGAATTGTTTTGTTGTGTTAATCGTACGGTATTTGAAAAATTTCATTTCAATAAAACTTTTAGTTGTATACTACACCCTAACTCTCCAATTATTTACGCAGTATACAAAGATAATCGTTTTTTAGGTATCCTTTATACTCCCATTAAGATTTATTTAAAATGTATGCATTAAATCCATTGAATAGTGATTTCACTAATTTATCTGTTCAATAATATTTTGATCGTTGTTTATATTTACATATACATATGTATACCAAAATGTTGATGTAATCACTAATTAATATCACTTTCAATTCAAAGTAATCACATTATTTATTTATTATCACTTATTATCCTTTGCCAGTCTCTATCTAGATGACATTTATTAATTATTTGGATAATTGATGTATACATATTTAGTTCATTAAAGATTATTTATTTATAAATTGCATAATATCAATGTTTATTTAATGAAAAATTCAAAACAAGATAGTACAGTATGTCTACGTCAAACGCTAGCATTATCATAATTTGAAATAAAATAAATATTTTCAAATCATATTAATTGTATTTATAAGATTATGTGTATGTACATACATACATACTCGTATGTACCTCTCTTACACATTGTGCACTCCACTCCGTGTGCAATAACCTTTTTTGCATTGCCAGAAAAAAAACAGAAATCGTGCAATGACGAAACACTATGATAATTTTGAGAAAAAATGGCACACTTATTAATGGTGCGGAAATTGTGCTCTTTAAAAAATAAGTAGATTCGGATATGGACGATGAAAGTTGCGTTACGTGCACTAACCAAGTACCGAATAACTGTCAAGTCGGGTAAGTTCAACTTTATCAAACATTCAAAATTTATGAGTTTTATAGTCGTTTATCATAGTAGTTTTTAAGCATTATAAGTGATTGTGAGTAAATCTTCGGCTGCTGACATTAATAAATCGCATCAGCGTCCTTGTGATTCCATTTCAAAAACATCGTTACCTCAGCTGTCAAAATGATTTGGTCCTAACATAATCGTTTTCAGTAGCGTATTCTGTATGCATTGAAATTAATAAAACGATTACTCATTGTGTGCTTAAGAAGTTTTAATTGAGAAACTCCCTCGATTCATCCAACCCGAATTGATGGTTTACGCAAGAACTTATTTATACATTAGTTTTTTGCTCGTTACTTGACTATGTAAAAGCTACTTTTTGATGTATTTTTTTCGCATTTTGCAATTTTCGCAACCGACGATTATAATATTCCAATTCTCTTTCATAAAATTTTAATTGCGAAAAACACTGAACATTTTTATTCTCAATCGCGGCTTCTCCATAATAGAAGTTTCTCCACCTATCCATTCGTACTAGCGATAAAAATGATCGAGTTCAATATTATATTATCAGAAACAACTGAGTCTATGACCTCACAAAATCGTCATATTATATCTGAACCCATTCCTCCATTAGGGTGACATAATTTTTGAACTACCTCTCAGCTTAATTGGTTTTTTGTCTTTGCGTAATAAAATTGAAATAATAAAACATTTTTTCATAAATACTTATGGAGATATGTATGTATCTATATATATATGTAACTATAATATACACATACATGTATGTAAATCGATTTCAATTAGTAATGAAATATTTTTAGAAGTAAAGTGGACATAGGACGAAAATAGGACATTTTCAACTAGTACACATGGGGTGACAGTTTGTCTCCAATACCAGGACCAATCCTAGAGGAAAACATAAAATCGGATTAAAATCTTCAACTGGTCACGATTAATCGGGTGTAATGTTGTCAGGTGATTTTCTAGTAAACTGATTTATTTGAATCCTGAACAATTTAAGTATTATTCACGATCAGGCTTGAGTCTAATTTACCATGTATGTATTATATCTTCCAAACCTTTTTACAACCTATGTAGTTCTATATAAGATTGGGCTCTCTGTCTTTACGATTTTGGGTAGGCAAATAAACAACAGACGAGATCAATTACTTGTACACATCAAAAAGTATCTATGTTTTATGGTTCTGCACGAGTTCACAACGCGACCGCTACTGTACACCTTTGTGAAACTTGTTTTGTAGACCTTCACATGGGGTTGTCGTACTAAATATCAACTAGATACTTTTCTGTAAACAATCTGCAACTAATTATTCAATATTACGCATTCTTATTTGATCTAATTTTCGCCATGGGGTTATAATGACCGCCCCAATTACAAAATTCATACGTTATGACGTATTTCGCAAGAAATATTCTTATTTTTGTCGAAGTGCATGTAAAAATTATATGTACGTTCAATTACATTTAAAATATCAAATTAAGCAACTACTCTTTGTGAAATAAACAGACGAAACTGTTACAATAATTGTAATTTTAATGTAATGAAAATAAAGTTAAAAATTTTATATACAATATATATATACATCTGTATGTATATGTATATGTATATACACCATTAAAATGATTAAAAAAATATTTATTTATTGAAAATTTTGTACCATTATAACATTGCATGTCACACTATTTCGCCACAATGATCACAATAAAACCAATTTAACATAAATGGGGTGGAGGGGGGTATCTTGCACCTTCAGCCAACTGCGAGTTCCAAGTTTATGACGATATCTGGAATCATTCAACTCTGAGCGAACCTTCGCAAATACAGGAAGTGCTCTAAATTCAAAGAACTCCAATTGAACATTTTTGGTTGTTTTGCATCTTAGTGGAGGCTTTAATCGACCTTCACCGTCACTATATAATCAGTCACCTTTGATTAGGCAGTCCACTTACCATGATGTACGGCAAGTTCTGTAATGACCTCATTCTCTATCAATTGCTAAGTCTCTTTTCTTTTCTGCGACACTACCAGATTGCCTTCGGATTGAGAATGTTCTTATCGGCATTAATGTAGTTGTAAAACGCCCTACTCGGCTTATTTTTGAAGCGAAAAATGAAAATGTAAGTCTAATATTTCGTACGTCTTGTATTAATTTGATTCGTCTCATTAAAAAAAAAACATAAATTGACCTTGACGACGGCCTTGAAAATTTTGCTTCCATGTAATTTACGATTTTTAGTCGCATCGGTCAATAGTATTTCAAGTAGGCGTCGATTGTAAAGTTTTGCTTAGAAGTCAGAATTTGAAGCATCAATTCGAAGTTATCATTATGTTGTTGCACAATATGACCATTTTACTATGTAATATCTTAGGTAATTTTCTGAAGCTCAAGGTCATTTCCCTAATTTCTTCCACTCGTTTACCAAAATTGCACTTAAAATGCCACTGTGAGGCAACAGAGTCATTAAGATTTTTCTATTCGATCGATTTCAAAATAAATACACACTTTTTCGTAATCATTTTTTTTTAATATAAATCTACAGTAATTTCAGTGTCGAAATGCCATACGAATACTAATCACTTCAAGTCGTGTACTTGTTGTCTACATGCAATTAATTATTAAATTTGAATTTTTCTTGAATAATTTTAATACTCATGGCCCCCGTCACACAACACTATCTCCGAGCGTAATATCCGCCGCGGAACTGAACTGTGTATAGCAGTGGCGTGTCGTCATTGGACTATAAGGACTGGGCTAGTCCCCTAAAACCTTTCACCTAAAAATGAAGAATTTCAACAATTTGATTACAATACATTCAAATTGTTGTCCATATTGATATTTCTCAATCAGATTAGCGAAGTTCAGACACTGGAATCGGTCCTAATTGAGGTAGTGGTGGTGATAGTGGATTGTCATGGTATGGTCGGCCGCGGCGTTCGCTTGTACGGACTCGCCGTCTCAATTATTTTCCCTTCGCGGTACAGGAGAATTATTATGTATGGGTGTTCCATCCAAGATAAAACATTGATTTACTCGTCTCTTCAAGCGTTTATGGAATTTTTACTAAGAATATTGTGATTTATGTCTATTAAACATCATTCTAAACTATTTTTTTTGCTAAAATAAAAAATAAAATAAATAAAAATATTTATACATAACTTTTTGAATACAAATATGACAAATGACTCGGTTCGCGAAACGATTCCCTCAGAACAAATCGTGCGGAGACAAATAACGAGGTCTTTGGAATGTTGCATTCTCGATCATTCAGAAGATTAAGTTGTTTGAAGACAATCAATGTGTTATTAAGAAAGGTAGGCTACTTGGGATATTTCTGTTAGTACAAATATTAAAAATATATTTTTTGCCCATACCTAGTCCTCTGTTTTAAAAGTCATGGCACGCCACTGATGTATAGGTATAATACCATGCATATATGTATATTGTGGTTCGGTGATTATTCCGCAAAAAGCAATTTTGAGCACGTCACTAAAATCTCGATCACGGAACATTTCAAAAATGTTCTAAAAATAATGCAGTTTATAAAATGTATTTTTCTCATCCAGGTCCTCGATCTCTTAGAAAACTGTTCAAGAGCCTTTCATTTACTATAATATCCTAGTTATTGCGTTTCCTGGAGCTCACGATTCATTATTGATAATTTGCGAAAACACATCAAAAATTTATACCGTGACCCTGCGTTAGCAATATTTTTCTCTTCAGCCTCTTTAACGCAATTTTTTTAGCGGATATTTGACGGAGAAACAAAAAAAGATGCTAACGATATTAAAATTGATGCTCCATTATGAGATGGCTTACGGTCAAAATTGTTTTTTACGGTTGGATCTTAAATGGATTGATTACACTAGTATTATAAACCACAAAAAATAACCTTTTTTTGTCGCCGAAGTAAATTCCTCACAAACTTATAATTACACGCCATTCTGCATAAGTATGTATTTTTAAGTACATACATATGTATATGTAGATACAATGTAAAATATTTTAGAATTTTAACCAATATTATATAAGTAATCTTTTATGTAGAAACAGTCAGAGCACATACATACATACATATGTAGGATTGGCAGTTCCAAAAGATAATAGTCGATTACTGATGTACACACGTATGTACACATGAAAATCAAATTTCATGTAACTTGGCAGTAGGCAAACTCTGGATCTTGATTCATATTGGCCAGAACATTGGAGCTGATCAATAGGAATATTGCATTTTTACAAGCTTTTTATTAGTTTCACTGACTGCGTTTCATTGATTTGTGAACTGATTTTGAACCACTCCCACTTTTCCGATCTCTTTGATATTTTTTCGAAATACGGGGTTTGTTGTCGTTAAAGTACATAAGCAAATGTCGCCGACATAACTCTAGAGGAATTTAATAATTAATGAAATCATCGAAATTCAAATCAAATACATCTTTTCGCCCTCCCTACTTAACTTCTACTTTCTGCATAATCTCATATAAACTTTATATTACAAGCTGTCACACTTTATCATATACATATTTAATTCACTAATAGATTATATAAATAATTATTATTCCTATTGCCATATTATGAGGAATATATGCTTTGTGGAAAAGTTTTACTAAAATATATAAACTTTTGAGAAATAGCAGGTAATCTATTTGGGAAAAGTAGGTATACATAGCGGAAAATTCGGAATTAGCTGAATTTACAGTACATAAATTTGATATCATGTACCGGATGAAATGGAATTTAGCCGTCTCAGTCTGAATCTCATTGTAAAACTCGATTTGTGGCACGCTTATAAATATTGTGCGATACGCGGTTAGGTTTGTTATGTCACACGTAATTATGGAATACGGTTAAATTCTCGTGAGATTGCGTAGTTTCTAGATCGCAATTTCTCTTTCTCGAAGTTTTTCCATCGTCATCTCGTCTCGATGTGTCTCGAGTTCGGACCGAACCCTGCTCTTGGTCATTTGCGAGCTGAAAAAGTTGCAAAAAAGTGACAACGACAGCGCACGTCATTAGTGGTTGACCCAAAAATTAAATCGGATTTTTTTTAATGCGCCATTTTTACCCCTTAATGCCTTCGGTCATGGGTTTATAATCGAAGGTATTTTCATAATTGAGAAAATAATTATATCGTATCACAAATTTATAATATTCACGAGCGAGAGGTTACATACTAAGACAGATTAGGAAAATTCCATTTTTATTTAAGATTCTTAGGTTGACAAATAAATCTAATTTTGCCGGCTTCGATCAATGACCTTTACGGGCATAATCGCAGTCGAAATGACCTCTATGGCCTCTTTACGATTTGTACTTCTCTACGACTCAATTTTACAATATATTGTATATGTATGTAAATTACATATGTAAATACTAAATTTTTTATTTTTATTTCTTTTTGCAGATGACTTGCGGCATAACCTGCGTGGACAACTTGTTGAATCGCTCCTTTTTCAAGTTAGGCTTGATTGTAGGCAGGCATCCAGGCTACTTCTTAATAGTTCCAGTGCTTCTTTCTCTTCTTTGCATCACTGGATATCAGCAGATCAAGTATGAAATCGATCCGGAGTATCTGTTCTCGCCGATCTACGGCGAGGGTAAAACTGAGAGGAACATCGTTGAAGAGTTTTTCAAAGTCAACTACACACACAGGTTTAACGTGGGGAGGATTACAAGACCAGGTGATTAGCATATTCAACCTAAATTAATATTTTGCCAAGGTTCAGAACTCAGAATATAAGCAACTGCTGTATATACAATAAATTCACTTTTATCAACAACAAAAAATCAATTAAGGATACTATGCACATATGTATGTATGGATTATATGTACATCAGTGGTTGCCACGCGGGCTTTTTTCGGGCGTAGTTCATTTGTCCAGTATTATCCTATTGGCCCATTATTTATCTATATATGCAGTGGACAGGGGTTTTTAATACATAATATGATATGTATTATAATAAAATAAATCACAATAAAATAAATAAACAAGTAGTATGTATTGTAATAAAATAAATCAATAAGAATGTAAGTATTTTCGTGCTAAATATTTAAGATTTCTAAGATTCTGTCGATTCCTTTTTTTCTTTGTCAAGGAGGTATACATACATACCTACTTTTGCATTTAAGTTTGCACTTAGGTATATGTATGTTACACCGAATCCGTGAAATTGTCTATTACACGCATTCGGCAAGGCATTTTTCACGCCGAATGCGTGAAAAATGCAAGCACGTTGCCCAGTTCACGGATTTGGCAAATTATTTGGCGAATGCGTGTATTCGGCAAGAATTTGTCTGCTCAAAGCATGGAGTCGGCAAATAGACAGCAGCGCTCCGGTGTTGTTTTTTAGAACTGGACAGCGTGGACAAATGTCAAAGTGACAGCTGAATGAGGGTGTTTAATTTAGTTGAATTTACATATTATTATGTATAATATGACTACATGCATATGTTTCGATCATCTCATATGACTTATACATAAATTAATGCCATTTTTATACATTTTGATCAATATTTTAACGGTGAAAAATATGTATGTAGTCATATTATACATAATAATATGTAAATTAAACATCCTTATTCAGCTGTCACTTTGACACTTGGTTATAATATAACACGCTGTCCAGTTCACGCATTCGGCAAAGAATTTACGGAATCCGTGAACTGGGCAACGTGCTTGCATTTTTCACGCATTCGGCAATTCTCTTGCCGAATGCTTGTAATAGACAATTTCATGGATTCGGTGTAACATATATACATATGTATACATTTAACGACATTGGTCCGTCTGTCCGTAATAAACATTATTTCCTGTTTTAAAATATTCGGCTCCTTTGAGAGTATTATTTTGAAATAAAATGAAAATCCTTGCTAATAATGTCTTGCTTGCAGAAAAAAATGTTTAGTTAACAGTAATTTCATACAAATATTATCTCAATGAACGGGCATAACAGGTACTAATATACCATAAGTATTCATTGCAGTTACATATTTCTATTCAAAATATGCAAGAACAATATCAATTTTTTGGCTAATATTCGTCTTTTATTAGTCGAAAAAAAGGGTTCACGCCCAAAATATAAACTACGTCGTTATATAGCCCGCGTGGCAACCATTGATGTACATATGTACATACAAATCTAAGAATATATTATACAAACATTTTTTTTTTAATTTTATTTAGGAAAAGATCAAAAAATTTTGACAAACTGTGCAGATTTAATTTTATCATCCAAATAATATCAAAATAAAATAGACCACGGATCTAGCAGTTCGCATCGGGTCATGGTACAAATTTCGAGATACTACGACAAATAATATGTAAACGAATGTAGTTAAAAATTACGCAAACACACGTTGGAATAGCGTGGGGGATGATTTTTATGCGGTTTTATCGCAAGCTCGCTGATAAAGTGCTAAAGTGCAACTCTGGGAGCGTTCGCTTTGTTTACAATAAAAGAGTGATGCAGTCGTGTGCTCATTATGCACAGCTGTAATGCAGTTTATGTTATTAAACCAGCCTCGAATCAATATCAAATACACCACAGCTGCTGACAATTTGATTTCAGCTCCTTTTGTGATGACCATAATAAAATTGGTATGTTGTAATATTTACAAAGATAGATTAGTTTTTGACTTCAAATATTAATCAAGGCAACAAAAACACTCACGGTCGTATTAATTAAAATTTCAATGTTATTTTTTAATTATCTGACATTGTGAATTTCATACAATTGTTTATTTTAGCAAATTTATCGACAAATTAATTAAGCATTTAATATTTTTCCTATATAAATATTTTAATGACTTATCATACATAGGAGACTGTAAGTTGCTAATAATAATAATGTATTCATTGAAAATTCTTTTGACATATTGAGTATGAAATTATCATTTAATGGATCACTAATTGAGTTTCTTAGAATAATAGTGACAAATTTATGTGATCAAATCCATATACACAATAATTTATTTAGAAAGGTTCAAAAAGTCAACACTTTCATAGATTAAATCACCTGTCAGATCGATGACGATCTTGCGTATCAGGTGCGAAAAAATCATTTCTTCATTTTATATTAATAATTTGATGTGTTGTATGTAACCAAATGTGCATATTTCTAGTTTGTTTTGAAAGGGGTTTATTATGAATATTTCAGACATCACTGTAAGATAATCTTATTTTACAGTTGGAGTAGTTCAAAAGTTATCAATGAAGCAATCAAAGTTTTAAATTTGATTAAACATATGATGTCATATTGTTGTATAGTGACGAAACTGTTTAATCACATATTTTCGGAAACCTTGAAAATGTCAGTAGATCATTTCTAATGCACATGAATCCGGTTATAATTCGATTGGTCAATAATTGAACCTAGACCATCGAGATGTGGAATTGTTAGTTGCGCCACAAATTTATAAAAGTTAAGACATACGTACACACATACATACATACATACATAATCTAGCTAGATGCAGATGGTAGATTTGACAGTTTTTCGTCATATTTTTATTGGTTTAGTTGAAGGTAATGTTATTACATTTACAGGTCAATATTTGCATATTTGTATATTATTATAATGGCTAACCAACCATTTGTCCATTGGTATTGATTCAATCTAACTAGTAACATAATATTGTTTGTATTTTGTGTTCAGGACGTTTCGGACGCTTGATAGTCATACCCAAAGATGGCGACAATAACATGCTGAGAGCTGTAGTTTTCAAAGAGCTGCGAATACTCGATGAAATAGTCCAAAATGTAACTGCAGTCTGGGAAGATCAAACCTACTCCTATGGCGATATTTGCGCTATGTGGATGGACCATTGCTTCAGCAACAACATCCTCAACTTAGATTACATCATAGATGAGGTAATAATAAATTGTATAATACATTAACATTTATTTGCCATTAAAAACCTGTAAGTACTAACACTTTTTCTAAAAATTTAGGTTGAACAGAAGACGTTGAATTTAACGTTTCCAATCATGTTCAATCCCGTGACTGTGGAAACTCTGGTCTTTCCCGTGTATTTTGGAGGTACAGTAGTTGAAGATGACTTCATCATCAGCACACCTTCGCTGCAGCTGGTCTATTTCGTTACGGCTGATACTAAAATACAAGATGCCAAGTATGAACACATTCAAGTGTAGATTTTTTATGCAGTCTGTTTGTTTGTGAGATTTTGATCATTTATTTTGATTTTAGGGGAGCTGCATGGGAAGACGCCTTCTTGGATGCAATGGGACATGCTGAAGATTCTGGTATGTTCAAGCATATAGCAGTGGCCAGATTCGCTTCTAGAACTCTCGATCACGAACTGGAAAAGAACACCAGAACTGTAGTACCTTTCTTCAGCACCACCTTCATCATTATGTGCCTCTTTTCCATCATCACATGTATGATGTCCGATTGGGTGAGTTTATATTACAAAAGGCGATTTTCAAAGGCCTTTTCACGAATTAAAATAAAGTTATACATGTTATATATAAATATAGTGTAAGGTAATTTGTAGGCGCGCGCGCATATTAAAACGCTCCCCGTTCACTCGCGTCGAAGTGATGAATGAATGTGTGAGTGTGTCTTCGTGGATGTGTGTATGTAGGTACGCTCCCGCGCAGTGCATCTGACGCTGACGCCACCCGTTCCAACTCGCTCAATATCAGAAGCACATGTCAGACCCCCCCCCACTTCTCCGCTAACCCTTTTCCCCGCGTCTCCTCGACACGACCGGTCGTCACGCGACATCCCCATGCATCAGCGTATACTCCTGGTATTATTATTTTTTTTTTAATCAGCATACTTGTTGATGCACTCGCACATATGTACATACTGTACAACCAGCAGCATGGACTAGTGGTCAGCATATCTTACTATGATCAGTGTGGTTATGAGTTCGAGTCGCACTGCGTGCTGCTGGCCAGACCTTGGTTTGTAACCAGGTCAGTCGTTTCTTATCAGAGTTTGCCAATTTTTTTGATTTTCATTGAAACAATTCCTGCAAAATTGGCTTTCCCTCCCAATTTCTCTCGCGAAATCTTGAGTTTTGATGCTATATCTCAGGATTCACCGGGTTTCTCGCCATTGATGTCTCTGTGGATGTTTAATGTATAAATTCGTATTGTTGTATAAAAATGGTTATTGATCGTATTGTATTCGGTGTTTGTTGATCGTATTGTATACGATGTTTGCAATGTCTGACCATATATGTCATGCACGGTTTCGAATTATGTATGAAATATATACATATACATACATATATACATACTTACAAACATACATACATTGTGTCCGTTTTCATATATATACATATATATTATATTCACTCATAAGATTAGCAAGAATACCAAGTTTAGCAATGGAATAAATTCCATCTATGTACATGAATATCACAAGTTTTCTTTTAATAAGTACTAGACTTTTGATTTGCTTCATATTCAATATAATCTTATTATATAATCATTGGATTTATGATTATATAATAAGATTTATGATATAATCATTAATCCAAATCATAGACTTATTCATCAACGATGTATATTTTCCATAATTACAAGTTTATTGTAATGAAACTTTCTTATATTCAACTCACTGTATGAATTCCAACATAGAACCACCCCCATTCCTTAGACAAGGTGAGCAAAGGCTAACAGTCAGAACACAATCATCTTTTTCATGGATTGTGGGCCTTTGTAAATGGAATGACTTCTCGT
Organism: Arctopsyche grandis; assembly: GCF_051622035.1. Classification (NCBI taxonomy): domain Eukaryota; kingdom Metazoa; phylum Arthropoda; class Insecta; order Trichoptera; family Hydropsychidae; genus Arctopsyche; species Arctopsyche grandis. The sequence goes on from NC_135357.1 coordinate 24,556,893, forward strand.
AACAAAACTGGCTAAAAAAATATTATTATTGATGTTAAATTTATGTATTGATCAGGTCCGTTCCAAACCGTGGCTGGGATTGCTGGGTAACTTTTCAGCAGTGATGGCGACAGCTTCCGCCTTTGGAGTAGTCATTTACATGGGGGTAGATTTCATCGGCATCAATCTGGCAGCTCCCTTCCTCATGATTGGTAAGTCTTCGTTTTGAAAACAACATAGCAAATGCACTCGTCCTTGCCGATCCACCGTAGATACAATGCATATTGCATTTGCATACTCATCGTCGAACGTGCGTGTCGTTGCATACTCATATACCTAATACGTACTGCTACGTTCGCTTTTCATCGCGATTTCCTTCTAAAACGTGGAAATGTGAGCGAGTGATGCAACGCCCGTAAGTTAAATGCATTGCACAAGTCGAATGCGTTATTTAATGCGAATGTGCAATATTTCATATCGGCGAGCGCGTTAGCGGACCGTCTCGATCGGATTAAACGGATCGCTTTTTATTATTATTTCTTTTGTGCGAATCGAATTATTCATCTGAGACATTTGAGACAGAGTTTGAGGCCATTTTGTGAAAAATATTTTATGAAAGTCTGCAAAATATGATTTTAATTGAAAACATATACGTATGTACATATTATATGCATTTTTGTACTAAGGTCTAATGTAATATTTATTTAATTGTGAGTGATTTTTATTATTTTTAATGCAATTCATATATCAATCCTAATACGAATGACAAAATATCATTATGTAGATGAGGTCAATGAATTTCTATACATTCCTTTTACGATTGTTGATGAATTTGGCACATGTCCTAAATACAGACCCTCGTTTTTTATCATCGCATGTCGAATCTCTTTATTTAGAACAAAATATTATATTCAATTGTAAAATTCAAACGGGCAAAACTTGATCAAAAATGATTTGAAAATTAGTACTTCAAAATAAAAGAAGTCTAGTTTTGTGATATTTCGGATTTAAACTTCTGTTTGGATTTAAGTATTTAATTCAAATTTATTTAAAGTGGACAAAATTGAGCTACAAATATTAAATACTAGTTGTTTTGCCCGGCTTCGCTCAGTATTTATAATATAAACAGATTAAACATGGCGAATCTAATAGTAAATATTAATTTGTTTTTTTATAAAATTTATTTGAATCGAAAAAAAATCAATTCGTCATAGAGATTTTGACTTATTTACGAAGTCCCCCGCCCCCCAGCGCCCCACGTCCCCCATCCCCATGTCGTTATAGAAACTTTCCCAAAAATTCCCAACCAACATTACATATTTACATACAAAGTCTCTTTCGAAATTATATACTATCTATTGGCATTTCTATATACATATATATTATTTATATAGACGACGTGGACTGGAATATCTCCGTATCGTATGGAATAAAAAAGTTATTATTATTATTATTATTTCTTTCGAATCAATTAATACATATTTGTTTTATAAATGTCAAGATTAATACAATAGAATACAAGAGAATAGGTTTTTAAATTTAAAACTATTATTTTTAGGGCAGTTTGCAGAAATATTTTGTGACTTTGGTCCAGGATTAATTGAATAAAATATATTGTATAATAAAATGACCGTCGAAAAGACGACAGTATTTATTTAAACACATTTTAAAAATTATTAGATATTTTATTTTTCATAATCATAAATTAATCAAATTTTACGACTAAAATTTTAAAACGCATCATTACTATTGATAATTTTTCGTTGCGCGCTTTTTCTGATGCACCCTTTTACCTTGCACGCTTTTGTCGTTGAGTGCTTTGGTCGTTGTGCGCTTCTGTCTTACGGGGTTTTGCCCGACGCGCTTAAGTCTCACGCGGCATTGACGCTGCGCGCTTACGGTGCCGCACTTTCGTCGGTGCGATTTTATCCCGCGCGCTTTTGACTGGACACAATAATTCTGAGCTGTGTCAAGAATTTGTGGCGAATTGATGACTGCCGTTTGTATTGTTTCCATCAGACATTTCGTTAAGGCGACACGATTTCTTTTAACTGTAGAATTATGTTTAACCCGGGGAGATTTCGTTGTTTTGATACCAATGTATTTTTCAACACTGACGGTCGAAGAAACTGGAGGATCATGGAAATGAACTCGTTTTTTTTTCTGTAACACAATAATCAAACCTTAATTATAAATAATAACGCAGTGTACACAAAAATTAAGGAAAAATATTTACTTTGGAAGATGGAGAAGTTTTAAGATCATAGTTTTTCAAATTTCTTTTCAATACAGATCTTAATTTAGTGAAATCTAAAAATGGTTGATTGTCGACCGGGAAGGACTCCAGCGTTTGTTTGTTCATTTTCCGCGCAATTGATAGTGCTTGAATTTGAACCAATCCACTTTTTTCCAAAATTGGTTCTTTTTGATTAGCTTTACGTGTATTCGATTAAATCAACAGATTTAGTTTGAATATTGGGATTTTTGATATTACGCAAATACGTATGTCTAAAAAATTGTCAACAACTGAATTAAAGTAAAAAAAAAAAAAAAAACAAAAGTTTTGATTTAAGAATCTTATTCAAATTTATTTAATACTGCTTATCATTTAAAGTGAACGAAAATTTGAAGTATGAATATAAAATATTTGTTTTCTATTGCCATTTCTATATATTATTTATATGGGCGATGGGGAATGCACTATTCTCCCTATCGTATGGAATAAAATAGTAATTAATATTATTATCAGGGCTTTTTTTTTTGAAAAAAAGATGCTGAAACTCTATTTCAAATTTATTATTAGAAACGATTATATTCAAAATATAATATATTATATGGAATATTTTTTTCGAACGTAAAAAATGCTGAGAAAAAGGTGTCGGAACGCCGTTATTATTATTTCTTTCGCATCAATTAATACATATTTGTTTTATAAATTTCATTCAAAATAAATATTTAACTTGAATTAATATTTACTTTTGGTGCAGTTTATGTATCTGTATTTTTATATGAATCTTTATTTCTGCACGAGTCAATTTTCCTACTTAGAGTATAAATTGATTTAAATTGTTACAAAACAACACAACAGCGTAATTTTGTTTCATCAATTTTTTTATTTTGAAAAATTTTCCAAACAAAATTTCACTTTTTTCTGACTTAGCTAAAAGTGGAAGTCAAATTTATCTATGGAAAAGTTTTCAAGATGAAGAAAGTCTAGAATTGCCCTTTTTTCCACTTGAAGTTTCAGCCAAGTTTTTTGTCCTAGACTGCTACTTGTTTCGCCATCGTATATTTTCTTTTTAATATATTTTAATATACTTATTGATTGATTTTGTGTTTATTCGTGGAACTTTTAGATTTTGTGTGACTTGCTAATGAAATACCTATACAAAATGAGGTCGAGAAAGCGAATAGCGGAACTTACCCTCTGATCTAGTATTACGTTCTGCGACTAAATAGTGTCAACTATCAATTTATCAAACGCCACAACGACGATGACCATACAACGAGATTATCACCGTTTCACCCCGAAAACCAGTCTCCAAACAGTAACTAGCATTTTCATAGTGACGACGTGCATGTGAATTATATAAACTTGCATTTTACGTAATATTATGCGGTGAAATGCATTCATGTTGGGCAACTTTGGACATAATTTGCGGCAAGCCGCATCGACATTGTTGGATAGCATGGAAATTAGTCTTGGTCCATTACGAATGTAAAACGTTTAATCGGCGCGGTTTAAGATTACCAAGATAGTATTAGTGTAGTTATATTAATATATTTGTAATCGAAGTTTATAAATAAGCTTTATAAGGGTTCATATCCTAAAATTATATTTGAATTTTCTGCATATTCATATATTTTAAATAAAAAACATTTTCTTTGATACATTTATTTGATATTAGTCGGAATTTTAAGGGAAAAATTAATGTGGTACCAGTGACGTGCCTTAGAAATCTCCCTATTTTTATCGCACAGCCTTGCTTTAGTGTGCGTGAGCAGGATACACAGGGACCGGGTATGACGACACATAGTCCCTTTGTATCCTGCTCGGGTCTACCTCGTTCCACAAACTTGCAATATCTCAAGACTTGTTTTCCCAACTTTTTCGGTGTATTTCGTCGTCGGGTTTGTATATATACAAAACATTTACGAAAATGTTTTACATAGTGAAATACGTATAACGTTAAACTCTTTGAATGCTGACCAACGTCGATCGGCGTTTTGCCAACAGTTCTATGAGCCTGAAATACGCCGATAGGCGTTGTTTTTTGAGTATGTAAAAAATAAACAAGAATGCTACCCGGTGAGCCTTTACAGGTAGCATTGAAAAAAATGCATTGAACATGGGTCGTGTAGTCCGTTTCAATGTTTATAAAGACTGGTTTACACCGGAATTTCTGAATTTATAACCATAGCAGAATTTCTCGATGGAAATCCCTAACTGCTGAGTATTTTAGGTCGTGAGCATTACATTTAAAAAAAATGAAGAAGATCGAACTAGTTTTGGAAAAATACATTCATTAAAAGACTTCCTTTGTTTATTTTATATTGTTGCAAGATATATTCGAGAGTCTAAATACACCTTTACAAAACTCGAAATCTTATATAGGGTTCGTTTGGATTAGCTACAATTTTTATACCCGCTTTGTATTGGTTTTCTAAATAATTCTAGTTGGAAATGTTGGCGAAATATTCAGCGTGGCGGGCTTTCAACAGAAAAGACGTGAGCACTCAAAGGGTTAAGAGATAAACATTAACTATAAAAAAAAATAATTTTTAAACGTTTTTTTAAATATTTTAAATGTGTGTTAATAGCTTAAAACTCTATGAATGATCAAAATATATCTCGTATATTAAAGATATTACATACATGTATACAAAAAACATCTTTGTATACAATATACAAACTCTTGTTTGAGCAGACGGAAAGTTGAGAAAACGAGTCTCGAGATATTGCAAGTTGGTGTAACTACATATTTCCTTCAAATTTTAACCAGTATCACTACAATCTTCGAAATTTTCTTATATCTACTATTAGAATACAGTCGAATACATATGTATTTGTTTCTAGAACTGTCGGTTTTGCAAGGTTGGTTTTTCTGTTTGCGCAAGCCGATAAAGTTCATATTATACCCGAATTTTGTATGAGTATTTTAGCCTTTGACCCAATTATTGTTTGAGTATTTGTCACCGGTTGGAGATAAGCCTATCGTTGTGTATCTGGTATTGTTGAAAAAAATATATAAACAAAACGATTTTCCACAAAATTGCCAAACAAATAAAACGCATTACACATGTTCACCATTTTCCCCATATCCCCTCAGTGCATGATGTACCAAGAGACAATGTCTGTATCGGCGAATCATTGCGTTGAATATTCGTATAAGGCCCGCCATGACGCACAGTAACTGGTCGCTTCCTGACTATAATTCCTAATGAGCGGTCACTAACCAGATACTGTTGTGGAACCAATTGAAACAATGACAGTTTTCGTATCATCAATAAATAAGCCGCGTTCCGAGCATTTCAGTCTTACTTCGTGACGAAACAAGTCTAATTAAAATAATCTGGTTGCACTGTTCAATTTTGACACCTTCACCACTTTGGAGTATCGTGAAGTATCCAATGTATGTATGTATGTAGGTACTACTTGGTGCCGTACTGCAGTTACATTTTAACCCATAATTATATTTAGGTTCGTGATTGAATAATGTATTTGTTCCACGTGGTAGACCTATACTATTATGTCTAGTTTAAACAATCGCAGATGAGACACGAGGACGACCTTTGAATTGGTGAAATTTATTTTGTCTCTGTGTCTTTGGTCGACGATAATAGCTACATAAATAGTCGGGGTCAGAAATTTTGAATTTTTAAAAATTTCCATTCTTATGCAATTTTTTTATGAATATCAGATAAAACAAGCTCAAAGATTATCAATAAAACGGGTCTACCTCACGGGCCCGAATGTGAAACGCCCGAAAACGCAAATATCGGAAGGCAAAGATCGAAAATCGAAAGATCGTAAGTCGAAAGATCAAAAAAAAGGGTGCATGGTAAACGGCACATACTCACTTAATTTGCGCGAACAGGATACAACAGGAACAAGAGGAACAGGCTTTTCCTCCCGTATTCTGCGCGCGCACATTAATTTTTTTGCACCCTTTTTTTGATCTTTCGACTTACGATCTTTCGATTTTCGATCTTTGCCTTCCGATATTTGCGTTTTCGGGCGTTTCACATTCGGGCCCGTGATGTAGACCCCAATAAAACATATAAGAGAATAGATTTTAAAATTTAAATCTGTTATTTTTAGGGCACCAACTTAATTCATTAATTGGATAAAATTTATTGTTTATTCGTCATTGCGCGTCTCAGTTTGTATCTCAATACAAATGGCGTGATTGGAAAGGTATAGGGCGAAAACACACAGCGATGAAGGGCACATCGTGTGCATGGCTCCCCGTTGTCGGTGGTCTCCTACATTTCTTCAAATATGGGATACACCGTTATCGATCACTGTCAAGCAAGGATACAATTTTACCGGAAACACCCCAGAGGGTCATTTTGGAGCGGGGCGTGCTGGGCGTTCCACGAATATGTGCAAGGCATTGTGCACGGCCCATTTTTTTCGTATGTTTAAAAGTATCTATAAAAAACGCGTGCCACGTGCACCGTTGTGTGTTTTCGCTCTAAAGTCGAAAAGCCATTGAAAGGAGCGGCACGGCAAGTCTTCGTGCCTTCCAGTCAAGGAAGGGCAGGGCGTTCCCAGTTCATTATTAATCCGTATAATTTTATTATTTCGACAACTTTCTCCTACATTTCTTCAGATATGAGATTAACCGTTATCAATCATTGTCAAGCTTATATCAATACAAGGTCAAAATTTCACCGAAAACACTCCAGGGGGTGTTTTCGCTCCGGTCTCACGCGGTTTTGACGCAGCGCGATTATGGCTCCGTACTGTCTGTCGGTGCGCTTTTATCCCGCGCGATTTTGACTGGACACAATAATTCTGAGCTGTGTCAAGAATTTAGGGCGAATTGACGACTGCCATTGGTATTATTAACATCAGACATTTCGCTAAGGCGACACGATTTATTTTAACTTTATCTTTAACTTGGGGAGATACAAATTTAATTTTCAACACCGACGGTCGAAGAAAATGGAGGATCACGGAAACTGGAGGATCATAGAAACGAACTCGTTTTTATTATTACATACCTCCTTTACGTTTCACATTGTTTTCGTATAAGTGGTAATTTTTTATATCTCTTATTTCTTATCCGATCGTTTTCATACTTTGCCATATTGCTCATTTTGGTCATCAATATACGTTAATGTATCGTCTGCCATTACGTTGGATATAAAATATCGTATTCAACGCGTATCTAATATCGACATTTTCGGGTTCGGTGACGTTTGTTCATCTAACCGGCTTTCGTCCCGTGTCTTCTAACCTGTTCGCCGTGATCTGGCCATATCAGATTTTAATTTCTGTAACACAATAATCAAACATTAATTATAAATAGTAAGGCAATGTGTGTACACTAAAATTAAGAAAAACATTTATTTAATTTGGACTAAGATCATAGTTTTTCAATATAGGAATTAATTTAGTGAAATCTAAAAAAAATGGTTGATCGTCGGCCTGGAAGGACTCCGGCATTTGTTGGGTCATTTTGTGTGGTCGGTGTTACTTTCGAATTGCACGAGGAGGACTCCGGAGTTTGTTCGTTCAATTTCCTCGCAATTAATAATGCTTGAATTTGAATCAATTCACGTTTTTCCAAGGCAGGTTATTTTTCTACATACCTCCTTTTATTATGATGTTTGGTTCTACATGCATTCGAGTAAATCAAAAGATTTAGTTTGAATATAGGGATTATTGATATTTCAAAAATACTTATGTCTAAAAAATTGTCAACAACTGAATTAAAGTTTAAAAACAAAAGTTTTGATTTTAGTATCTTCTTCAAATTTATTAAATATTGCCAATCATTTAAAGTGAAAAAATTGAGGTGTAAATACAATATAGTTGAATGCTAGTGCCATTTATTTCGAATCAATTAATACATATTTGTTTTATAAATGTCATTCAAAATAAATAAGAACTTTCAATGAATATTTACTTCTGGTACAGTTTGTGTACCTGTATTTTTGTAAGAACCTGTATTTCTATATGAGTCCATTTTCCTACTTAGAAAGTAAATCGATTTAAATCGTTACAAAACAACACAACGGCGTTGATGTAATTTTGTATCATCTTATTTTTATTTTGAAAAGTTTTTTGAGTGTCGATGGCTTCTAAAATATCTTTACGTGATATTTTACGACTGTGTTGACAGTGGTAGATACCGTTGAGATACTACATGCAGCTTAATCTGTTTCTACCTTTTTCTATGATTAATTGGAATAAATAGTAGAACAGGAATTTGAGGAACAGAAAGTTATATAATTCATAAAAACTTTGGCCAGTCAATTAAAAGCAATATGTATGTAAATTAATAGACCTTACTTATATGCCTTGTATATTAATCAGCATAAGTTCATAAATCTTTTTTGTACAATCTAATACCAAGATTCTAAAAGCCAATGAATTTTAACATAAAAAAAATCATTAATATGTAACAAATATTAAACAGTTCTTTGGGTGGATTAGATTTAAACTTAACTACATCGATTAGTAATAAAATTTTGTTTCCAAATGTTTCAGTATTTGTAATTTATTTGTGTTTTTTAGGTATTGGGATCGATGATACGTTCGTAATGTTAGCGGCGTGGAGAAGAACTTCAGTGAAATTAAGTGTACCGGAGAGAATGGCTCATACTTTATCAGAAGCAGCAGTTTCAATCACCATTACCTCGGTGACAGATATGGTTTCATTTTGGATAGGCATCTTCAGTCCGTTTCCTTCGATCAGAATATTTTGCATATATTCTAGTAAGTATATGATTTCTAAAATAATAAAAATTAATACTATATTGTCTATTATTTTTTAACTGTTTTGTTTTTGTGAAGGTGTTGCAGTATGTTTCACATTCCTATGGCATCTGACGTTCTTTTCATCGTGCATGGCTTTTGCAGGATATTGCGAGCAAAAGAATATCCATTCAATACTTTGTATCAAGGTGTTGCCCGTCTCCAAAGCGATAACAGGTATTTTCAATTGTTTTAAACGTAATGTTGACATTATTAAGATGAAATATATAACACTAGATTTTGTTTATAGAGCAACGTTCAAAGGTTTATCATATTATGTGCACTGGTGGAATCGATCCAGCTGATCCAGACAATCCCATAGATAATCGTGAACATATTATCATGGCCTTCTTCAGAGACAATGTGGCTGCTATTCTCAACAAGGGTTGGGTGAAGTTTTTCGTAGTTCTGATTTTCGCTTTGTATCTTGCCGGAGCTGGTTATGGTGTCACCACTATAAAGGAAGGATTGGAGAGACGTAAACTATCAAGAGCTGATTCTTATTCTGTTGTGTTCTTTGATATGGAAGATTTTTACTTTAGAGAATTTCCTTATCGAATTCAGGTCTGTATAATAAATCATTACTTACAATACTTTCGCATGAAAATCCATTTTTGTAATAATTTTACTATTGCAGGTTGTGATCACTGGAGCGTATAACTATTCTGACCCTGTGATTCAAAAACAAGTAGAAAATTTAACCCGAAACTTAGAAAATTCATCGTATATATCGGATCCATTATATACTGAATCTTGGATAAGATCGTTTTTGAGTTACGTCTCTAGGAATAATGAATATTTGAATGTTTCCATTGATACTGAGCCGTCGTTTATAGCAACATTGAAAGAAGTAATATTAACAGCTTAATATTAACATAATTAATTTTAAACACATCAATATAATGCCGAATTAATTTTTAGCTATGGTTATATCCATCAAACCCATTTTCTTTGGATGTCAAATTCAACGAAGACGAATCTCAAATAATTGCATCTAGATTCTTAATTCAAGCGGTTAATGTGAGCGATACCAATAGTGAAAAGGACATGGTGAAGCTATTAAGAAAAATATGTAATGAATCGCCTCTAAATGCCAGTGTTTTCCATCCATACTTTGTGTTCTTCGACCAGGTATTCAACAATACTCGTACTATAAAATTTTTATCTTTCATTATCGACATTATGCTTATGTATAACATTTATGTTTTGCAGTTTGAGCTGGTGCGTCCGGTGTCGCTTCAAAACATGATTGTCGGTGCGATTATTATGATGATAATTTCGTTCATCTTTATACCCAACTTCTTGTGCTCTTTGTGGGTGGCATTCAGCATCATATCTATAGAAGCTGGAGTTGTTGGTTACATGGCGTTGTGGGACGTCAATCTCGATTCCATATCTATGATCAACCTCATAATGTGTATTGGATTTTCCGTAGACTTTACCGCTCACATTTGCTACGCTTACATGGCGTCTAAGGCCAAACATCCAGACGGCAAAGTGAGAGAATGTCTATACTCATTGGGTCTTCCGATCATTCAAGGCGCCTCAAGTACGATCCTCGGTGTAGCAGCTCTTATATTGGCCGACAGTTATATATTTTTGGTGTTCTTTAAAATGGTATTTTTGGTGATATTCTTCGGTGCTATGCATGGCATATTCTTACTACCTGTACTATTGTCGTTATTTGGACCGGGATCTTGCACATCCTATAAAGACGAAGATGAAATTAAGATGTCGAAAGTAGAAAAGGCATTCCCCCTTCCTTATTGTATTCCACATCCACAATTGGTAATGAATGAGACCATGTATAACGGCAAAGCTTTCAAGAATACGGTTTTTAAAGGCTACGGAGATGAAAAAGATTTGGGAATTGGAACATCCGGTGAAGATTCCAGCGAAAGTAGTTCGAGCCAGTCGCAACGACGACGAGCTGCAGAGGACGAGAACACGAGGAGGCGTTATGAAGAAGGTTGGCGTCGTTCTCATCACCAAATAACGTCACAAAGTCAATTTGCACCACAACAATTGGATTTGTATGGATACGATGCTGAACGAGCATGGCATCGTCAACGGCAAGAAGGCAACCGACGAGCAGCTCACGATGATGCCAAGAGGAACCAACACGATGATAGGACTCGAAAACAAGACGATAGATCACGCGGAGTTCGAAAAATGTCTCCAAGTGAACGACCAGTCAGATCGCATTCAACACATGCGTTGCAACCAGCCCGAATCCCCCAACGATCATCCTCACACCACAATCTCCAGCATAAATACGTCGCAGAAATGAGATTTCCTTAAACTTACTATGCATACCTAGAGTAAAACTTTTAAGCCACTCCAAAGAACATTTATTGCTGTAAATACTATGGCAATTTTGCTCTTGTAAGTAGCGTCCGACACTTACACGTGTCGATGTGTAGACTTAGCTTTAAGACTGAAGAAATCGTACTAATAATGTGTACAGCTACGTCAGTCTTGTTTTAATTGAAGACATCAAGTGCATCTTAACGACAATTAAACTTTTACTAATGGACTTGTTAGTGTTTATATATTTGAATAAGTGCCTTATACACACCTCAGTGAAACACATTTGCTCATATATACAATCAAAAATGACAATATTGATAGTTAATTGTACATAGTTGTTTTATTTTTATTATTTAGATTTATTTCTAGATTATTAAGAGTCCAATAAATCTTATGATAAAGGGATGTATGGTATTTTTCGAGGAAAAAACATTTTTTTATATACAATCTTTGTTTAAACGTATGCATACTCAACTTTTGTGTATACTCAATCTAATCGACTATTGTATATATAACATTTTAATTAGATACAAGTTCACTTAACTAAATATGTAGATATATATATATATATATATATATATATATATATATATATATATATATATATATATATATATATATATATATATATATATATTTTAGCCACATTTTTTATTGAATATAAATTTAGTACTTTGGGGCACTTTTTGACTGAATAAAATAATGATTTTATTTAACAAGAGGCTACTGAATGGTTATGGCTATTTCTTCAATATATGTACTTCGACCTCGAGTTGTGAAATATTAAAAATAAAATTTCCAACAATGAAATAGGTTTTAAATGATATTGAAAATATTTATGATTAATATGTAAATATCTGTTGATTTTGATGTAAAAAAATTAACTTTTAATATAATTCCTATTCAAAACCTAACTATTCTCCAAATAAATGTGCAAATGACTATGTATTTTTAAATTATATTTATAATAACAGAGTGATGAAAGAAATGCTATTTTTTTTCTAATACACAAGGACTTCACGCTAGTATTTCTTTATGTAAATAATTTACTGAAAATTTGTTTCTTATGAGAAGCTTTTTAAATTGTATAAATTCCATTTGTGCATTTTATAATGAAAGCAATATATAGTGTAGTGATATTCAATGACAATATCAATCATCAATTTGAATTATTGCCTAAAATATGTATTTTTTCAGTGTACATTAAAATCAAGTACACGTTAAGTTCATCAAATCCATGCATTATTTATATGAATTTTTTGATTAAAACATTCTTACAATGTTTCAATATACCTCGTTACTTTAGCAGACTCTTCAGTTATCAATTTACATGTAAACCTGTCGAAAAAATAATTGAGTTATTGTCAAAATTTCAACATCTTTTCTGTATTACCAATGAAGTTTTCAGCTATTTTTTGACAGTTAACGAGTTTGCATGCATGTTTATGTATCTATTTATATCAACGATTTGTTACCGAAAGTTTTAATTTATATTGACAATTTTGATAATAAACCAGATGTTTTATTTAAAACACGCATTTTTAATTGTCCATGAAATACTTTAAAACAACGATTTATTAAAGACAAAGGGATGAATAAGGGAAATAAATGAAATTACAACGAAACACATTTTAAATGATCGTTTATATATGTTAAAATCAAAGTAATTCAGTCAACAATTTAGTAGTTTATAAAATAGCATAAAGCTTTAAGATCTAAATCAAATAATATAATGATGATATGTAGTCAGTCATCATTAAAAAATCAAATAAGATTTTTTATTTAAAAAAATATGTGATATCAAACAAAAGAATATTTACATTGTATTTGAATAAACGATAGAAAATGAAATCAATTCAATACACAATTTTAAATTGCATATTCAAAAGTAAAATAAAACAAATGAAAATTGATAATAAATAACATGAAAATGGCATAATTAGTTAACCATTACACATAATGGAGTAATTAATACTGTGGCAAGAAAATTGTAATGCGTCACAAAAAATATAAATGTACAAAATAGCGAATCAAATCAGTTATGAATATATATATACATACATTTGTGAACGTTTTTTTTTAAGTTTTGTATATTTACAAAGTTGTATCCGACACATCACAGATAGTTTCGATTAAAATAAAGTCGAACAAGAATAACACTTAAAAAAGAAAAAAAAAAGTACGAGGACCGAAAATCGAAGTCGTTATATAAAATACTGTAGGAATTTAACTTTCTAAAATTTTATCTAATGAATTGAGCATGCCATTAAAATCTGCACTTAATTTGTCCTTAAATGATTTCAGCAATGTATCACGGACTTCTTTTTCGGATTTATGTGAAGCGTTTAGCGATTCCATGACTTCCTTTTGCACATCACGATTGCTATCCATTTTTCGTAAGAGGTAACCAGTTATAGAAGTTAATGGGATATTGTCTAGAATGACATCAGTATCAGACACATTGATTACTAATTTTAAAGCTTCAATAGGATTTGCCGTAATTAAAGAACACATTGTTACTGGATTTTCAACACATGCATTAGCGCTTTCTACCAATATTTCAGATTTAGAATCCTGCAACATAAAAACATCAAAAATTATTTAAATTTGATTTATGATAAAACTCTACAATTAAGAATATTAATAAATGTAACTTACAGCAGAAATTTTATCACTGGATTCTGTTTGCCTATCTTCGCAATTGACCATTACATCATTCTTTTCAATTTCTTTGAGAATAACTTCAGTATGTTCATCAAAAACGAATTCATCCACTGTCATATTTTCATCAACGGTTTTTTCAACATTATCATCAGATACTTTAACGAGAGAATGATTGGCATCATCTTCTATTTCTACATCTTCCATGACTACAATAGAATCATCTTGTACGTTACCACACAAATTCTCCCTGTTTAACTTCGCCTCATACTCGGACAGTGCCTGCTTAACGGTAGCGATCTTAGGATATTTCACAGGCAATCTATTGACTTCCACTTCTGTTAATTTTGCCAAATCGCCAATTGTCAATACTTTATCACTGATTTCTTTAACAAAATCATTTTTCCACATTGGCGATGATAACTTGCACGATATTTCAATAATGGGTACTTGACAATCGACAAGATTGGGATATATTGGCAGTGTAGAGTCAAACATGTCATTCTGAGCTATGTCAAGAATTTGTGGCGAATTGACGACAAGTGAACAAATATCAGATATTGGGACGTCGGATTCAATTTGAACAACGTCATTGTCAATATTTAATATGTTGTCTGTAATAATAGCATTTTCAGGTGGTGCTGTAGCTGCCATTTGAATTGTTTTCATCAGACATTTCGCTACGGCGACACGATTTCTTTTAATTGTAGGATTATCTTTAACCTGGGGGGATTTCGCTGTTTTGGTACCGATGTATTTTTCAACACTGACGGTGGTGGAAACCGGAGGATCATGAAAACTAACTCGTTTTTTCTGTAACACAATAATCAAACATATTAATAATAAATAATAAGGCAATATACAATAAAATTAAGAAAAAAATGTATATACTTTGGAAGATGGAGAAATTGTGAGATCATCATTTTCCAATTTTCTTTTCAATATAGGTCCAATAGGGCTAGCACTTAGAGATGGTATTAATTTGGTGAATTCTAAAAGTGGTTGCATGTCGGCCGATTCCTTATTGGAAATATTGTTGAAATTCAGTACACCATCCCATCGTTCAGAGTTAGTCGAAGGCACAGATTTCCTGTTATTAGATGCATCATCCGTAGCAGCAGAATTACCATCATCATCTTCAATTTTGTCATTGATCATACAAAGACTTAACATTTGAGCAGTTCGGCTTCCAACATGTTTGATAGAGAGCCAATTATTCCTCGCATTGTGCGTTATCATGGGAGTGTTAACTTTCGGTGGCGATATTTGTTTGACTGGAACATTATCTTTATTCGGACTAATTTTTTCGCTTGAAAAGAGATCAGGAGAAGTCAAAACTAAAGGAGAATTACTTTGAGAAACCTCCTTCGGAGTATTAGCGACAGTTGTATCCGCTTTATCGGGTGAAGTTTTCCTAATAGGCGAGTCGTCAGTTGAAAATGTGACGCCTTTAATTGGCGATATATCAACTGTATTGTTGAGAAGTTCTCTGTTTCTGTCTTGAATATCATCTTTACAAGGAGATGATACTATGCTGTTATTGAAAGTAATGCTCAAAGGTGATAAAGATCTAGAATTTAAATGAAGAATTTGGTTCAAGTCATTACTGTTGTCGACTTCATCACATTGAGTCTCCTTTTCATCAATATTTGAGAAATTTTGCCCGTTTTCTGATTCCATTAAAATAACACCGGCAATATTTGAAGGGACATCATCAATAGTTTTCACTTTGTCAATTGACGTTGTATCAGTACAAGCATCTTCACAGTTAGTTGGGAGAATATTTTGTCCTTCAATCATTTCACCAGACAGAGGTTGCGTTTCAGCTTCAGCTATTTGTTGAGATGATAACATAGAGTAATCGACTGATTTATTTTTATCAGATTTAGATGATTCAAGTTCTTTAGCTTTCGAAATAATTGTTTTCAGAGACATAGATGACAAGCTTTCTTCTTGTGAACTTTCAATGAAGTCAGGGCTACAAGTGATGTCATCGTCATTTTGCGCGCAAGTAAAATCGTCTTTTGTGAATGACTCTTGATCGTTAGAAAATATATCTAGCTCTTCGGGTTTATTACCGTAACTGGAAAATTCAAATTTACTATTATGTGGCACAACTTCAGTTTCTTGAGAAAATATACTTGCAACTGTTTTTAAATCACTGCTTGAAGTTTCAAAGAGAGCATTACAATTATTTTCAAAAATATCAGTATCATCTACATTAGAATTCTTGACATCAACAGCATGTACTTCAACCGAATGCAACACTTTAGTAGACTTATCATCAACAGAAGCACTAACTGATCCATTTGTATTTGAAAGCGTATTCTGATCAATGTTTACGCTTATAGTTTCAGGATTTTTCAGAAAATCTTTATCCTCAGCGGTAGCAAAAGAATTTTTGGACTTAGAATCAGTTTGCGTTACTAACTGATCGATATCAGAAATTAAAACAGTACAAGTACTTTCAATGCAAGAAATATTGTTATCGAGAGCTTTTTCAATAGGTAATGAATTTATTGAAGGAACATCTTTTTTAACGTCAGGTGTAATGGTTGACGCTTTTGCAGTACCTTCAGCATCAGTTTGACTAGACTTTTTTTGATTGACTTTTGTTTCGATGGTTATTAGAGAGCGTCTCGTTTTGCGTGTATTCACATTTCTGTTAGACTTGATAATATCTATTGAAGGATGACCTTCATTTGTATTAATTGCCAGTTGGTTCATTAGTCTCGATTTCTTTTTAAGAGATTTAGGTGTTACTGGAGATTTGCATAATTCTGATGAAACATTGATCTCAGTTTTGGGCGACATACATTCTTCATCTTTATTACTTAGTGATTCGTCATTTTTTGACATATTCATTTTAGACGTTTTCAATTCCAAAGATGCATCAGTAATAAACTTATTTGGTTTTCTTCTTATACGAGTTGGACGACTAGGTGTAGTATCTTTATCATCTTGTTTATTTGTTTCATTGCTTATCTTGTTTATTTGATCAGATTCATCACTGATCAAAATAATGTCGGTAGGATAATCTGTTGTGGGACCTCCATCACGGGAAGAACGCTTCTTTTTATTATCTGTTGTAGGACTTTCATCACCGGAAGGACGCTTTTTTTTATTATTTGTTGTGGGACCTTCATCACTGGGAGAATGCTTTTTTATTTCATTATCAGTTGTGTCATTTAAGACATTTATAGTAAACTGCGTAGCACTAGAGCTATTTTTTTCAATTACAATTGGCTCAATATCTTTCTTATTTGTCGTATTGTCATTATTTATCAAATTAATTGTGCTGTTATCATTTTTCGATTTAATCACTTTATCTTCCTGCTTCTCTTGAATTTGATTATCAACAACTATTTGGTTAGTTACACTCTGATTGTTTTCTGTGACGCTCACGCTTAGAACTTTAACCTCAATTTTATCACATATATCTTCATCAATTTTATTTTTATCTTTCGGACTTTTTAACTGTTGCAAATTGTCATTAATTCTTGAAAATATCGACCTCCTATTTTTTTGATTATCCGATCTTGTGGGTGTTTTAAATTTCGTCTCTTTATTTTCTACATTTCCATTGAGTTGATGAGTGCCAAGAACAGTTTTGCCGCTTTCAGATTCTAAGCCATTCGATTTTAAATGGCCAATTTCACTTAAAACTTGATTATTTGTAGAAACGTTTAATTTCTTATCATTCTTTAAAATATTTTCGTTTTGTTCTGCTACAACCACTTTCGCCGAACGTAAAGTAATGCTATTTTTTTCAGAGTTGGTTTTGATATCCTTTTTAGGAACCACTTTATCAATAGAATGCTTAAAAGAATTTGTGACGGTGGTTTTGTCATCAGACAATCCTTGAGAGGATAAATCTTGACTGCTTGAATTGTCACTAGAAGACTTATTATAGCCTGCAGGTTTCCAACTTTTCAATAAATTTTCATCTTGGGATTGAGAAAGATCTTCATACAGCGCAGGTATATCATCTCTTCGTCGTTTTAATACATCTTTTTGATGCTCTGTTAATTTTTTTGGATCGAATTTCCAGTTTGGTTCAATTATGACAAAATCATCTTTAGTCTTAGCAAGAGTGTTTGATTTCTTTGTATACGTTTTCGGTGTGATCGGTGTTACTTTTGAATTGCACGGGGAGGACTCCGGTGTTTGTTCGTTCACTTTCCTTGCAATCAATAATGCTTGAATTTTAATCAATTCACTTTTTTCCAAGATGGGTTCTTTTTTATTTGGTTCTACTATGTGTTCGAGTAAATCAACACATTTACTTTGAATATTGGGATTTTTGATATTTCGCATTAAATTGTTGACTATGTCTAGCAAATTATCAACAACTGAAGCAAAATATACGGGAATTATTAAGCTATGCAAACTATCCAATAGAGAATTGAAGGTATTAATGGTTTCTTGAGTATTACCATGATCCTGAAATCAAATAATGGAATGAAATATAAACTCTGTATTAGTGAATGTGCAGGAATTTGATTATTTTTTTTCTTTTGGATTTAAAAAAAATACTGCACAGTTTTTTTTGTTTACTGCGCATCTTCCATGGAAGAAAATAAAACCATTATTGTAATTATATTAGAATACTAATAAAATGAAATTTTTGCATACAAAATGAGACACATCTAAAATATATAACAGAGCAGAATAAATAAAAACTCACATGAGTGCCTTGCGTAAGATAATTCGAAATAATCTTAATATTTTTATTCAAAACACTTATTAGATGTTCAGCTGAAGATAACGATACATGGTACGTGTGACAGTGTAATAATATTGACGACAGTTGCTTTAATGAATCAACCAAACTAATGTACAAGATATGGGGAATTTTTCCGACCGGTAGATTGTTTAGGAACTTCTCCATTCCCATAAAGAAAGAATTCATTACACCCATTTGACCTGAAATTTTTGATCATATATGTATAGTATGATAATTAAAATAAATTGTGATATAATGCAAATTTAAATTACAAACAGCCTCATATTACTAAAGAAATATCATAAAGATTCGAGTTAACTAAGCTCTTGCGAATTTACATTGCCCTTTGAATTTGATGTTTTGTAGAATTTGTTTGTTGAAATGTGTTTTATACCTCTAAAAAATACACAACTAATAAACAATTTCAAATGAAAAAAAACTTTTTTTACATGTTCCAAAAAAGAAAAAAAAAACAATATAATTAATAATGGAAACTGGAACTAAAAAAAAGGTTTTTTTGTTTTAATGTCTCTCCGGCCTTACAGTGAAAGCGGATGGATAGCCACATTCACCAAGATTACAGAGAGTGGGATATAAATCGAGTCTATGAAGAGTTTTGTTACACGAACGCTTCATAAGCCTTGTTTTAATCATTGGCTATTAATCATTGAAAATTATACGAAATAAAAAAAAGAAACATATTTACCGGGCTTCTCATCTGAAAATCTTTTTATGACCGAAGTCAAAAAATATATCGGTATTAAATTTATAGCATTTCTGTTGTTTTTATTGTTTATTTTCAATAAACCGCTAACTACATCGATGTCGATTTGATTTATTGTGTTTTCCTTTGCAACACGAATTTTTGATCTTTGAATACCGTATAGCTTTCTCCAAGCAGCAGACACATTCACAATCTGAAAAACGTGAAATTTTATTTGAATTCAGCATTCAATAGCAAAATAGCAACTATGCATACATTCTTAAAACCCACCTTTGCATTTCCATTATATTTAACTATAGGCCACATTAAAACAGTAGAATAAACATCAATATCTATTTGTTGAATCGAAGCAGATAAAGCATCAGCAAGATAACACCAAACCAGGGGACCATGACCATCTGATGAAATTTCATCGATAATCCAAGAAACAAATTCTTTAAATCCTCCCATTAAACCGATTTGAATCAAATTTTCAAAGTCAAAGTGTAGCTTGGACATTGTATCTCTAAAATAAATATGTATAGATAAGTTGAATTTCAATATTTTAGCATTAAATTTAACCTTTCTAAATAATAAAAAACACTTACGCATGATATAATTTAGGTAACAAAACAAATTTCAATAATGTTTGTATAGGTGTGTGTGTTTTAGATGGTATAATAGAATTATCATTCAATGCAGTAACAGAATATCCACCATTTTTATCGACGATTGATGGAATTATTATTGTCATAATTATTTCAGCAAATAATGGATTATGCGAGTGTTTCTAAAAAAATATAACAAATATTAAGCAAAATAATTAAAAATAAGAGAAAATCAAAAGTTAAGAAAATAATGCTTACATCTACAAATATATCTAACAAATTCAATAAGCTTTTAAGTCCAACTGCGAACATCTCAGTCTTAATGTTTGAAGATACTTTGACAAAAGACTGCCAAATGCAACGTAGGTTTTGGGTCAGGCTTTCAAAATCGGATTTTGATTTATTCGCTTTAGGTAGATGAGAACTGATGAAAACGGTTACATTCCTCAGGACCCAAATCCAGTGAACGGACAACTCTATCCACATTTCGCTGTTCAAAATTGGTTGTGAAAGTTTCTTGAAATCGCCATGGATGCATCCAGAACAATTGACGTGACCGAACATTTCAACAATCGACTTTATCGCCAACCTTTGTACAGATTCAAACACTTCTCCTGGGTATTTCTTGTTAGTGGTGTTCGAGGATTTTGGCTCACCAAAACAGTAACACAGAAAAGGCATTAATATTGTGCGCGAGTGTGGTTTAATATTCGTCCGCAACAGTGTAATTAAATTCCACCAAACGTCAAATTTGAGAAGACCAATCTCTTCAGTCTTCGCATTATTTGACTCCAAAGCGATCGATACAAGTTTGATTCGACTCGTACTGAATAAAATCTTTTCATCCAAAGCAAAATTTTCAATCAAGGCTTGTAAACATAGAAAAGCCTGATATTTACAATCGACACTTTTTTTAAAACCTTCTTGTAATGCATAGAGCATGTGATTGATGTTGCTGCCAAATTTATGCAATTCTTTATCGCACATTCTAACGAGCACTATCCAAAGACGTCGCCAATGCTGATTGTTGTTATTTTGTAAATTTACAAGAAATTGTGGATAGCTGAAAAAATAGAAATCAAATTATATGTCAATTTATGATTAACATGAATACATCAATAATAAGAACACTTATATTTACAATGTTCTGGATTTAATTTTCGACGATATCACCGACCAAAGTGGGTGGTTGTATACGTTGACTTTAACTATGTGTGGCACAATTTCTTCGGCAATATTTATACCGAATTCTCGATTGTCGTTATCATCCAAAAACAAGAATGGAATTAAATGCAACAACCACAAATTTAGGCCACTTTTTATAAATTCAATCTTGTCATCTTCAGTAAGGCATTGTAAATATTTTGAAAGCAACGACGTAATCTAATACAAATAATTACAGGATTAAACAGGGTACAAAATGTGAAAATTCAAACATAAAGATATATTATATGTACCATATCACAATGGGGCACGTTTGGTGTGGCTTTTAAATGAGTTTCCACCAACTTTAGCATGCTTTCGCTTATTTGTAAAGAAACACTCGTAAATACATCATCGGGGAATTGTAATAACGTTTCTAAATACAATTGATGATTATTTTTTCCAGTGACATTAGTTTCAGATATATCGACATTATTCAACTGGTTTATGACTGATACCATGGTATTTTTCAATGACGGTAATTTCGGATAAATCCCGGCCTGAAAACAAAATATAATACATATTGTGGTGGAAAACTATGCCAATTATTGTACTTCAATGTGCTGGTAGTAGAATAAATACGATTACAAAATTGTAGGTGAGCTTTTCAAACAGAACATAGAATATAGAAATGTACATAGTAGTAGTAGTAGTAGTAGTAGTAGTGAGGGATACCTTGATCTTGTCCAACATCAGTTTTAGTATGTTGAGTATTTTGAGTTTGTTGTCGTGTCTGGCGAGATCTTTGTTGAGCACGTCTATGAAGGTGAGCAGCTGTTCCTGGTTGACGGGGGTGTCTTTTTCCATCATCTGAGCGAGCACGAGGTAGGTCTCCTCTTTGGTGAGGTCGAACTGCGCCGAGTCCGCCTTCATGGTGACTCTGACAGATTCTCCACTGCAATGCGGTCGCCCCGGGAGCGGAGGCTCACTTGGGGGGCGGAGGCTCACTCGGGGGCGCACGCCTCGCACTACAACGTCGCACTTGTATGTCGCCCCGACCACCGCCGCCAGATTATGGCGCGAAACAGTCGCGACACCCGCAACCCAAACACCAACAGAGCCGGTTAACTGTTGGCCTTAACCTATATTTATACGTCTACATACGTATTGCGTTTATCAATTTATCTGAATTATTTTCGATACAAATATTTGGTTCGGTGATTATTGCGCACAAAACGCTCGCCCAAAAGACTCTAAATTATCTATAACGAAACATCTGGCAGCCGAAAAGTCCATCATACTAACGAGAACTCGAGTGCCAAATATTCCCCATTCGTGATTTTCGTGGCAAAGATTGTTTCTCGGACGATCGCAATGTGCGTAATAATCCATCTATCAAATATTTTATTTATGTACACATATATTTTGTTATATGGATTACAAAAAATATTTTCCTTTAAAATTTTTATATAATAAAATATCAGTAAACGGATTAAACCGCAAAAAGTGATCTCGCGCAAGTCACTAAAATCTCTATCACGGAACATCTGACACTCGAGTTCTCGGGTTTGGTGACTATTGGTCACAAAGCGCTCGCCCAAAAGTCACTAAAATCCATAGATGTATAATACATAGATCCGCCCTCACGCTTTATACTGGTCTCCCTTTTGGCGTGTGCAAAATACATGGCGCATGCACACTTTCTCTCAGTAGGTAGTTAGCTTCTAAGTAGTGTAGGAATCTCATCATCGTCATCGTCATCGAAACATTCGAGAATATTCCACAACAACAAACCACATGCCTCGCAGAACTCACCACACGTAAACAACACGTGCACTTCTTGGAATCAATCACCAGTTCCTTCGAGAATGTTCCACCCCTCACACTCGAGCGGAACGAAACCAAGACGAAGCACACCTGCAGCCATTATATTAAACTCAAGCGGAACGCCCCTACCAGTCGAGCGGAACCAAAACGGTCGAAACACGCCGCCACCATTAAACTACATCGAGCGGAACGGCGCCAATCATTCCAGAAAATTCTACCCCTCGACAAAAGAACATTCCTCGCTTACGCATCAACAACCACCACCATAGGTCAGGCGATACCAGAAACACTATAAAAGGAGGTACAACCCAAACAACGCCAGTCGACCCACAGCAGCAAGCGTCGACACACAGCAGCAGACCAGTCTACATACAGCTCCTGACCAGCCACCACTACACTACGCGGACTTGGAAGATCAACCAGCCGGACGAGCCAGCAACACACTGCCGTATCCAGCGACTTGCCGAACATAGCCGAACAACGAGCCAGCAACACACTGCCGCATCCAGAGACCTTCTGAACATAGCTGAATGCCGAGCCAGCGACACTCTATCATATCCAGAGACCGCTGAACGACATACTTTTGCCAACAATTAATCATATTTGTGTATACCTTGTTACTACCAAATAAATACCATATCCAACATATAGCTGTATTTAACACCGAACACAGACGAACCTGTCTATAACACATGGCGGACTGGTGGTGAAGAAGACCTTCACAACTAGATTAGTCCCCATAGTAGGAAAGGTCGATTGCGGAGATCTTGTCGTCACTAACTGAGGGGTGCGGGGGGTTTAACTAGCGGGGAAGTGAAAAAAACGCCGACCGCTGCGTCGTAGGGAAAAAAACCTTTTTTTCCCAACTTCCCCGCTAGTTAAACCCCCCGCACCCCTCAGTTAGTGACGACAAGATTTCTGACCAAAATCACGCGTCAGGGCCCATCTATGTGTATTATATATCTATGCTAAAATCTCTATAACGCAACATCTGGCAACTGAAAAGTCCATCATACTAACGAGAACTCGTGTGCCAAATATTCTAACCTAAAATATAAATAAAATATAGCTGTTTCAAAATATATTTCTGTAGAAATATCTCTATTTGGTTAAAAATTGAAAATCTTTCGGTATTTAGCTGCTGTTCAGATTCTGCAAAAACGGTTTTCCAATATGTTTTGTGAGATAAACGGGTTACATCCCAAATATGAATCGCTACCAGGATAATCGCTGCTATGAAAATAACGCATGCGGTTTTCTCTCGCACAGGAAAATTGCCGTACAGAAAACTGCCCAAATATTGCTCAGCATATGCTTCTTTTTACCAGATTTTTATTATTATCAAATTTAAATTAACGTTACGGACTTTTATGTCCGTATCAATATGTGAAGTTCATATGTGTAGTCAATAATAATAAAAATCTTGTAAAAAAAAAACATTTGCTAAGCAATATTTGAGCAGTTTTTTGTAAGGAATTTTCTTATCCTGGTAGCGATTCACATTTGGGATGTAATCACTAGTCACCGGACCCAGAAGGGGCCGCGTATTGTTCAAAGGTTGTAAATGCGTTGTTAAAGGTTTGCCGAACCTTTTTTCCAAAGGATTTACAACAATGGAACAATGGATCACCGAACCGGTGTAATAAGTGTAATAACTAGTTATCACCGAACCGTTTTGTGCGTAGGTTACAAGTTATTAATTTTTTTTAACTATTTCTAAAATAATTTCAATAAACTTATAAAATATATGGTACTTGTTTGGTAGTGAGGCTCACGCTTCACTCTCAAAAACTAATTATTACACTTCTGAAGTTTATACATACTTTTACGTTTTTTGCTTATTTAATAATAACGTTATCAATGAATTTTGAAAAAACCCAACAAATCGGACATTTAATTTCTATTTGTTGGGTTATTTAACTGCGCAATAATATTTGCGCAGTTTTCTGTACGCCAAATTTTCGTGCGTCGGGGATACATACTCACTTAATTTGCGCGAGGAACAGGCTTTTCCTCCCGTATTAATGTGCGCGCGCAGAATACGGGAGGAAAAGCCTGTTCCTCTTGTTCCTGTTGTACCCTCCTCGCGCAAATTAAATGAGTATGTACCGTTTACCATGCACCCTTTTTTTTGATCTTTCGACTTAAGATCTTTCGATTTTCGATCTTTGCCTTCCGATATTTGTGTTTTCTGTAATTTAACATTCTGGCTTGTCACGTAGACCCCTTCAAGACATATCTTCGTTTCAGCAATAAGGTAAAAATAAATTTTAAAATTATATACTATATATAAAAACAATGTGTCGGTAAATATGTATATAAATATGTGACGGACAACGGGCGCAGTATGTGGAACCAATTATTTTTTCATTTCTTTTCATTATCTTCAGTTTTTTAAATTGAAACCAATCGTTTCAATTTCTTTTCGAAACTACCCGTTGAAATCAACGGGCACAACACTAGTGTACCATGGTATATTTTATAATCTTATATTTAATTTGATAAAGCACGGATATGTTATCTTCGATATAATTATATGTGTATCTATGCTAATAAAAATTAATCATCTAATATAGCCAAATAATAGAATGTCAATATTTCGAGTTGAACAACACAGAATATTCGAATTTAGAATTCAGCGGGCACGTACATATATGTACATATATATATATCATGGAATAAAAACCTAGTAAGGCCCTCTACGCACTTGCGATTTTCGATCTTTTTCTTGCGCGACAGAAATCATAGAAAGTGCCTGTGATTATTTGGTCGCATATGCGCGCATATGCGACCAAATAATCTATAATAAATAATAATAACTATACACATGTTCTATTTTTGCGACTAAGTGATCGCGCGACAGAAAATAGCAAGTGCATATAGGGCCCAAGAGGTAGATCTGGGTGGAATGGCTGTTTTGGTTCTTCGTTCTTTGACACCTACTCATTCTAAATTCGAATACTCTGCATTTGTACAATACTAATAACAAATACCTATTATTAAATCAATAAATAAAATATAATTATATCACATGTTGATATCTGCATAATTAGCCTAGCACTAGAATTGTTTTTATTTTGATCAATAGATGACACTATCCGATAGATATTTATCAAAACAATCGGAAATGTTTGTATATATGTATGTATGTATGTAATTTATTGAAAAGGTTAAATGTCGTAAAATTAAAATACGTAAAATTATTTTTAGCAAACTTTTTTTATTTCTCAGCAGTACATATGTACATATGTAGACAAAATACGAGGTATGTATGTACATACATATACCTTTTAGTAGGTGTCCAGTAAATAAAACGTATAAACCCTACAGTGCGCGCAGATTCATATATGAATCAAGCGCTTTTTTTTTACAAGCCTATTTTATTTTTATTCTTAGTATTTTCGTATAGCAAGTATTATTTGACAATTTGCGCGTTGGTGCATATTCGAATCAACCAATTATACGATTTGAGACGTTAGTTGGTACATTTAAGCGCTGTTTTACCATAAAATTTGGCAGTTAAAAATAAACTTTCGGCGTTCGAATACAATACACGAACAACACACAGTTTGTTACAATTTTAAAGTTCAAGAAATTGTTATTCATAATCAAGGTAGGTGATAAAAAAAGTCAAATATGAAATATATAGATATAAAGTTTACAAAATATATAAAACCAGTGGTTTTACCCGGTTTCGCTCGGTATTTGTAATATAAACAGCTTAAACATGGCTAATCTAATAGTAAAAATTTGATTAAATTTATTTGAATAGTTTTATTTTATTTAAATTTATTTGAATATTCATTTGTTTTTTTATTAAATTGAACATCACGGATCCTACGAACCAAACAAACATACAATCAAAGTCTTTTTCGAAATTATATATTAGACTAGTTTTTTTACCCGGATTCTCTCGGCATTTGTAATATAAATCGCTTAAACATGGCCAATCTAATAGTAAACATTTTATTAAATTTATTTGAATATTTATTTATTTTTTATTAAATTGAACGTCACGGATTCTACGAACCAAACAAAAAACATACATATGTACATAGAAAGTCTCTTTCTAAATTATATATTAGATATAAGAAATATATAAAATATAAAAATACATTAATTACACTGTTCGACAAATGACGACTTTTTTTTTGGTCCATAGATGAGGGGTCTACCTCACCGACCCGAAAGTGAAACGCCCGAAAACGCAAATATCGGAAGGCAAAGATCGAAAATCGAAAGATCTTACGTCGAAAGATGGGTGCATGGTAAACGGTACTATGTATATATAATATATATGAGGTGAAATTATCTCTCTTTTTGTCATACAGCCTTGTTTAATGTGCGCGCGCAGAATACGGGAGGAAAAGCCTGTTCCTCTTGTTCCTGTTGTATCCTGATCGCGCAAATTAAGTGAGCATGTACGTGAGTATGTACCGTTTACTATGCACCCTTTTTTATCTTTCGATTTTCGATCTTTGCGTTTTCGGGCGTTTCACTTTCGGGCCCGTGAGGGAGACCGAGAGATGAGATATGACTTTTCTTATAGATCTATGTCCAGTGAACACGAATCTGGTAATAAAAAATGTTGATTGGCTCGAAATTCGGAGATGTGTTTTTTAAATTGCGCGATTTTTATATATCTTGGTGTTGTTCCGTCGATTCGATTTTTATATATCTTACCAGATTCGTGTTTACTGGGCATATATCTATAAGAAAAATCATATATCGTCTTTGAACCATTTTTCGTGTCGAACAGTGTTATTTATCAATTACACCATTTTTTTAAGAAAAATATTATGTAAAATTAGAAATGATTTTATTTAACTATCTATTTACCGTGTTTCTGTACAAATTTCATACCTACATTTATTTATATACCTTCATTCAAAAAAATCGCGCACTGTAGGGTTAAATATAAAATATTTTTTCAAAATGAATTAGCGAATTGCATTTAATCAGTGAATTCGTGACATTAATAGATGGTAGCATATCAGCACGTGCTTTTTAAAATCGTGAGACGACTACACGATTGTTTTCGTGTTGATAATTTCTCTCGGTTTACCAAGGTGGACGCACAGGTGGAAAAGCGACTGGTTCCGTTCAGTTGCTGGCCATAACTCGTGCACTATACACTTATACAACGTGGTGCGTTGATCACTGCACCAAAAAAGGCGGGAAATCTGCGCGTTTTGAAAACATATTATTGCATATTTTCAGTGATAATTCATAGATATTCTTTTTAATTTAAAATAAATTTTTGAAAATTTAATCTTTTTATCACGTCAACTTAAACGAAAGTCTATACATATTTTGATATAATTAAACTGAGTTTTTTTGTTGATTTTAAAAAAGGCAACTACAATTTCGTTTATATTAACGTTTCATATAATTTTAATTAACAAAGTTGAATATTTTAATTTCAGATTTTATTAGTTACAAAAAAGAAACATTAGTGTAATGAATTAAGTGCTAAGTGAAAATATCACACTACTTGAAGACAGCAGCGATGCCTCGCAAAACATCTTCTTATTGGACGTCGATGGACTTTGGCAGCGAAGAAGAGGATGTGGTCACGTCGAAGAGTCCGTCGTCTCGGGTTTACGTTGATCCCTGGGATTTGGAAAACTATGCATTCATGAGAAGACATTTGGAAGAAACACCCGTCCCAAGCACACCACAAAGTCCCGCTGGAGAACCGGCTTCTTCTAATTTCTATTATATTTCTAACAACTACGATCATCACAAGGATGTCAGAAACACAGGTTCGCTTCAGAGGACTCTCCTGTCTGCTGATTCACCCACGTTGTTTGCAGGCATTGACGAGCTGGACTTCCACAACGAAAATTTTGAAATACCATACGACGTAAATCGAGGCGTTTATTATCATCAGCCGTACGACGATTTCATGCAAGACCGGAAACTCATTGTTCCGAGACCGACGCTTACAGGTATGTCGTATTTTTGTTTGAAAATGCCCAATTTCACTGAAATTATTGCCTTGATTTTTAATTGGAATATAAATTTTAGTGCACGTTTGACATCTGCCTAATTATTTTATCCGATATTAATTCAGCGATGATATTTTAATGACAATCTGAAACCCAGGAGAGCCTCGCCGTGACTCATACTAAAATGATACACATAGTTGATGAACATTTGATCAAACATATACGTTGAATTTTTTTGCACATGATATTTATTTTGACTTGCATGTCGTATACAATGTTTACATTTTAAGAATATTTTCCTCTAAATTGTTCAATTTACTGCATATTCATAATATGAACAGTGATTTTTACTTTATCTATGTATGTACATACGTAGTAACAATAGATGAAGTTTTGTGATCATGCGAAAATTCGAACTCGAGATTTTGATTGATTCGAACTCAGAATCGATTACTGATCACGTTTTTATGATCTAGAAAAAATGTGTGTCTGTGTGTGTGTGTCTGTTTTTCTGTGTATTTTGGGGATTTTTTGAACACCGTTAGTCCTATCGAACTGAAACTTAGTTTCAGTTACTGAAATTCTTATCGACACGACCTAAGTTGACTGAAAATTGTACCTCCCCTTATAGGTGTCCTCTTTTTTTAAGTTTTTGAATTCAATTATCTCCCAAACCGCTAACTAAATCGGACTGATTTTTTTTACGTGTAATATAAATAATAATTTTTATAATCTTATATTTTTTAAATATTTTTATCTGAACCGGAAGTAGTAATTTTAGTCGTTCCTAGGATTCCCGGGATTCCGAAACATATGATGTTAATAAAAATATTTTATAATTAAACGTAATTATAAAATAACTTCTAAAGAATACTAAAATATTTAAATGAGAATCCGAAAGCCAGATCAAATATAATATTCCAGAAAAATTTAATATAATATACTAAATCTAAATCAAATATAATATTTCCAGCAATGAGAAAAATTCTTTAAATTTCGGTCGAAGTTGGTTTTATAGCTAAAAGAGACGACAACAATTTTTTTTAAATTATCTGTTTTTTCTCCCGTCATAGTGAATATTTATTTATTTATTTATTAAAATCGAGGCTAATTTTTTTAATTAATAACATTGATAACTTCTTATTTGATTCTTCATTTATCGTCAAACACACAATTGTCTGATCTTAAAAGAGTTTTTCCATTGTGGAATCGTCAATACAAGAAGGATACACTAGCTTCACGATAGTTTCATCGTAGGATATACATTTTATTAAACCAATTATAGAGCCTTTTTATTGAAATATTTTTCCCGGTATTTGAGATAAAAATTTCCCAGGAATTTTTGTGCCGCGTCGACCCTAGAAACCTTAATAGGTGCATACATATGTATGTAGTATATATGTATGTACAGTGGCGGACTGGGACTGAAATCAGTGCATGCCAGGAGTCAAAGGGGGCCCCACCCAGGGTTAAAATAATTTGTCCCCCCCCCCCCCCCATATAACAAAATTTTCTTCTTTCCATCACGCTAAAAATCAAGGGAAATTTTTTTTTTTCAAAATTGGGAATAAACAAATTTAGGTACAAGAAAAATGGCAAAAGCAAAATAGATCCATAAATTATATTGTATATTTCGTTTTAACCCTTGTTCTAGGTAAATATAATGCATCATAAAAGAATGCGGCACAAAAGCGGCTTTTACTTTCGGTAGAAAACAATCAGGGACGTCATTTCAGCTTTTTCTTTGGGGGGCAGGGCAGGCAAAGATTGGTCAAATTGAATTTTTTTTCAAAAATTCTTTTTTATATCGGAATAAAAATGGAAAATATTCTTTACCTTATTGAGTTATAAAATATGAAAAAATAAGCTTATTTTTGAAAAAGTAATTATAAAATAATTTTATGTAAAAAGAGAAAAAAGCGCCGCAGGCGAAAATTTTTTTCCACAAATCTTTACATAGTCAACATTAATCGACCATCAAACTGATTCTCCAAAAAACTATCAATTAACTTAATTTCTACCGACTGTCTTGTCACTTTATCTATGTACATATGTACGTAATAACATTAGATAAAGTTTTGTTTTGTTTTTTTTCAAAGCACATAGCAGTGATTATTTTATTAGTTACCCAAAAGTAACATACATAAGAAATACACGTAGCATTCATAGATCCATAGTATCTCATTAATCATTAAATTCATAATATTTTCTAAATTCACACTATTCCTTAATTAAGGCGAGTGCCCCCCTATGGCCCCCCCAAATTACGTCCCTGAAAAAAATGCATAATATTTTCAATTAATGTTAATCGAAAATCGGGATTTTGGGGAGGGGGCCCCTATCCTATATTTCTATTTACATGGATGTGTCTACATTAGGAATAGATTTTATATTCGGAAACTGTTTAAAATTGTGTATTTAAATCTTACTATATCATCGAAGTATAATCAAATGTTATTTTGAAAGTATGAAGTAAATTTAAATCGCTGGTTGATGATGAATCATCCTATCAAAATTGTTTTAAGCAATTCAGTTTATATTATTCACGAAAATTTGTTTATTCCCATTTTTATTTCAGTAGTTAGTTGTTACATAGGTATTGGTATATACATAATCTTGAGGTTGGAATAGGCCCGGCAAAAGGTCCCACGCAAATGTTGAAACTTACATTTCAA
Source organism: Arctopsyche grandis (assembly GCF_051622035.1). Classification (NCBI taxonomy): domain Eukaryota; kingdom Metazoa; phylum Arthropoda; class Insecta; order Trichoptera; family Hydropsychidae; genus Arctopsyche; species Arctopsyche grandis. Next base: position 24,588,465 of record NC_135357.1, read on the forward strand.
GCCTAATAAAAAAAGTTAACCGATCCTTGGGCTGTTAAAGCAGGTATTAGTTATTTGTGTATATCGTAAGAAATTTGTTTTGTTGAAATACCCAAACTTTAGGTCCTAAAGTTGCAATATCCTATACATTTTTACACACGTGAAATAGTTAAAAAGTTATTTAATTTTACTCAGGGCCCATATTTTCTAACAGATAGTGGGGCCCACATGCCATCGGGCATGTTCGCTTGTATGGCCAGTCCGCCACTGTGTATGTACATATGTATATATACATGAGACATATTTTGACAACTGCATTTGGATTCGGCATTTGTTAGCATTTATCAGTGATAGCCACAAGAGACATTTTTGGGGGGGAGTTTATATTTTGGGACGTGAACATTTTTTTCCCTTTCCTTTCCATCATTTCAATAAATGAGACAACAATATCAATTTCTTGATTGTTATTCGTACTTTATTGGTCGAAAAATAAGGTTCACGACTCCCGTGGCCAATAAATTTTAACGTTTCCTTAAAAAAATAATGATAAATAAAATTGCTACTGTTTACCGTTTATCATGAAGTGAGTTCTATCATTGTGAGCTAATACGATTTAAAATTCTTTGATTTTTTTATTTTCGTTAAATTATTTAAAGATTTATTGCATACATTTGCTTACTCATAGGTGTGGCATCTAATCATATGTATGTATGTAAAAAGATAATTTGGTCAGACGTGTCAAAATGAAACAAAAACGAATGGAATGTCAACTTTACACGTATTTTATGATTATTACAACATTTTAGAGTGGAATTTGAATATCTATTTCATTTATAATATTATAAAATCGTCTGGTAATAAAAATGGTTGACCCTGACATTTACATTTACATACATATTGATATTAAATATTTTATCAGACCGATATAAAATACGAGAAACGATATTGACTCAAAGCTTCATATGTACTTACATACGTTATATTATATTTGTATACTTTGATGACATTTCATTTTGTTAAAACCCACAGATTTTATATAATTTTTAAATAAATTTAAAATGGATTAGGTATGTGTGTCAATATGAATTGTTTGGATATATATAAAAATAAAAATTCTAATAGGATTTTTTATGTAGTACTAATTTAATTTATACTCATTTGGAACGACATGTGTTTTATATAGATAGTTTCTCTTTTCAAATGTCATATACATTTTTTTATTAATAATTTTTTGAACATCTGTCATACGACACTAATCAGATATGAAACCAACACGCGAAAAAAAGAAAAAGTTCAGACGATACGCAGTAAAACTGGGGCACAATAGAGATTGTTTAGCAAGGGAAAAAATAGTCATAATTCTATTTTATGCTATAGTAATGTCTTTGATATCGATTAAGTGCACGCAATTATTGAACGGTACAACTAGAAAGCATGACCGTATAAGTTGACGGAAGGATGGACATCCCAATAGTAACTCCACAAATGCCTGAAATTCAATGACCATTGTTCACCTCATCTTATCTGCAACGATTGATGCGTTTCATATTTTCTTTCACTTGTCGTAGAGGAAAGCATTTCTCACGCTTAAATTGAAATTATTCTTTAATAAATCGATTGGACTATTGTGTGTGTATTAAAATACATATGTACAATATGAATATTTAATATCTTCATTAACAAACTTTCAGAATCGATTGTTTTTTTGTGTGTGCGCTTGTATGTACATAGATTGTATAGATCGTTTATTTGCCTCGAATTGAATATAAAAAAATTTCTAAACGATAGTATTCAATATTCATTTCTAATAAATACAGCGAAATTTCTCAGAATATGAACTGGGTGAGATTCTTTCTCATGTAAAATAAATATTTTTAATTTATATATTAAAATATTTTTTATTTATCATTATATGCACAAGCAGGGCCGCTCAAAGTGGTGATTTAAGGGTGCAGAACACCCGGGCGCCAAAGCCCCAAAGGGCATCAAGCTCCACGAAAAAAAAATTACATATGTTCATATCATGTTAATATATGTTCCATATTCATTTGGTGTAATATTTTCAATAGAATTAATGTACATAGTAAGTCATATGATACAAAAATCTGACGTAGTGTTGTCTACAATATAAGGAATGCTGGAAAACTTCAATGATTATCTAAAAGAGTGTAGAACAGATGATGGCTTTAAATCCGTGTTGGGTGAAGCTAAAATAATCGCTGAATCAATAGATTTTGAAACAACATTTCCAATTGTTGGTATAGTTAGACCACGTAAGAGAAAGGCCATGTTTATGTATGAAAATGCGGATGAGAGTATTGATTTGCCTGAACGTCATTATAAAGTAAGTTTTTATTTCACTCTTACATGATTTCCAAAATAGATGAAAGGTTTGAACTTATGAAGAAACCAATGACCCCTTTCAATTTTAAAATAATATTAATACATTATTAATAATTGATTAAGCTATAATAATTAATTATTGTACAAATTTACAGATCAAATATAACAAAAACAGAATCTGATATTAGTACATCATATTTGTGTGAAGAACTTCAAATAATTTCAACTTATATTAAGCCAATATTATTATAAGCATTAGCCGTTTTAGAGTATATGTTCGAAAATAGTCTAACTGATATGTTTTCAAATTTTACAACAGCTCTTAGAATATTTTTGACTATGCCTGTAATGGTAGCATCTGGGGAAAGATCATTTTCTAAACTGAAAATAATAAAAAATTATTTGCCATCCACCATGTTACAAGACAGGCTAATTAATATTTTTAAATTTTTGGGGGAGGGCGCGCAAATTTTAGATTTGAACCCGGGTGCCATCTACCCTTATACGGTACATATGTAGGTTTAAGATGTAGTATGTAATTTTTTATGAGATGAAAGTTTTAATTTTACTTCTTATTATAGTAAATTTGATTGTTGGGCTAATATAAAGATTACGAAGGCAAAAAATATTAATTCATCGGACTCTTTCAGAAGAAAATATCGCAATTTCGTAAGATACAATAAAAAGGATGTAAAATCATTCTGTACCATTTTTTGTCAATTTCGGGCATGCGATTTCATAAATCTTGAGATGTAAATTTTGCGCTCGATTTGCTGCATTATGCAATTTGGTTTTACATTTCAAAAGAATGACATCCGCAAGACAGCAACCACTGTCGTTTTCGATAACTCATCGTTGTCTTTCCATAAAACTGGTACTGAGCGCTAATAACCGTGTCTAATCACGCCTGACAACCACTTTCTCGATCGTCTGTCCTATTTGATCGGCGACCATCATGCGATTAACTTATCAGCCTAATAATAATTGGCATGAATTTTTTGACATTCGTGTGAAATCAATACTATCAGATTTCGCTACCACTTTCGTATATTATAATAATTTGTAAATTTAAATATATTATAATAATTTGTAATTATATATGTAAGTGGTAATCGGGCTAGTTTTGTTACAAAGCTCAAAGGAAAACGGACAGCTTTTTTCACAGAACATTTCTATTATTTTTCGATTACAAAATACTGCCATAAAGGTCTGTTCATACCTATCCAGCACGACCCGTATCCTGCAGGTGTCATGCAAGTGCGGATAGTATTCTTTGGTACATTCTATATGGACGCGCATGAATGCGTAAATGCGCATGCGCGAATGGAGTATGAATACGTCCATATAATGTACCAAAGAATACTATCCGGACTTGCATGACACCTGCAGGATACGGGTCGTGCTGAATAGGTATGAACAGACCTTAAAAGTCTATTTTATTTTCTTAGATGGCAACTTGGACTTTTCAGTCAAAATTCCGTTGTGTAATTTTCGATAGCATCAATGGAATGCGTCAATACAGTGTGGAAAATACAATTTGATTTTGGAATACGCGAGTTTAGGCCAAAAACAAAATGATGCGCAGTGCTTTTTTGACCTAAACGCATCGAAAGACGACCTTGCGCTCGCACGTGCGTATCCAGTGTTTCGAACGGGAAAGTTGTCGATTTGAAAACTAGTCGATTGAGCAATAGGTATATCGATGGTTTACGCAAATTCTTCACATGAATATGTGGAGGTACCTACATATAGAAAATTTTTAGAAAATCGTGATTCCATAACAATCACGAATACAAACTTAGGCTATTGTTATGCGGGTACATAAATGGTAGAATTAATTTAATATTATAAATATAAAATAACAGTGCATACATATTATGTTGCAATTGATGATATGGTACATGTACGTACATCAATTGTATAAAAATGTATGCATGTGTACCAACCTTGTCTGAACTGAGTTCAATAACCTTCTTTTATTATCTTATAATTGATATGAAAGATGCATTGCATTACATTTAAGTGCATGCTAGTCAGTTTGAATATGATATTCTCTGATTTATAATAATAATAATCCACTACGCGATAGTAATATTTATCATGTAATGGAGTATAATTTCGTTTTCGAAGAATTTTTATAAAATCATATATAGTCGTGAATCATCACAGTGGAGTCAATTCAATAAAACCCCGATAATACGAAATTGGACTTTCATTATAACTCTAATTAACCATCGAAGGGACTTTATTACATACGAATATGAACCTAAACACGATTGGATATTACAGTTAAATATAAACTTAACTGATTAACACTCATATCGATGCAAAGTAGGTTGATGTTTATCTTGGTACATTTTATTTAATCAGCGTCTTTTGTATGTAGATTTGGAAAGTTACGGAAATGTAGGCTTTTTTGATACTTTATTGCATATTGTAAGAATTTTTGTTAATTGAAATCGGTGGTTCCGAAATTAAGTTACGATAAAGGGAAAACTATTAAATGTTGTTTTGCGGTCGTGAATTCCGTGATCATAAAATGTCTAAAGCTTGCACTTGGATTGGAAGATAAACTAGTCAAACAGAAGAAAGTTGTTTGCAAGATCAACGCAAAATACTCAATTTTCCTGTAGGCAGGTATGTATGTATTTACAAGTGTTTCTTGAAGCACGATGCACCTATGCAAATAAATACCACTCTCGCTTATCCGCAATCTAACAAAATGCAACAACTGCTCTAGCAGATGAAAGTAAAACGGTGAAAACAAAGATTGTTCGCGTTCCTTTTGCAAGCCATATGATTGATCGTTGTACATAGATGTCAGCTAGTGGCTAGTACAACCACAATTTTTTGGCTACAATAAAAAGTAGTTGCTATTGATGCTCACTCACGCTATTTTTCGCGTTCAAGTGAAAGTCTATTCGTGGTATTTTCTGTATCATTAGCGGGCTGTTATCTCGCTATGGAAAAACGGTTGCGGTGTGCTCCATAAAACACCATCAACAATAACAGCCGAACAATGATCGCTTCTCTCCGGTTTGTACTTCGTATCACACGCGTTCTAGGTCAGATGGAGCAGATTACAGCCGTCGATGACCTTTTTTTTCAATTTTGGTTTAAAAAAAAAGATTTCAGACAGCAGCGGTAATAGAAAATTTGGGCCTATGATTAGAACTTTCATAAAGTTCTCCCACATAACTCGTAGTCTTAAATTTTTAAAATTTTTTACATTGCTTGAGAGTATATTGGTTGTTTAAAAATTATTGAACAACAGCATACTATTTTATTGTAGGTGGTCTACATTTACATACGTGTAAAGAGGAATTTAGCATCGATTTAGACTTGCACATTCCATTTGAAACTCTTCATATTTTCAAAACATTCATATTTTTATTCCATTTGAATTAAAAATAATCTTAATATTAATAGAATACCATAACCGCTTATATGCTAGTACATATGTACATACTTCCATATGTAAATATGTATATTTACTATGGATACGATTGTTTGTGCGAGAGTAAATAGTTGTCAATCACTGTCATTTGTTAAAACAGTAAAGTGATTGCCTTAAATCTCGTTAAAATACAAACGTGGTCTATTGTTTGTTAGATCCACATTCGAAAGATTTTTTTGTCTAGCTTTGGGAAAAACTTTTCAACTTTTGTTCACACACATCGTGTCCAATTATTTAATAGGCTCGACCTTGTTGGGTGCGCAAGTTGGATGCGAAAAATTGCACAAATTTGTGGTCCATAGTGTGTGGACAAAGGTGCCGTAAAAAAATTAATTGACCTCATCGAGAATTAAACGGACAAGGTTGCCAGTGTGCAACGATCATTGTTTGAAAATAATTTGATTTTTTCTCCCCTCGTTATTTTCAGTCGCCTGTGGAATTTTGATGTCTTATTGTTTGTTGAACGTCGGTTAATGCCCCCTCGATTTATCGAGTGTCAAAAAATCACATCCATATTTATAGAAATGCAATGAAGAAATCAGACAATGAGTAATGGTAAAGGAAGTGTGTGACAAAAAAGGAAATCTTGACAAACGTGTGCAGAATTCAACTCAATTTCATATTAGATAAAGCTAATTTTTCGATGATTCGCGATTGATTTTATTGTTGAAAATACGCAATTGAAAATTTATGTAGCGTTAAATGTATGTATTCAGTCTTGGGTAAATATAATAGGATCATCAAATGAAAATTTAAATATGCTCGTGTCTTGTTCTGACAATCGCTTAGTGATTTGTTCAACGTTGCATGAAATCAAACAGAAATCGGGGGATTAAAAAAACCAAATATACCACCATGTTCGCAGGGAGAGAGTTCTCTAAAATGAAAATCGACTCGTCAAACTATATTATCCGGCAGATAACTATAATTTAATGCGAAATGTGACAGATAAAAAATGGAGATATCACAGTTATTGCGCCGATTCATAAATTAAATTCACATGATAATAAAAAAATATATTTAAAAATTAAAAAAAGCCATACATGAACGTATCAAAATGAACATACATACATACATGACAGAATAGGAAAAAAAAGAAACACGTCAATTTTGACACGAAGAAAGTGAAATGTTAGTCACGAAATACATAAACTTCTTTTTTATTAACATTTGAACCTTAAGAAGATTAACCAGATCTAATGGTTTTTTTAAAGGCAATAAAAAATCGGCTGCAGAGAAAGTTAACTATTGATTTTATCTAGTTAAATTTGTACCATCCAATACTGAATTCGACGTTCTTTTGAATCACTGCAATTTAAAATATAAATTATACAGTTATATCCCTATTGATCTAAATAATAAATAAATATTAAAAAGTTAAAGCTTATTCCATATCTAAAATTTTTGGAAAAGTTAGTTAGTTAGTTTTTCATAAATTCATAAGTGTCGACTTAAGCTGGTTCTAGATTTATTCACAGGTGTTGTTACATGAGATGGCAATGAAGCACAAATACGCATAGACACTGTCTAGGATTTCTCTCAGGTCAGTGAATTGGTATGCCACCGTTATGGTATCGAACAGTGGCTAATGTTGCAATACGGTGCGTGCGTATTTACCTGGGTCGTTGGAATTTAGCATTCGACATGTGTGTGTGTGTGATACGAATGTCGAAATGGAAATTGCCATTTTTGTAAATCAGATCAGATAAGTAGTTTATATGTACGTGCGGTGGATCAGTTACGCAACACTGCTAAACGCGGTGCGAATGACAAAAAGGCTGTTTGCATTTTGAAAACGGACATATCGAACCATAAATCTCCCTCGTTTGTCCTTGACACTTTTTAAACGTTTATTTGAATTGAAAAATCTTGATTGCGCTTCAATTGTGAATCATATGAATGTACACATAAATATAATACACATGAAGTACGTACATATGTACGTGTGGTTGAATTTTCAGTTACATATGTATATCTTTTCAAGGTTTACGTTCTAAGTAAATTGATAGTGGGTATTCGTTTCCAGCTTCTCGCAAAAAGCATGCTGTGTATGTAAAAACTGCATTTGAAAGCATTTCATACATATTGGTTTTACTTTCGACCAAGATTTTGCTATTCCGTGTATAGCATTCAGTATACTATTTTTTTCCAGAAATTGAACTAGTTATCCTCTGTAAAAATTTTGCGAAGATAAAGCTGTTCCATTGATGATATTACACCTTGGTCCGTACGTTGAATTAGACTTGTAACATTAGGTGGTAAAAATTTAACCTAACGTTACAGGTCTAAGACCAGAGTTTGTAAGAGATTATAATTGAGTGCTTAAAGTAATTAAATAAACAACTGAATATACGCATCTAACGAAAAAATCCCACCGATCAAGTCTACGACCGTAGTCTCATTCAAAAATAATTAAATAAAAAAAAATGAATTAATTTCAAGCACGGATAATCCACATCAGGATAATCAGGATACACTGTACTATGTATTTTTGGGAAGTAAATATTATCATACTAGCATGCATGGCATGTGTGCACACAATTGTGCACTCGGTAAAATATCGCAATTCGGATCAATGGTATTAATAATTTAAAATTTAATTAATTTTTTTGAAAAGAAAATTCTGTTGTTTTTGTCAGCCACTCATGTGAACGAAGTGATATGCTGCGTCTCTTTCCACGATATACGATTACAAGGGGAGAAAAATAGACGGATAATGGTGTTAAAAGCGAGTGTTTCGTACACACGCACGCATTAGACAATTATTAAGATATGTACATATATTGGAAGTTGCAGAGAGCAACAGAAAATCAGTAGCAAATGAAGTACATACATACATATGTATGTAGTAAATCATTTTCTTCGGTACAAATACATATTTAGTTGTAAATTTAATCTTTTGGGTATATTGCACATACAATACCATGATTAATTTAAGGACCTTTAGTCCTTTTTAAAAATCTTTTATTGGTTATATTTATATAGGCATATATTCTTAGTTATTTATAAACGTCGTTTGAACATATGTACATATGTACATATGTGCACAAAAACGTTTTGTAAATGTTTTATCAAACAGGTCGGGTTCGTGACGAAGTTTAGATGTAACCTCTCGGCGTAGTTAGATTTATACATATTTACTTTTATAACATGTTCAAATGAGTAGGTTTTACTTTTAAGCAACCCTGAGCAGTTGGTTTTGTATTTCTTTGATTGTTACTACAGCGTATTTTTCATCTTGGAACTACAACATATGTCCTACTGGAAATCAGACAAAGTCGTTGCTAATTATTTATGGCAATTATGTATGTATATGTATATGTAGTTTCGAAAGAAAAAACTAATTTTACCAGTAGCCTACACAATATTTAGTTTTGATGGAGAAAGGAGCGGAATAGGTTAAACGGATGATTTTTTGGAAAATTTAATTATATTTAAATTAATTATAAAATTTATAGTTACAATCCAGCTTTCTGTTCTGGTTATAAAATAATTGAATTACTTCCGTCGTGGTTTTCTTTAAAAAAATTGTTTTATATTCCTTCTTTGATTTTGATGTTCCCTGCCCCTCTCTGAGTCGACCACTAAAATATACTAAATTTGAATTGTGATATATTTAATTGATTTAGCGAATTATTACATACAAACGTACCATTGAACTACGTACGTATAATATTTAATTTGCGTTCGCATTTTGAGCCCACACATATGTACGTACGTACGAGCACGCTATAATTAATTTCGTAAACGTTCACGTAATTCGTGATGAAAGTCGCACACTGTATAAACTTCAATCGATTCGATTACACGCCGGATTAATCGATCTAAATTGGATCGAGCGATAGAATCGGGTGCTTTCGTATGCGTGACGCAAACTGGATCAAAGCGCGTGACGCGAAATGGATTAAACTTGCGAGCGAACGCTCATCGTTACTATTTATTGTTGTTGTGTCAACATAATCGGAATTGACGGGTGGGCAACAACTTTCTACTGTTTACAAATGTGGATCGACCGGCTCTTGACACCGACTTACCTATTTGGATCGAGGAAGAAGTCATTCGATGTTTAGTTTCCATTTCATTTAAAGTTTACGATAAATAGTTTAAGACAGTCAGCAAAAAAAGAGTTTTAGATGTGTAGGAATATAGCACGACTTGTGTTATTACATCAAAATCTGTGATCTCATCATCGATCCTGTACAAACATGCATAACTCAAGGGCAACGTCCCCTTCGACCATTCCAGAAGAAAGAGTTCATCGCTCGATCGTAAAACGAACGAAATCCAACAGTGACCGCAATCAGGCAACCGCGACACATGTCCTGAAAAGTTGTTTACGCGTGGCACGACCCCATTCTTAAACGAACGACGTCCTGGCGTTGACCCCACAGCTATAAAGCACGCGCCTCGAAAATAGGTAAACACTTGTTCCCAACACACGTGTCCTGGAAACGAAGACAAAGCATTTTCACGCGGCACGCTTCAAGCCAAAACGTATATAAAGCGACGCACCAGCTCCCAACACCAGAGTGAACCTCTGGAGTTCAACCAGCTCACTTCTCCGAAGCTCAACCTCTTCGTACATACAATAACCATTGTAACAATTGAACAAAAATAAACGATCCTCTTTCAAACCCAACTAAGTTTCCATAGGCCGGGAAACGGTCGAAACCTTTAACCCGTCCTATAGATGTTTAATGATATCAATAATAAAGCTGGTGTAAGTCAAAAAAAGCAAAGGACCCAAATTGGATCCTTGAGGCTCATCAATACAAACTGCCTACGATATTCAAAGTAAATTTTGAAACGGTTGATCAGGATATTGGATATACATACAAACAAAAAAATAAAAAAACAATAATATATTTATAAATGATTCAAAAGTCATCACTTATTACCAATGAATGTTCAAGATCGAAAGGTTTATGCGTTGAACCATGATCCAAATTTTCTGGGTTTTATTAATGGTTTGACTGAATCAAATTGACAGTCTCTTATTAGAATCTGTCGATTTATATAATCATTTAAAGTCTGTCACTCACCGTCAGCCATCTCGTACGATTTCTATCGGTCGATTTGGCATTAATTAGCAACCAAAATTATACCATATAATTATTTGTATGATGCAAAATGTAAGCGAGAAACTTTTATGTATTATTTTGATGCTGTGATCTATTGAACAATTGATTTAAATTAAAAAGTGTGATATCATTAACTAATTACGCTTTTTGATTTCTCAAGCACAAAAGAAAACATTGAGAAAATTCAATGAAGCATTTGCTTCAAATGAATATTAAGCATTATTATGATTTCATTATATACACTCGGGTGACTCTCCAATCGGATATTAATTATAGCTATATATATTTAAATTTAATTTTCGTGTGTTAATGATGGAATAAACTTTTTTCAGACACAGGCAGTTCACTTTCCAGTGGAAACGAGAACTATGTGTACACAACGACGGATGTTTGTGATCCGACTTCACCTGACGCTTCGCTGGTTTACGTATACGAGACGACCACTAGGAAGAGGAAGATAGCACTGCCGAAGAGTTCCAGGAGGTTGTCCTCGAACGGAAAACCGGCCGTGAGAAAGTTCAGGTAACTGTTGTCATACAAGCAAAAATTGAGGAGGGAGAAAAAACTTGACAATAACCCTTTCAGTGTCAGCTCTCTCTTGTTAAATTGTTACGCTCCGAAGTTCCCAACGCTGTTTGTTCTATAAAACAAGAAACGTATGCTAAACAAATCACGCAATATTAAAAACATGCATTAATGAATTCTCAAGAAGAGTTAAGTTAACGCATACATGTACATAAATACATACATAGTATAGCAAAAACTTTAATAATAAGTATCAATTAAATTACACATCTGTAATCATATATGTAGATATGTACATAGATATATAGTGGGTAAAATTTTTGTTTTTCTTTTAGGAGAATCCGTAATATTGACTGTTTGGATTGCAGATTGTTAGAAAATGGAGGTTACTATGACAACTATGAAGACATGCATATGGTGCCGTCCATTCCGATCAAGCCACCACCGGAAAACTTTGGATTAAGTCCGTACGGACATTTGAAAATCGACTACTCGTGCAGTTGGCATTCGCTGGATAAACTAATCCGAAGTGAATGATGGATTTCCATTAACCATTAATTTTAAGTTTTGTTGATTTTGTTATTATCTAATGAAGGTTATTTGTAATTAGAAAGAAAACAGACCATATTAATTATATTTTAAAATAGTTATATTTACAATACCAACGTACCAAAGAGGTTACTTATTTTTTAGTAATTTCAAAAATAAGTCAACCCTCGAAATGTAACACAATTTGAGAACATACATATATACATACATGTAATATATTTATATGCTAAATTAAATATTCGGCAAAATAGATGTTTAATTTGAAAAAATTACAGAAATATTGCGCTGATTCATTATTTGTCATGAATCCTGAATTCCAGATAATATTATAATATATAAATAAATTGTAATTGTAATTGTAATTAAAATTTTAACTATTTATGTATTATATAATAAAATATTACCTAAAATTATAATAAATATATGTATAAATAAACGTACATAAACTGTGTTTCATTCAATATACCTGCAAGTAGTTTGGGTCAATTATTTTAATATGAAAAATAAAATATTAAATAATATTAAAAATAAAAACATTGTAATGTTACAATAGAAAGATATAGAAAATATTTATTTAATAAAAAAAAACTTCTGTAACATTCCTATACAACTTGCCGTATACATACAAATGTACATATTAACTATAGTTTTATGAAAAAAAAAACATAGCAACTAGTTTGGAGATCATTTTTTGTACTTTTAATCATTCATTAGGTATAAATTCAGTATATTTGTTAAAAAGTTTCCTTTTGACTGTTTTCACCTTCACGGTGGGTTTAACTTCAATATTTTGTTGTAAGCTAGAATTATTATTACACATCTGAAAAGATGTATTTTTATTTATTTTTGATGAAACTTTTAGAGACCTTTTAAGCCCTTTAGTTGTAAATGCATTTGAATTATTTTCGTCGGTTATTAAAATACAATCATCTATATTGTCAGCTAATTCAACATGTTTTTTTTCTTCAGAATTTTTACTATATTCAAAATCTTCAAGTTTCTACAAATTTTTCAAAGAATGACAACTTATAATTAGGATGGGGCAATTAAAAGTTTGCAAAAAGATGAATCTAACCTTTTTGTAAATTGCAATATTTGCTCGATTTTTATCATGAAGAATTTTAAATTCGTCCCTCATTTGTAATGAATGGGCATGGGCTTGTTGAAGTTGGTTTTCATATTCCACAACAAGAGAATTCATCTAAATTTATTAAAATTAAAATTATCTAGTAAATTCATCTATCAAAAAACTAATAGTTCAAATTTTTACCTGTTCATCTTTTTTCGTTTGGATTTGTTCCATTTGAATGGATAATTCCTTAATTTGATTTACAGATTCTGATAAAGCAATTTCAAATTGTCTTTTTAGCATGTGAACTATAAAAACAAAATTAATGTTCAAAATTGGCACCGAATTATAGAAAACACACCGTATAAGTACCTTCACTTTCATATTCATTATGAAAAATTTCAAGATTCTCTTTATGATTTCTAACAAGATCTTCTTGTTCTTTTTGGTATGTCGTAAAAAGTACAAACTTTTCCTGAAATCATAATAATTGACGTTTAAATATAATATGAATGCATATTATTATATTATGGCGATGGTTGCCAAATAAAACTTATTTACTTCTTGCAATTCTTCAATCTGCTTAGACTTTGTAGCCGATACATCGTTGCATAATTTTAATTCTTCTTTTACACTAACTAGTTTAGAAATAATTGCTTGCTGTTCACTAATCAATTTCCGAGACATAAACAATGAATTGTTTTGAATATTTTCAGCCTCTCGAGACTTCAGTATTTCTTTTTTAAGTATTTTTATTTCATGAATGAGTTCTTCATTGGTTTTAAAACACTTTTTATAAGCCTATAAAATAATATATCATATTATTTATATATGTATAAGCAACATTTCACAATTAAATATTATAAAATTAAATAAATATTATGTTATTATCATACCTGACCTATTTTTTTTTATAAAAATATGGGTTGGTTATGAGTTATGAATTAATAAAAAATATATAAATAAAAAAAATATAACTATTACAAATACAACATACAGGGAAAAAAATAGAAAACAGTTTTCTGTAATGATATTTAAGCAGAGAAATGTAATTGTATTTAAAATTGTAATAAATCTGCAATTAAGTTTGTAAATTTAAATTATTTTAAAAAATACCTCTGATTACTATTCATATTTCTCAAATATATTGCCCTACTTTTTTATATTATATATTTATATGAAATGTGAATATATATGAACATACGCATATTGTACATTTGAATTTTAAAAATTATGCGTGAAAATTATATATATTTTTAATTTACCACAGATGCGAAGCCTAGATCTTTCATAATCTGTGAAATATCTTCATCCATGGTAAGTAATATCTTCCGCCAATACTCCAAGAACGAGTGCATGGAAATCAGTCCTAGCAACATGTATCACGACCATATGTACTATAAAAATAAATAATAAAGTTACATTATAAACAGAATAAGCGAATTAATTTGAAACAATTATGAATCGATAAAGTAATACTAAAATAACATTATTTTGTATTTTAACAAATTATCTAATAGTTGTTTATTTAAAAATTATATTTTTAAATGTATCTGATTTTTACAATTTATCTGATTTTCTTATAAACTACTTTTGAGAGTTGCTTATTTATATAACAATTATTTTTTCAATTAAAAGATTCGCGGGAAATTCAAACGACTGTTGACATAACCAGTGAGGTCTGTTATGTCAAAACTACATGAACTGTCATCTATAAGAATTGTTAGTTTTTTGTATCAGAATGAGAGTGTCTCATTGGTACTTGTTTTTATTAATACTATTCTATATACAAGTGAGGTGTATTGCAAATTTTCGTGATCATTTAGTCACTAAAACTCCGTATAGGTTCATAGAAAATGATAATGTTGACGTGGGACCTTATCCAGGTGATTTCTTGAATATCTTTTATTTATGTAGCTTATAATATCTTCATCTAACTACAATATTTATGGTCAGTTGTATTTCATTTAATTTGAATATGTAACTTAAATTTGAAATCATAAAATATAACCTAAAAAAATTAACATTGTTTATAGGCTGTGAAATTCAAAAATCGTGGATGATGATACGTCATGGCTCACGATATCCTAACGAAGAGGTGTTAGATTTTATGCAGAATACATTACCTGACTTACGGGATGACATTTTAAAATTCCACAACGAATCCAAAGGTAAAATATACATGTGTATGGTGTCTGATAATTCCAAGTAAATTCAATAATTTTGTAATGTAATTTTATTAACATCCACATTAGGGCATTTCAATGAGTATCAACTATCTATATTCAAGAAATGGTCTCCTTTGAATATCAGTATGTCCGAGGAGAAGTATTTGTCAAATGAAGGTAGAATCGAAATGGAAAGATTAGCTTCTAGAATGCAATTGAGGTTTGGAAAGATAATGCCAAAACACTACAGTAATAGGACTTATATTGTAAATACAAAATCTAAATGTGTCTAAAATTGGTAAAATGATTTCAAATTTATCGATGAGTATATATGTATATATATTTCACAGTTTAAACATACACCGACTGAAAGGGCTTTGGAAAGTGCAAAGCATTTTGCAATTGGACTTTTTGGGGAGAGTGTTGCCAAGAATGTAACTTTTATTAAAACAGCAAAAAATGACCCCGTCTTAAGGGTAAAATTTGTTTTAATTCTTATACAGTTCGAATTCGATAGTTATTATTTCAGCATATTAATTTTACAGTTCTACAAAGGTTGCAAGTATTGGGAAAAATTTGTTAAGAAGAACTATAAAACTTATGAACAATTCCAATTATATAATGGTGGTGATGAAATGGCAAATGCTTTAAAAAATATATCTGAAATATTAGGATTTAATGAACCGTTACTTTATGGTAAGTTATGTCTATTTATTTTGTGCTTTGTATAAATGGTAAGTTTTTCAAAATTTTCTTTAAATCAGTCACGTGAATTGAAACAATTTTAGTATCATGATTAGATCTTGACGATTAATCAATAAATGTTTCAACATTTTTATCGTTTTCTAACTACAATCGCTGAAGTGTTAAAATTACTGTACTAGCCTGAATATAACGCGACTTAAATATATTTGGATTGAAAGGAAAAAATAAAAATAAAACAATCTTCCATTTTCTTTCTGTAAAATGTCATCCTCACTCTCATCTAGAATCTAGATGGTTGGAAATGCAACATTTCTTAAAACCTTTTTCAATACACATATCACTAATCTTCTTTCAGGTGGCAGAAATTAATGTTAATTAATGTGTCAATGAATGATTTCCAACTAAGAGCCAATTGCCATAAGCTAATTACTATACTCCTTTCGTAAATTGTCTTTGAATGATTTTTTAATATGTGATGGGGTAAAACATTTTATTTAATATTTTGTACTAAACCTCTAATATTATATGAATGCTTTTTGTAGAAAAATATTTTGGGTAAAAAACTTATAACGTTATATTTGGGCTAATACAGCATTAAAATTACTGCGAATTAGGGGTGCCAGGCATCTCGGTGTTCTGGGATTGCCATGGTTGCTTCTGGTCCCGGCGTTCCAAAGGGACTTTGGGAAAGTTTGCCCTGGTTTAAAATAAACTGCTTGCTGATCACGACACCTCTTATTGTTCAGAAATACCGAGTCCCTTTAAATAATTTTCTTTTTTTTATATACAACTGAATTCAGATTTTTCTTATTTTTTTTTTTCATAAGACAAAGACTGCAGCGTCTAAATCTTTCGTAAATGTAATAAAAACCCAAATTTTGTCATACCAAAAAGCGAAAGCAACTTGATATGAGACTTGTAAAAAATAAAATAATTCCTTTAAGAAAATCATCAATTACGATTTCGGATGGTGAATAAGAGGGGGAGGAAGTACAATTTATATTCCCACTTTTAATCTGTCAGCCCTACTGTAACCTAGGGTTGGAAGGCGTCCCGATCAATCGGGATAGTCACTAGTTTTAAGCCTCGAACGAAAGATTCGTTCGGGACACTGGGACACAATTTTTCTATTATGCCTACTTTTTAAGCAATTTCAAAGGGACAAATTGATGTATTTAATAAAGAAGTAGCAAAGTTTGATGAAATATTGACAGATTATTTGAAAAAATGGACAATAATACCGCTAAAAAATATTCTGTTTTCCTGAATGAGCTTGGAAAAAATACCAGAACGGCTAGATATTGAAAAAACAGTTGAATATTTAAATACGAAAAATGACACATATTTGTTCAATCAATTTTTTTGCATTAAAAAAATATATATTGAAAAGAGAATTACAATATACAAATTAGAATCGAAAAATAGCTGTAGAAAAATGGGTAGTTATATTTTCGCAAAGTAATATAAATTTAAAAAAAATTAAATATAAGCTACATGGTAGCCCAAGCGAGCCAAAATCTCAGGGAAAAGAAAAAACAAAGTGGTCTAATATTGTTGATTTTTTCGGGGGGTGGGTGGGGGAGGGGGGGGTCTCGGTGTGACTTGGAAGAAATCTGGTAACCCTACGTAGCCCCATCTCTACACGTGGTTCATTGGCGTACAGCATATGCACATTTGTTACGGTGACCATTTTACGTATTTTTAGGTTATGTGACAAAACCAAGACATTTTTATCAAAAGAATGTTTCTAAATACTTGAATTATTAAAAACGTTAATGAACATTTGAAAATCATCTGTGCACATTTACGAAAATAAAAAAATCGATTTCAATATTTATAAGCAGGCCCAACACAAGGATTCTGCCAAGACCGCTACCAAAAAAAAAAACAGTACTGTACTGGTAAAACCAGTACGAATTGTCACTTTAAGTCATAAGGTGACCATTTTTTCCAAATTCAAAACCAGGACATTTTTTCCAAAAACATGTTTCTAAATACTGCAATTATTTAAAACGAAGATTAAAAAATCGTGGAAGCACATTTACGAAAAAATGAATTCAATTTCTTGAATGCTCTTATTAAATTCTACACAAGACTGGTTAAAATTATGCTATATGATTAGCAAACATTTTAAGGTTTCGGCATTCAATTTCGTTTTATCACTGGACTTGACATATATTGTTCATCAATGTAAAATATCCGCCAGCTGGTGCATTTGTTCCTGATAAACGGAAACAACATTTGATTAATTTGCCAAAATTTTTGTAGGAGACATCATTTTCGCCGAAAAATTTTTATATTTATTCATCTATTAGATAAAACAAATTCTATTACATAAAAAAAAGTGTACTGGTTTTATTTAGTCCGGCTTTACACGGACAGGATGGATTAGACAGGCTCCCTGCCTGCGCTGGTTACTATGTAGGTGCTGTGTTGTATGGGTTAGTATGCAATGTTTCAGATGGGCCGGGTGAATCCTTACCGGTGGATTCATCCCGTCCGTCTGAAAAATTGCAAACCCACTACAACACAGCACCTAGTAACCGACGCAGGCACGGTGCTGGTCTAATCCATCCTGCCCAGAGAAATTATATAATAATAGAAGCGCCCTTTCGAATACATTTCTTGTTTCAATTACACGCGTACCGTTTCCATAACTACGCAATATTGTACGCGTATGCGTATGCTATTGCCGAATGCCGACGCTTTCATGAAAACTTTCATATACGATGTTAATTGAATAGTATGTTACTTAAATGATCAATTATAAAAATTTATCTCATGTTGTTTATTGTGTGTTTTGAATGCATCGTGCAATTTTTAACGATGCACTTGCCCATTGCCCTTGCCCAGAGAAGTTTTTATCGGACATACGTCGACCACCAAGCATCAAATACGACTGATGCTAAAATTATTTAGGATTGTCTGCGGACAATCGTCACTTGACAACAACATAACGCCTAAAGCCACTTCTATTATTATAACATTTCTCTGATCCTGCCCGTGTAAAGGGGGGCTTGCCAGGTAGATACCCAAAAACCAGTACTGTCCTGGTAAAATCAGTACGAATGGTCACCTTACTTTAACATATAATATGTCTGTAATATTAAAGCCCGGACCCAGAAGGTGCCGCGTATTGTTCAAATGTTGTAAATGCATTGTTAAAGGTTTGCCGAACCTTTTTTACAAAGGATTTACAACAATGGAACAATGAGCAGCTCCTTGGCTATCCTACCTCTAGTATGTATCTATATGTATTTACATATTTTACGACCGATATATTTGAGTTAAAAGGAGAATTTAGTAGAATTGTCTAGAACGCTTAAGCCATATATATTATCTGATTGTTAATTGTCAAATGTATAAAACCAACGTTATAACAAAAATTTAAAGTTTGAATAAAGTGAAAGAATATATTATTATAGCGTGTTTAGAACGTGGTTGACATAGAGCAGAGTGGCGCAGCGGAAGCGTGCTGGGCCCATAACCCAGAGGTCCGTGGATCGAAACCACGCTCTGCTAGTTTCTTTTGCTTTTTTTTTGTGCATTTTTTTTTAATTCCTTATCTTTAATAACATTATTAAACATTTAAAATGTTTTCCCACTAATTTTTTGTGTAAATATAAAAGTAATATTGTTTAAAAACGTATATTGACTTAGTAACAAATAGTGTGATACAGCTGTGTCATTTGAGAAAGAATATTTGTCATTTAATAAATCAAATAAAGTTTCAATGCTGATATTAATTAGATTAAATAAATAAAAGTTTATTGATGCCAACATTGAGTATTTGATATACATATGTAGACTTAATTTGTTTTATCGTGGAACAGTTGAGTAAACAAAATTTGTAGAAATATTTTTAGCGTGCCGGCCATAGCCTCCGTGGCGCAATTGGCTAGCGCGTTCGGCTGTTAACCGAAAGGTTGGTGGTTCGAGCCCACCCGGGGGCGCACCCTCTTTTTTTTTGTTGTTTTTTTAATACAAATATAATAGAAACATATTTTTATCGATGACATTTAATATGATTTAATTGAATTAACTGTTTCAGGTATCGCGAAACTGCTATATAAGACGTGCGCGTTCGAACAAAGTTTTTGGGGGGAAGATTACGTGTCACCATGGTGTTTCTTTTTAACCGATGAATCCATTCAAGTAATTTTCATTAAATTTTTTTTCGTGCTATACTTAAGGTATATTAGGTTATTGATTTTATGTTTCGCAGGCATTGGAGTACTCGGAAGATTTGAAATACTATTGGGTGGATGGTTATGGTTTTCCTATAACTCAAAAATTGGCGTGCACAGTTCTCAAAGATATCGCTCAATTTTTTTTGTAAGTCATAATAGAATTATACTCGACTTTATATATTTTTTGTATTTTTACAAGCCTATTCTATGTTTTTATAAATTCATATTCATCTCTTTATTTCAGAAGCAAAAACAGTTACTCGTCGACTTTTCAATATTCACATTCAGGCACCATTTTGAAAATTTTAAGCTACTTTGGGCTGTATAACACAGATGGCGTTTTAAAGTCTAATAATAGGGACCCGAATCGTTCGTGGCGTACTTCCTATATCGATAGTTTTGCTTCCAATATTGGATTTATTTTATACAGGTAAATAAAAGTATGTTGGAGAAAAAGAAATATTAAATAAATTTACAGCCAACGGCACAGTGTTCCCAGCCGGGACCCGAACCGGAACCAAACCGAAAACCTGAGTAACCGTTAGATTTGCCAGAAACGAAAACCGGAACCAAACCGATATTTTTTTCGGTTCGGTAAAATTAATATATAAACTTTGGGTATGATAGAATTTATATATACAGGAATGTAGATTAAAAATATATTTTTGAAACTTTTTAGAAAAATATAATATCGATATCAAACAAGTCTACTCTGTTACAACAGATAATGGAGCTAATATGACCAAATTTGTCAACTTGTTAGAAACCGAAATAGACGAAGAAAACCAGAATATTTATTATGAAAGCAATGATGTAGCAAATATGCTTCCATTGAGAACTGTTCTTTCCTTCATCTCATCGGAATAAAATGTGTGGCACATACTTTACAAATTGCAATCAAAGATTCTATTAACGATTCCAATTTAAATACAATTATATGTGAAACTCGCAAGTTGTCAATGAACTCATATATCATAGATATCAATGAACACATTCTACATTGGCTGTCAAAAGTGCGCGATTCAAATTCCTATGAACGGAAAAGCAAGAGTAAACACACCCATACCTGTAAAAATTAAATTTTTGTCACACTTTTGTTCCTTAAAGCAGGGCCTGATGAAAAGTTGGTAAGCGTAAAGAAAGTCAATTAAGTATGAATAAAAAAAATGTATTTTGTCTGCATTTTAGCTACATCAGAATCTGCCCTCTATTCCGCAGTCCACCAGCGGCAAGCTGCACACTAGGAAATATTCTTGTTATAGCGAAAAGTCGTATAAAGAGAGTTATAGATGGTGTGGGTGTATTTACATTAACTTGCTAATATTTAAATACAAGAGAACCGAAAACCGAAAACTGGAACTGAACAGATATATATTTTTTTACCGAACTGGAACGAAAATAAATAACAGTTCGGGTCCCTGGTTCCCAAACCTATTCAATGTTGATTTACTTCAATAATCTGACAACATCCAGGCCTGAGTATTCAATGTGGTATGGCCGTCGGCAAGGGTGTTTCTTTAATACAAATATTTTTTTAATACTATAATTTAAAACTATATTAATGTAAAATTGTTGTATTTATAATTTTTTATTTTTGTGTTGAAAATTTTCAGATGCGGAGATGTGGATAAAGTCTTAGTCCTTCATCAAGAACGGCCAGTTCGTTTACCAGAATGCGAGGAAGAGTTGTGCCCATTAGTAACTATTCTAAAAGCTCGAAAAGAATCTCTGATTAAATGTGATATTAAAAAGATGTGTAGTCTGCTTCACGAAGAACTATGTTAGTATTCATTTTTATATACAGATTATTCTGAAAACGAAAAAATGTTAGATTGATTATTTTGTCTTTTTTCATTGTTACAGGAACTTTTATTGATATTTAAGAAACGCCAAAATATGATTTGACATTTTTAATTTGAACAAAATTTTTCTAAATTTTATAAATTTGTAAAAACCATATATTTTTTAAATAATACGTTTTGTTTTGTATAGAAATCGATTGTTTACTTGTTTTAACAAAATTGTTTTTAACAGGGC
The DNA here is from genome assembly GCF_051622035.1 of Arctopsyche grandis. NCBI lineage: Eukaryota > Metazoa > Arthropoda > Insecta > Trichoptera > Hydropsychidae > Arctopsyche > Arctopsyche grandis. Next base: position 24,610,568 of record NC_135357.1, read on the forward strand.
TGTACACCCAAAACCTTAATTTTGTTGTCGTTCCTTTCTTCGATATATATATTGAGTGAATGCGACAGTATATATCAATATACATATTGAGTGAATGCGACAGTTGCGCTTCCACCAGATAAAACGTATTTTAAATTGACAAAATCGAGGTTTCGTATTGTCCTATTTTCTCCTCCGAAATTGGACCAATTTTTAAAAAAATTTCATCATCGGTATGAAAAAGATATTTTCTGTGCAACTATGTGCGTATTTTTTTTTTAAATCGACCGTTAAATAAGCACGCTGGACTCTTTTCGTGGGTGTAAAAAAGAGGCGATTTTATTGATATTTGGCGGCTCCTAGCTCCTATAAAAAATAACTAATTAAAAAAATAAAACGATAGATGAAACCCAATAGTGGATATCCATAGCATATTAAAAAATAATTTCTCTAGTGCCATAATTGAGGAAGGGAGAAGTGTAATAATTTTGTATGGACAAGGCGCTGGTGTCCAGACCTCTTAATGGTTTATTAACATAATTATAAATGTACATATTTAAATTTGAATTCGTAATGGTGCTTATTTAATTTTAAAATTTTCATTTTTGGATAGTATGTACTTGCTATTTTATTATTCCTTTGGTACGAAACTCGTTGAAAACTGACAGTTGAAATCCAGCTTTACCGTTACACTTGGATATCGCAGAGTAGATAATCCTGTGCAATTATATGTATGTATACTTCAGAGACAAAAATAGAGGCGAAGGTTTTGCATATTGTAATTGCTCATACCAAAATTGAAATTAACGCAGGTACCCAATTTCGAAAACACGTGTGTATATTTTGCATGAGAGGGATATTTGTGGGGTGTATCGCTTTAGGAAAACGTTCAACTACTAAAGGCGGCGGTCGGTTACCAATCCAAAACGATCAAAGCAACTTAAGGGTGCCATTAAATGAAGCTATTATGTGAGAAAACGATATTTCACGTTATTAACGTCTATAAACGACATGTATATGTATATCTACATCAATATTCGGCGATTTTCACCTCGCACGATGTTCAATTTTCACATTATATATTTATAGTTATCCATGTACTTATTATTATGACAGAAATTTTCGACTTTTTTATTGCAGCTCACTTAAAAATACATTACCAGTGACTATGAAAGTTTGCTCCCAATTTTTGTATGTTGGCTTTCGCTTGAAAATGAATTCGGGTGTGATTTTCACGAGCAATCGAACGATCTAGATGTTCTATTATCGTTTGGTTTTTGGAGAACCAAAAGAAAAATTTTCAGTAACGATGGTTGTGCATTAACGCGCAAGAGAACTAACGACTTCATTATCCGCAGGGAAATATCGTAATTCGCAGCTGAATCTTTGTATTATGCAAACGAGATATGAAACGAACGACGTTGCACGTTAAAAGCGCTACGTCTTGTAACTCGAACACGTCTACAAACGACAAAAATTATCGAAGGAAATTCAAGCGAAAATAACCTTAACGTTATTGAGTTTTTTCTTCACACTAATATGTAGATGTACAGTGGTGATACATTTTTTCTTGGAACGCAAGCTTTTCATAACCATCAATTATTGTTTGTTATATTATATTTATACGGTTTATGCGTGTATTTTTTATTTATTTTAAAGTAATTTTATTAATTTATAAATGCTTTTCCTCCCGTATTCTGCGCGCGCACATTAATACGGGAGGAAAAGCCTGTTCCTCTTGTTCCTGTTGTATCCTGCTCGCGCAAATTAAGTGAGTATGTACCGTTTACCATGCACCATTTTTTTTGATCTTTAGACTTAAGATCTTTCGATTTTCGATCTTTGCCTTCCGATATTTGCGTTTTCTGTCGTTTAACATTCTGTCTCGTCACGGAGACCGGAATGAAGTGATATGCCGCGTCTCTTTCCACGGTATACGATTCCAAGGGGAGAAGGTAAAAGTCAAAATTCTAGACAGGGCGGAGACCGCTAGGTCGGAAGGGAGGCTCGGTCGACCCGCTAATTCCTGTGATTGGCTACTTTTTGCGCTGCCAATTGTATTGTCGTGCCCTGAATTAACTCGACTTTTACCTGATGAAATACTCCGACATATGTATACTGCCTAGTTCACATATAATTTCGGACGGTTGGGCAGCGTACGGAAATATTCCACATGTTGCGAATGGAATATACACGCATTCGTTTGTGGTTCAATACAAATGCATCTATGTAAATATGAATCAAAACGGGCACGCGTTGTGCCAAATTGACGCTTCATCTTTCTTTTCACACGCATCCACATATTTTCCACATTTTGCGTATGTACATATTTCACTATCATTTGGATCCACGAAATTATCCTGGTGAACCACTTTTATCGGAATTCGCGTGCCCGTTTTGATTCATATTTAGATGCATTTGCATTGAACCACAATGGAATGTGTGTATATTCCATTCGCAGCATGTGGAATATTTCCGTACGCTGCCCAACCGTCCGAAATTATATGTGAACCAGGCAGTATATGTCTATATAATGTCTATATAAGTCGCGATGTATGTGAGTATGTGGGCAGTGCCGGCCTTACACCCAATGGCGCTCTCGGGCAATTTTTTTCTAAACACCCTTAAAAAAAAGTTTGCCTTTGGCGCTCTAATCTAAAATTTTGTATGGATTTTGGCGCTTTAATTTTAAATTTAAAAGCGCCTTTGACGCATCGAGCGGCGCCCTCGGATGCCGCCCGACCCAGCCTCCCCCTAAAACCGGCACTGTTTGTGGGTATGTGCCAGACCGTGGACACACTGCCAATCAGAGTCAAATGGTCGAGAAGACGCGGGGTAGTGGGGGGGGGGGGGAGGGGTCGAGCGTCATGTGAAGTCAGGCACATTCATTTTGACGCGTGCGCCTATAAATTATGTACCTTACACTTTATTTACTTTATTTTAATTCGTGTATCAATTCTTTTCCGAATTCCCCCTTTGAAATCAACGGGCTCAACACTAGTTATTATATAAGATAATCGATCAAAGATCAGTGTCTGAATATTTTGGTTGATTACACTCAGCAACAAAAAAAAAATCAAAAAAACGAAAAGGAGACTCAATATTTATTAAATTTCACCCATTGAATTCGAATATGACAATGATTTTTGTTGATTTCTTTTCGTTTATGAGATATGTATGAGTGTTTAAAAAAATACGCAATTTTACAAATTTCTGGCTTTTGCAGTCTTTTACTCAAAATCTAGTATTGCTGTGCCAAAAGTGAGTATTGGAATTAATAGTCACATGCTTTTTTTTATTGCTTTAAAACACTTATTATTATGTATCTAGCGAATGTTATGTCATATTTGAATTAAGTGGGTCAAACTTAGTAAAGATTGATCAGTCTCCGTTATGGTTAGTGAAAAATGCGTTTTTTTGTTGCTCAGTGTAATTTCATTCAATTGATTCGAATGTTATTCGACAATTATTAAAACTTAATTAATTTAATGCTTATATTGTAATATTAAGTGTGTTCTACTTGTGTTTATGAATGAATAAAACGTATATAATAACCTTTTACAATAATTATGGATATTGCGATCTTGTATGACTAACGGTCCATATGTTTCCTTTTTCAATTCGTAATGTACGCAATACTTTACTGTGAATAAATAATTGTAAATCGACCTCTTGAATTTACAATCGCATTTATTATAAATTGTCGTCTGCCCACTCGTTGAATTGTTGAAATAGTGTAAATAATTTATCGTTTGAGAATATTGAACATTTAAAGTGTATAACATCCGATACCCGATGAAAAATAACAGGTTAAATTTTTAATCTATTTTAGTTTACCTTCCGAGATCATTAATTGTGAATTAAATTATATATATATTTATATTCGCAGAAAATGCTCAAGTTTATTTGTTTTGGCAACTTGTTCTTGATTACATATATAGTTCTAAACGGTTCGAAATGATTTACAAGTACTCCGGACACACTTTGAATTATTGATGTTTATTTTTTTGAAATCTTCTTGTTTGAAGTATGTATGTACATATGTTATTTTAACAGACTTAAAAAACACCATTAAAATATCTATGTATTTGAAGATGAAAATGCGTATCAACGAAGAGATTCAGAAGTCTACTTCAGTTTCATAAGTACATGTTTTTGATGTGTGTCGATACTTCAAACTATAACTCCGATTTTAGGTTCGCCCAAGGGCAGATTCAATCTGGAACGAAAGACGCACAAGTCCACTCGCTTCACTATCGCGTGCTCCTATCTGAACTACTTATTCTCTATCTATTCCGCATCATTTGATTTAGTTGTACCTTGAGTGGTTCCATCATCGTTCCACTTCGACACTTTCACTCCTCCAATGTGTCATGATATGATAAATAATAGCCCTTTCTTGGAAATACCTTCCGTTTTGGCATCATATCTCTAACCCGATAAAGTTTGATGCGTTTACAACGCACATAGCCCATTTATAGCCCGTATGACGGTTTTCTTTATTCGCATTCTTCTAAAAACAGTCGATCTTTTCTGGAAAGTCTTGTCTACCTCTGGAGCCGCTTGATGTTTACTGTTATGTGCTGGATTTGCTCGCCATCGGGTAATAAAGCGCTGTTTATTTTGCTTGCTTCCTGGAGCGTGCGAAAAAAGTCAATAAAGTCACTCTGCAGAAACTCACAAGGTGTGGGGCGTGAGTCCCTACCCCGATACTAAACTATATTTGCCTACCGTTTAGCCGACAAGATTTCAGTCTGAATCGGCTGTTGGAAGAGTGAACAGTATTTCAGCACGTCTAAAAAATGCCTAAAGCGATCGGTGCAGTGCTTGCTGAGCGACGTGTGGAGTTCTGGGTTACGTGCCATAGCCCAGAAGTTGAACGTGCTTCGGCACATTACCACGCATAAACACTTTCACATCGGCGTAGATGGTGCTAGAAATATTTACATATTCTAGAGTTTGGCGAATGATGGCTGTTAACAAGTGATCAATTAACACGTACAAGGGGCTCCAAAATAGTGGGCCACGTGCAAATTTTCCCGGGGCGTTTCCTGTTTACTGTACTCGCCGAAAAAGTGAACAGACAATAAATATGGCGAACTTGGAGAATTGGTGGGTAGACGGATGATTTTAATTCACTTTTTTACAAACTTATTGTGGAAGTGATCGTCGACCGAAAAGGGTGTGTAAATTGTGAACTGTCAATTCGAACGAAGAGGAAGTGTTTGAAAGAAGAATCAGTGTTTATTTGCACGATGAACATTAAGCTGAACAACGATGAAAATCAAACGAATGATCAGTTGGACCCAATGCCGTATTCGTCAGCGGTAATCAATTTTAAATTTAATTGTAATATATTTTTTTTACATAGTAGACTTACGATTTTGTATATTTTTTAATAGAATTTAGTGAAATATCTACTGTTTAAAGTAGATTTTAATTCGTTATGATGACTAACATTTTTTTTGTGGTATCTCACGGGATCAAACCGAAAATTTTAGCGAGATAACGTATGTAAGGTAGATATTGTGAAACATTTTTTCACCTACAGCTACACAACCATAGGTAAACAAAACAAATATCTTGGCAACTGGGAAATCAACAGTCATGAACATAGTCTGAAACTACGAGTAATTATTGAATTTTTATTTAGATACAACTCGTCATGTTTACATAGAATATATTTGGAATGCCATTTAACGGTCAATACCTGTTCAAAAACATTTAAAAAATGAAGTAAATCGTATCTATGTAAAATAAAAGTAATGTTGAAAATAGTATTTATAACAATTGATAACTACATGCATACATATTGTGCAGGTGAGTACGAACTTCATTAGATTTATTAATGTTATATATAAATGTATATATAGAATTTTTTCGATGTAATTTGGTATTTTAGCCCCTAACATAAGGATTCTCAAAGTCGAAACCAATTTCAATGAATATTTAAGGCCAAAAATACAAGGGTGAGAAATTTCGTCTAAATCATTAGGCTAACTTCGAAAATTAAATTGACAAATACCCAAGTATACATATGTATTTATGTATGTATACTCAAATACTTACCAAAATATATATGTATATACAGGGCTGACGAGAGGGGAGGGGGGGGGGGGGAGCCGAGGTAAAAAATCGCATCGAAAAATTCGCATCGAAGGAAGCCGACCAACCGACATAGTGCCTGAAATGACATGCGCAAAGCCCACACTATGCCGCGTCTCTTTCCACCATACACGATTCCAAGGGGACAAAGAGAGACGGAGCATGTTAACGGACAGCACTTTACACACACGCATTAGGCGATTATTATATACGATAAAATAATGTATTTATTTAATGATAAATGTTTATTATTTTTTGATCCACGCATTCTGTGTATGTGAAATTGTACCTGTTATATTATGTTTTCTTATTAAATTATTTTAAAAGATAACAACCTACATACATATGTATAGGTATTTTTCTAATAGTTCTGATAGATTTTTCGCACATTAAAAATATGTCTAATATGTATATATTTATTAGTTTGAGTAGGGCTTGAAATTATTTTTCCCAGGGCCCGGGATTCCTTTTGGCGGCCCTGTGTATACATATATTAGGGATGCCATAGTAGCTTTAAATTATTTATTCGTAGTTTTAAGAAGTTCAATATATTATCGAAATTTTAAGAGAATCGTTATCTGGAACATCAAACAGAACTAAATGTGCTGTAGATTGAAAATAAAAAAATAAGTTCGTATAAAAAGTATTCGAATATGTATTCGGATTTGGGATCCATAGACTATATTTATTTATTTTATTTTACATATATACCAGGAAGGCCTTACAGGTAAATCCCAATGCGCCTTCCTGGCCAATTACAAATACAAATGCAGCATTTTTTTATTATAAGTCGTTGAATTGCGAGACACTGAAAAAACTCGCAAATTAACGAGACATCTATGAATTGTACATAAATTTTTATTGTACATCCATCAAATTTCAAATAGTGGTGACATAGTAGGTAGGAAGGATTTTTAGCCAATTTTTTTTTCCGGGAACCGTTTCAACAATGAAATCAGAGAAAATTGGCAAACTCTGATAGGAAACGATCAACCTGGAGTCACAAATCCAGGTCTGACCAACAGCATACTCTGAAAAATTCATTTTCATTCAGGGATAGAACCCGGCACCTTCTTGACGGTAAGCAGAAGCTTAACGTCCGAGCTATGCTGCTATATGTATGTATATACCCAATAATAGCTCGTTCTATAGTATAGGATTAATTATTATGATGCATATGATACATTCATGTAACAGGAAACACGTGCATATCCATAGAGCATACGCGGACGAGAGGAATAAGTGATTTAATATCTCTTTACAGACGTGTCTAGTCTCGTTTCTCGCCCAGGAACGATATAAATTTCTCTGTCACGGCGTCATTTCCCAGCTCTCGGGTATCCCGGAGAGAATGTATCTAGAGTCTAGATATTGCATAAAGGAGCTGATTTGAATTTTATGTAAGTGTAGACGACAATGTGCGAAAAGCTTACTATCTGGAATATTTCATAATTTAAATTTTAATATGGGTAATTAAAAGATGGTTTAGTATTACGATCGCTATAAATCAGCCAGTAAAAGCAGCGTGGGGAAAACTTACGACACAATACCTACCGGAACAGTTTTGAATCGCCCTTTTGACCCTTTTTGTGACCCTTTGAATTCCGGCGTCTGTCGACACACCGAAATTATCGACCAACTTCTGTTAAATGCGACGATTTGAATGCGTGTCGGAAAATTCGCAGAAATTTGTCCTCTAATTACGCATCGACTAGGAAATTCCCCGTACATGGAATAACTTAGTTTTGATTAAATATTTACATTGTACGTATTTGATGAATTTGAATTATTAGCTTGTGGAGAAAATTAGATGAATTCAATTCAAATTACATATATTTGATTAATACTATTATACAATAATAATATATATATAAAAATAGACGTGATGTAAATATGTATATTTGTATGTATATAAATTGTATATTTGTATATATGTATATATATGTATATATATATATATATATATATATATATATATATATATATATATATATATATATATATATATATATATATATATATATATATGTATATATATATATATATATATATATATATATATATATATATATATATATATATATATATATATATATATATATATATATATATATATATATATATATATATATATATATATATATATATATATATATATATATATATATGTATATATACATAACTATATATATTTCGTTTCGATTTCGATTCCCATTTCGATTTTAATTTCGGCCGGGTACTTCGGTATACGGTAGCTTCGATTACTGTTTCAGTTTCGAATTCCGATTACTGTCTCAGTTCCGGATCCCGATTAATGTTTCAGTTCAGGATCCCGATTCCTTTTTCAGTTCTGGATCCTGATTCCTTTTTCTTTTCCGGTTTTGGATTCCTTTTTGTTTCGGATACGGACTCCATTTTCAGTTCCGGATACCGATTCCTGTTTCAATTCCGATTCTCGATTTCTGTTTTAGTTCCGATTCCGATTAATTATTACTGTACGTATTTTAACTTTATTTTAAATCATGTATCAATTTGTTTCCGAAACCACCCGTTGAAATTTCAACGGGCACAACACTAGTTGTTTTGAAGAAATGAAACAAAATTGTCACACATTCAAACGTACATATAGTATTGCGGAAATTAAATTCTATTTGAAATCAAAATCCTTTGTAGCGTTATTTTCAAATGTGAGGATTTAGCGTTAAATCTTTCCAGTGTGCTTATCGCGTTTTTGCGAGACCACTCATTTTCAGTCGAATAGGTCCAATTCAGAACGTGAAATCTCGACACCGCAAGCAGAAAAACAGATGAAAAGAAATAAAACAGAAAAAGAGAGGATGTCGATGAAAAGATATTGTAAATCGAAAAATTCGAAAGCTCCACGAGGAAGCTGCGTATTTGAAAATCTACTGTTTTTCAACTCAAACTGATGCTATGCATTTTAAATTCAATCGCATATCTACTTATATAAATATATCGTGATAAATATTTCTTTGAGTTTCATTTGAAATTTTTATTTGAGAATTTTTTCCTTAAAAGATTTTCCGATCAAGATAAAGTTGCATAATGGCAGAAGTTCAAACATTCCGTACCCATTTATCATACTTTATTAGAATGAAAGTTATTCAAATTTTTCCTCTTACCTATTATGCATATACTACATATATATATATATATATATATATATATATATATATATATATATATATATATATATATATATATATATATATATATATATATATATATATATATATTACATACCTACATTTTATGTGTACATACATACATATATGTACATATGTATTATATTAAATTGAAATACTACATATGTACATATGTTCGTTTGGGGAAAAGTCGATTATACGACCAACGTGTTTATGTATGTATATACATACATATGTATGTAGTAGTTTGATATATGTACCTATACATATACTACCTATGTATATTAACAATATTAATAAATTAAGATTTATGAATGGTGGTAAATAGATTGGAATAAATCAAAGAGAATATAATTAATAAATAAAATGATAATTGTACTCTTCACAGTTATTTAAATATCTTTTAGACTCCAAAGTCTTGCTTTTAATTTTCTACTATTATTATTCCTGTTGACATTTCAACTGGCGTTTTTGGAACGGAATTGACTATATGTTTTGACCTTAACAATATATACATAATTACATAACAGATATAATAGTGGTAGTAAATACTAAACAATTTATAATAGACTAGCTGAACCCGGGATGCGATGCAATGCCACAATAACGCATGCAATTTCAATTCCCATTCCCGTTTCTCGATGTGTTTCGATAAGTGAATGTTTCAGTTTCAAATTAATACTTAATAATCAAATTAAATTACAGTTCTGATAATTTGTCGGAAAAATGTAGGAGTTCTGATAAATGTCGGAATATCCCATGATGACCTGACAGACATTAACAGCTTTTCTGTGCTTAATAATAAACACGATCTTAAATCATTTTGGCCGTTATTACTAGAGATAGGACCGGAAGCGTGTTTTTTCCAGGAAACAGGGCATTTTGGATCTATTTTCCAGGAAATAGGGCAAACTACAAAGCTAGAGAGCATAAAAAAGGTTCATCATAAAAATGAACAAAGCACGGTGAACAATTAACAATGAACGGCACGCTTCCGGTCCTACCTCTAGTTATTACCATCTACAAGTATCCATGTATAAAATCTACCCGCTTATATCGGTCGATTGAAGAATACAATACAACTTGAACGGGAATACATCCCTTTTCGGTCTTATTTTAAGTCTTAAGACGAAGTAAATTTGCAACGCAATCCAAGCAGGAGATTATCCCAGTTTGGGATCGGCATTAATATGGGATTTTGTTGAAGTTCAAGGTTACAATTTCCTCTATCCGTGTTGCGTCCTAAACTACATAGTCATTTCGAAAATACACGCACGTATTCGATTCGGTTTTCCGATTTACGTTCAATATTATATCCGTTGAACCACGATCCTTCGGGCAAGATAAAAATGTATACATATTCGAAATTACAACGATACAAGTCGAAAAATCCGAACATGTTATTGACGTGTACATTCATTGGACGTTGTACATATGTACATACGTATATGTTGACTGTTTGAATTGAAAGTATCCACAAGTAGCAGGATCGGTCATCGCATCAGAATATACGGGAAAAGCTTTTACTCTTGACCGTACTCTAAATTCTATGAGGTATTCAAAAGTCGACATTATGACCGAGAGAATATATTATGTATTAGCCTGTCCGTAATTTTCGGGACAGGATATCGACGGTTCGGAAGCATTAACTCGTTTTCAATTTCGTAAATGCTAGATTTCAAATACGAGTATATTACCAAGGACGACATATGTATGTATGTACATATGTATACAAATGGACAGAGATCGGTTGTCATGATTTCTCGGAAAAATATCATTAATTTTCCGCTCTTCAAGATTTGCTTCACTGCTCACTGCATATACACATAAATACTACATATAAATCACAAAATAGTTTTGAAAAAATATATATAACAATTTCTCACTTTAAGTATTCATCGTTAAAGTTTAAATACATACATACGTTATAGAAATGTTGTTGATAACTCTGTAAATTCTCCTACATAATTATAAATAGTTAAGGTAAATTTGCTAACTTTGATCGATTCGACCGCCGTTTGATTTGTAAACACTTGAAAAATTCTTCTTGAAATCTCGAACATCCATCAGATGGGCGAATAGTTTTGTAAATTCTTTTCGTTTCGTTTTAAATTGTGTAAATACTGCTTTGGAGGCGCTCGTTCCGATTTGAAATTTACAAGCAAATAAACACAGTGTAAGGGCGATGAAAAGGTTACTTTAAACAAAATAAATTCACTTCCGTTTCGTTTTATTTACTGGTGAAATTCAAAGTCAAGATAACAAGAATCAGAATCCAAAAACTTACACGCATACTTGTGTATTTATTTTTTCAATGTTGATTTTTACAATCCTTTCAATGTCGATGAAATAAATATCTATCGGTAGGTACATATATACATGAAGATATGAATATCAAGAAAATTTACATAGGTAAAGCTTGTTCTGATTAAGCGATGTAAGTAATAATGTATACAGACATTTACTTTGCGTTTGCTAATTTTAACTCTACTATGTAAATGTTGATTACATAGTAAATATGATTATCATCTGATCGCCAATTATCTGGTAGATTAAATTCAATTTACTATATGAACTCCAATCTGACAGCTCTACGTTTGGTTCAGACGATTATTATGTGTATGTATGTTACATTAATATGTATCTATTTTTAAAATTAAATAAATCCTGACCAATACATTGGCTAGTTATTATAAACATAAAATTGTATACGTTAAATTATTATGACGGTTATTCAAATCGAACTAAATTGATTAATTTGCAATAAAAACATAGATAAATTAAAAATGTTTTTATGTTACACAACAGTGTTTCAACATTTATTTAGTAAGTTTTATAATTTATTCCGATAGAAAATTATAAGGTTGAAATGATCTATGTATGTAGAATTTTTAAAAATGAACTGAATGTATTAAAATCGACCTAACACTATTAAACACATTTAGCTAATTTCATTAAAAATTTGCCGTCATGTTTCCAAATTATTGATTTTTACCATATATTTTTTTTATTCTTTGTACCTAGAATTTTGGCTTTAAAGAGATTTCTAATATTCCTGGTAAATTGGTGGAATTTAACGTAGTAAATACAATGTCATATCTTTATTTTCTTCTGTCATACTTTATTTAGTTCTAGGACGCCTTTGTTTTATCATTCGTTTATGAACTATTGATTGCAAAAAATTACTTTGTAAAATTTTGCGAAGCAGAGTAATTTTTCAGTAAAAGTCATTCAAACATTTGTTTGAGCAGAAGCGGTTCTTATTTTTAATAAAATTCGTTTCCAACAGTATGGAAAACTTCTTATAATATAATCGTCATGAAAATGCTTAGAAATTCGAAAATTCTCGAGTCGATGAAAGCTTTCAATTAAATTCAGGTGATTTCCCATACATGTTTGGCTTTCCGCCCCCCCCCCTCGTTTTGTCAAATTTTAATTGTCTAAACGCTTATAACTTTAACTTTTTCACACTATCTTATAAAATTTGCATTATACATAGGCTCTCATTATCTCCGATATATATTTTTACTTCACTAATAGATTATATAATGAATGATAAAATGTTTATATTATAATGCTGATATACATACATATTATATCAAATGCTAGATTGCGCCTACATACATATATTATCAAGAATTTCTGGCTTGATTTTGGACTGAGAGCGTCTATTCCGAACTGCGATATTTTACGAACATTTTTTTAATACTAGTTTAAACTTAAGCTTTAAGAACTTTGAAAGTTTCTGAAGTGTGTTCTTCGCCACTATTTCTCTCTATTTTTTTGATATTTTGTGTAGTCTTTTTTTCATTTTCTTTTGCTCCATGTCTTAGAGGTTTTATGGATTTTCATATCAAATGTTAACAGCGGATTCCTGGTGAGATCCATTTGAAGATGATAACTGTTTTATTCGTTTCCATTTTTTTGAAGTATTATTTAAAATTTGTGGTCAAAACCATATGAAAATCAATTGATTTATAAACACACGTTGTAATGAACAAAACTTCATTATTATTATCTCAAATATATTTATGGTAATTAAATGAAATTCGGAATTGCGAGTACATCATAGACAAAAACAATGATAAGACAAGACACCACATAACGAGGGCTGACACGTGTCACCCATATTTATTTTTTATTTTTTTTATTTTACATATATACCAGGAAGGCCTTACAGGAAAATCCCAATGCGCCTTCCTGGCCAATTACAAATACAAATGCAGCATTTTTTTATTACAAGTCGTTGAATTGCAAGACACTGAAAAAACTCGCAAATTAACGAGACATCTATGAATTGTACATAAATTTTTATTGTACATCCATCAAATTTCAAATAGTGGTGACATAGTAGGTAGGAAGGATTTTCAGCCAATTTTTTTTCCGGGAACCGTTTCAACAATGAAATCAGAGAAAATTGGCAAACTTTGATAGTAAACGATCAACCTGGAGTCACAAATCCAGGTCTGACCAACAGCATACTCTGAAATTCATTTTCATTCAGGGATAGAACCCGGCACCTTCTTGACGGTAAGCAGAAGCTTAACGTCCGAGCTATGCTGCTGGCTATATACATATATGTAACTGACTTAGTCTATTATCAAAATAAGCACTAATGGTTTACCACGGAACGTCGTTACAATACACTGAAAGTAACTCTTCACATTTTTATAATCAGCATCATATTATATTAATTTAAAACAAAGTGACGCGACATAATTGCTAAACCCTTTTTTGTTAATACCTTAACTTTCATAATTATGGGCACATATGTACCTACATATGCATTATATGTATATAATATCGCTATTCTGTGTGTCTGTGTAAGATAACGCTCGCCGTACTATAATAGTCGTTTAGATACGACATACATATGTATGTATGTTCGTCACAGGTTAAACACTGCGAACAAAACGTACGAATATAATAACGAAAGAAAAAAAAGTCTCCGAGCATTTAGCGCCATCTATGGAAAATTAATTTTTATCTGTTGGTGTTTTATATCTTCTATATACATTGCGATTGCGATGGAACTTTCAGGATTTGTTGTATGCATGTCCGAAAAAATTACTGTGAAAAAAAACGGGATAAAATCTCTTCATAATAATATTCGTAATTACGATTTTATCGACGTCAAAGTATGAAGCGCCAGTGTGTAGTTAAGGAAATGTGTACGTTGGTAAGTAACTATAAATACATTACGTATAACTCATACTAACCTTACATTACGTACCACTCAACAATCCGACATATCTATATAAACCAATGTTTGTCTGTCTGTCACGTATGCGTTGCTATACTTTACTATAATTTTATTGGGCATGTCCACCGCGGCCGGAGGACACCCCCCCCCCCCCTCCCTTACTACCACGATTCCGGGCGTCTCAATTACTCGGCTGTGATTGGTTCCCCATAGTGTTTTACCTAAACATATTTAGCGACAGTCGGTTTATATATATTTTATTACATATTACGATTGTGAATTAGAGGTAAAAGAATGTTGTGTAGAAAAACTAATTGAACTATTAACAAATTTATTTAATGTGTTTTTTAATCGTTTTTTTACAGGAAGAAAGAAGACGAACCGGACGATATGTTGCTATAATTGTAGGGATATCATTAGTATGCCTCGCTATGTACCACGCATGGGTTAGAAAAGTACCAGTTTTGGCGAGTGTGTTAGTTCCATCGCTAATTTTGCTATTGTACGCAGCCTGGGTACTGTTCATAGCTTCGAGGGACAAAAGAAAGGTAAAGTTTTCTTCCTCTATTGCCCTTCGATATTCCCCAGACCTGTTTGTCGACATATGTACATATGTTTGTATCTACATAATACATGTACATATATGCTACCAAAATATTCTATATTTTCGAGATTATATTATTGGCGAAAAAAGGTTAGGTAATTCGCTTACATTGGCCCACTTAACCTTTTTTCCTTATTTTAGTAATGTAATATGTACATGTGTTAACAAGAATCTTTTTGATTCGATGTGGCTTTTTATTAAGGAATTGGTTTCCGATTTTTAAGAATATCGTTTTGGTTACTACCTACAAAAGGTCAAGGTGAAAAATATTAATTCATCACATTTTTTAGAATCTCGAGGAGAAATTTATTTTTGGTGGATAAGAGGCGACTCTTATAAAAATCTTCAAAAATTCAAAGCTTCAGCTTTTTTCATCTTTCAACAAAGAATATTCGAATTTTTAATGCAAGCCGAAAATAAATATCGGGACCGAGATGGATTCGCTCACTGTGTTTGAACGTAAAACTACGTAAGCTCAGGGTTTTTTCCGAAAATAAAAATACAATGTCTTTGCTTTTGTGCACATCATTGGAATTGAAAATCGTTTGTTGTATCACAATCATTTCCAGGACAGGTACAAAAAAAAAGTCAAACTTTTTAACTTAAAATTAAAATTAAAATTAAAAACGCAACACCTCTAGGCAATATACATGGTACACAGTCCCGAAAATAACCCCCTGGAGTGTTTTCGGTGATATTTTTATCTTTGTATTGATCCTTGCTTGACAGTGATCGTAAGCGGTGAATTCTATATTTGAAGAAATGTAGGAGAAACATATTTGCACTTTACAAGTTTGGGGAACTACACCCAAACTACAACTACAACTACACCCAAATTCAGTTTGGGGAACACCCACTGTCACATCGTAGATTCAAGAACGTGACGTTTCGTACTATTCAGTGTGTTTTCGGTCGAATTCACGAAATCAACTGATTATTATTGCTATATACATTATACATTGCTCATATGCAAGATGTAATCTCGAATTTGCAGCGATTTTTTTCGTATTGAGGCTACAGCTAATGCACACATATGTAACCCTCGAATAGACGTATTAAGGTCCGTTTATATTATCCAGCACTGCACGTCAACAGCTCGACACAAGACAGCACGGAAAAGACTACTTCTAGTTATACTACATATATACTATATAGCACCGACCGTTTCCGACACGTTCATATTTATTTTGGACGAGTGCGAGGTAAAATTGGCTTACATATACATATGTACATATGTACATCTCAGTGTGCGAAGGTACAGCACAATATTGTTTGCGCCGTGTCGCCATTATCATGTCAGTCATGTGTGAATATTTTTATAGTTGTCAAAGAAAACCGGATCTGTTTGATACGTTTCGGTGACATGTATGTACTGCTGTATAGTCTGAATAGATCGTGTTTGTTATTGCTGCTACGTACATATTACGGAACGTATGGATGTATTGAAGAATAATTGTCGGGTTAAGCTGAACTGGTTTTAACGAACCTTTATACTTTATACATATGTACATATGCACATGTATATGTAGTATTACGTAAAAATAAAACGAAATTGGAATTCGACGAATCTGCGAATTTTCTCTCGAGTGCTTCACAATCAGCACTAAATCAGAGACTTAATATCGATTTTTAGCGATTTAACTACCGACCCGATTGAATTTTATTAGTGATTTTGCCCTCGTGCGCATATTTATTCGCAAAAGCAAGCCGGGCGTTACGACGCCCGGTGTACATCGAACGGCAATTAAAATGTTTAGCACCCCTGTAAACAGCGACATCACAAGATGCCGACGGTGATTGATGATCGCGCTACAATAAACGCGTGCGATCGATAAAACGGCGATTATCGAGAACTATAATATAACTCGAATTAACATACGAACGTACGAATGACACGTGTTAACCGATTCAATGCCTTGGTCTACGTGACTATGTATGTAGATGTATGTACATATGTATGTATGTACCCACTACACACCTGCGTACATTCACATTAATCACCATTTATATATGTACGTATTTATTTATTTTTTACAATTTCGCCATAGTGACATTACAGATAACTATGGCTAATTTATTACAATTAACGAGACATCTAAATACATAATTATTACAACATACACATGTAAATCGAAACAATACCTGACATCTATGGTCAGATTTTACAAACATCATAAATAAGTTGTATAAAATTTTTCATGTAACAATACGAATTTTCACATTCGATAGACAACCACAGAGATATCTATGGTGAGAAATATGGCGAAATCTGAGATATAAAAATAGCTCTAGATTTGAAACAGAAAATTGGGAAGGAAAAGCCAATTTTACAGGAACCGTTTCAATGAAAATCAGAAAAATTGGCAAATTCTGATAAGAAACGATCTACCTCGACAAACCAAGGTCTGGCTAACAACGAGACTTTTACTGGGAATCGAACCCGTGATATCAAGCACGAAAAAATTTAATACTCACAACTAGACCACGCTGCTGGTTAATGTAAGTGCATACATACATATAAATAAATATACATACATATGTACAATATATAATATAATTATTGATTGTGATTTATCGTAATTTCTACATATTATAAAGAGTAGGCTTGATTGGGCCTGAATTATTTTAATACAGATCGAATTTTGCCAATTCATTTCACAGTTTTATTTATTCGATGTATGTACCCATGGTTCGGATGGGTTGACCTCGAAAAATGAACCGGATAATGGAAATTTAAATATTGTTTTACTATTATAAATATATATATATATATATATATATATATATATATATATATATATATATATATATATATATATATATATATATATATATATATATGTATATATATATATATATATATTTCGACTTACACATGTATAACTTATTAATAACTTTCCTTTCTACATATCTACACATACAGTGACGTAGCTAGGAATTTGTGATGAGTCTTACCAATATATTTTAAATAATATAAGTGAATGACTCGAGTCATTTCTATTACTTTCGAAATATTAAAGTTGGACAATGTTAAATAATATTGAATCTACTTATATAAATTTTGACCCTCTGTCAATTTGGGCCCTCCAGCTTTGCATGACTTTACTATGTGGTAACTATGCCACTTTACATATGTCATATTCTTAATGCTTTCTGGTAACATGTATGTATTTCTTTAGAGAGACTAAAACATCTCAAAGAAGTATACGTATTAAAAACATTTATTACATCGTATTATCTACATACATACATAGGTATATCAATACATAAACACACACACACACACACACACACACACATATATATATATATATATATATATATATATATATATATATATATATATATATATATATTTCTAAAAATCGATTCAAATTAATTTAATAAAAAAACAAATTAATATACAAATTTTTTGAAATTTTGACTTTTGAACCAAAGATACAAACTTACATACAAAGTCTCTTTCGAAATTATATATTAGATTATTTATATAAAGAATTGAAAATACGATTTTATATTTCGCAGCTTTCATATCTCATATATTTAACAAGAGTATGTACATACATATGTACTATAAAAACATAAAAATACATACATATTATGCCATGATGCAAATTTTTTCCGCTTATCTGAATTTTCAGCAGATATGCACGCCGCATTATATGTATATGTATTGTATGCAGTCGTTTATATTCGAAGAACGTTTTCCTGGGAAATTCTGAAAAATCGTTACAAATATATAAACCTGAATTGCAAGCCGGGTCGTTATCGTGATTTATACGCATTATCTGTATAACAAGGTTATAAATAATGCGAATAAATTTTGCAAACGCACCTACCAATGTACCTATGTACGTACAGGAAATTGTTTGCCGCCACTGCGCTTTATATACGACGTGTTGTTAATTTTATTGTTTTGTTTGCGCAGGAAATGAACGCAGAGATGGATGCGGATATGGACGCGGAGGCTGCGCCCCCTGGGGTACAAGAGGCGCCCCCGGAGCTGCCGCCCCCTCCGTGCCCACAGGGACCAACCACGTCGAAAGGCTTCAGAAGATGTTATTCAATAGCGTAACCATACTGTTTTATAAGGAAATATGATACCGAAGCTGTAATATAATGCATAGAATATTTTTACACTATTTTGTACGTAATAATAAATATACAAAAATCAATATTTTGTGTGTTTAATTCAAAAGCTATACAACGGGTGAATTTCTATCCTTGGAATTTGCATACCTCCTGCAATACATTTTGAAATTCTCCAATCCTTAAGATATGTAATATTACACAGTTTCAATGCTTTTGACACGAAATTACCAAGATGTCTGATCTCTACATAATTTACTCGTAATTTATTCATTTCACATGTCATATAAAAACAAAACAAAATTGGGAAGATTAAATTTCACAACCGTCTCATAGTAAAACAGCATAGGCTAATATTTATGTTTCGCATAATATCAATACTTTGTTTTGAATATTTGATATCTTACTATAGTGACTGTATCGAATATCTCAAATAATTTTTACGTAACATTTTTTCATAGGGAAGTGAAATTGCTATACCTGTGTACAAAAATATCATATTATAATTTAGATAATAATTTAATCAAACGTATGAAAATCAATTTGTTGTGAAATATAATATTTTATATTATTATATTATATGGGCATTCAAAATATAGTATACATATATCTATATTTTATGCATATAAAACAATATTGGGAAATTTCAATAATAATTTTCACGTGAAATTTTTTAATTTACTTTCGATACACTTATACATAATGTTAAATTCAACATTAATTAAAATATTTTCTCATTGCTTATTCTGCTGACTTTCAAAGATCACAAATACTTTATCTATGTATTTGAGGAATATAAGAAGGTACAGACAGATTTAAAATACTACTCGTAATAACTATTATAGCGATACAAATTGAGCGCAAATGTATGGAAACTTGCACAAGACAAAAGTTCTACTCCCGGTTGTCGGATTTTGTTCAAATTTTTTTTTTAATACTTAAAATCACTATCAATATTATACACATTAAATATCAAGAAAATAAAAATAATTTAAAAGGTCAAAATAAAATAATGAAATATTGTTTTAAAAAAAATACTACTTTCGGTTTTTGAATTCTGACCAAAAGTTAGCAGTTCTAATTTATACATCATCATCATCATCATCATTTACAGCCATTCGCCATCCACTGCTGGATGAAGGCCTCTCCAACACGCTTCCACTCGTCTCTGTTTTGCGCAACACTCATCCATCTCATTCCGCACATTTTCCTAATTTCGTTCACCCATCTTCCTTGCGGTCTTCCTTTTACTCTTTTGCCTTCTCTCGGGTACCATTCAAGCACTTCTTTTGTCCACCTTTCGTCCATCCTCCTAGCTACGTGACCCGCCCATTGCCATTTCAATCTCTTCACTCTATCCACTATGTCCACTACCCTTGTCATATTTCTCACCCACGTGTTCCGCTTCCTGTCTTTCCTCGTTATGCCAAGCATACAGCGTTCCATACTTCTTTGAGTGCATTGGATTTTATTTTGCATCTTGGCGTTCAGTGTCCAAGTTTCACATCCATACGTCATCACTGGCAAAACGCATTGATCAAAGATCCTTTTCTTCAGGCAGAGTGGCATTTTTGATTTAAAAACAGCATTCATCCGTCCAAATGCACTCCACCCTAATTTCATACGTCTCTTTATCTCTTCATTTTTACTACCAGACATGTCAATTATTTGACCTAAATATAAATAATTATTTACTACTTCTACTGGTTTATCATCTAAGGGGATGCTATCAGGCATGCAATAACTATTGAACATTAGTTTAGTCTTATCTACGTTAATTTTTAATCCTACTTTTCTACTTTCCCTGTCCAGCTGTGTTAGTCTGATAAGTAGGTCAGCTGAATCACGAGCTACTAAAACTATATCGTCTGCGAACCGAAGGTGACTCAAAAAGCGACCATTGATGCTTACTCCGGCTGTATCCCAATCCAATTTCCTGAAAACTCCCTCAAGCACCGCATTGAATAACTTGGGCGAGATTGTATCTCCTTGTCTTACTCCTTTTCCTATGCTAAATCTATCTGTACCTGAAAAAATTTTAACCGAAGCTGTGGCATTCTTATATATTGCAGCTAACAGTCCCACATAGGGTTCCGGCACTCCCTGTGTTTTTAGAGCGTTAAGTACTGCATTATGACTAACTGTATCGAAGGCTTTCTCATAATCGACGAAACCTAGGCACAATGGCCGTTGATATTCGTTGGCGCGCTCGATTAGTTCGCCAACTACTTGGAGGTGGTCCATTGTGCTGAAATTTGCCCTAAACCCTGCCTGCTCTATAGGTTGGTTCTCGTCGAGGATATTTTTCAGCCTTTCTGTAATAACCTTCGTGAAGAGCTTGTAGACCGCTGAAAGTAGACTAATGGGTCGGTAGTTCTTGATATCGCTTTTGTCGCCTTTTTTGTGTATTAAAATGATAGTTGCGTTATTCCATCCTTCTGGTATAGCTTGGTTCTGGATGCATTTGCTGAAAAGCCTAGCTAAGATATTAATTAGGGGGGGGCCGCCACATTTTAGTAAGTCAATGGGAATATTATCTTCCCCTGGGGTTTTACCGTTCTTTGCAGTTTTTAGCGCGGCCTCTACTTCGCTAGGCAATACTGCAGGAACCCTTTGGCCGTGTGTCGATTCCAGAGCGGGGAATTGGCCGTTGTCGTTCTCGTATAGTTTTGCATAGAACGTGTAAACTCTGTCTATGATTTCTTCTCTATTCCTAATTATTACTCCGCTCTCTGATCTGATTGCGATCATTTGGTTTTTGCCTAAGAAAAGATCCTGTTTGCACTTTTTCAGGCTACGGTTATTCTTAATGGTATTTTCTATTAGCTTGCTGTTAAAATCCCTGACATCCCTGACTATTCTCTTTTTAATTTCCTTATTTACTAGATTGTATTCTTGCTTATTATTATCCCTATCTAAATTCCTTTTATGCTTAATTAGGTTTTTTGTTTCCGCTGAAATTTTGCTTAATTTAATCTGTTTCCTGAATCCACCTAATTTCTTACCTGTTGAGGTTAGAACCGAACTAATTACAGTGTTCAATTCCTCGATGTCTGCTTCTGGGTTTAATTTCCCGTATCGATTTCCAAGTTCGAGTTCGAATTCCTTTTTCCTAGACCTTAGTTGAGCGAAATCTGGAGAGTTACTGCATCCTTTTATTAATTTCCTTCGTTCGCAATTTATATTAATGGCCATCTTGGCACGGACTAATCTGTGATCGCTACCTATATCTACTTTACTTAAAACACTAACGTCTTTAACGGAGTGCAGGGCATTTGTTAGGATGAAATCGATCTCGTTTCTGTCTCCTTTAGGACTCTCCCAAGTCCACTTATTGTTGGTGTTTTTCCTGAAAAATGAATTAGTGATAAAGAGCCTGT
This sequence comes from Arctopsyche grandis, assembly GCF_051622035.1. NCBI lineage: Eukaryota > Metazoa > Arthropoda > Insecta > Trichoptera > Hydropsychidae > Arctopsyche > Arctopsyche grandis. The sequence continues at coordinate 24,633,095 of NC_135357.1, forward strand.
TGTGTTCTGCGAATTCTATGAGGCGATCGCCTCTGTCGTTTCTTTGGCCGGTACCAAAATTGCCTACTGCTCTTTCTGTATTTGCCTTTTGTCCTATTTTTGCGTTAAAGTCGCCCATGATTATTTTAAAGTGGTGACGGCTATTATCGTATGCGTCCTGTATTTTTTCGTAGAAGTCTTCTATTTCCTCGTCTGGGTGGCTAGATGTGGGGGCGTACACTTGGAAGATTTGACAAGTGTACCTGCTCGAGATTCTTAATACTATATAGCATATACGTTCCGATATGTCGCTTATTTCTATAATATTTCTTTCTATTCTCTTATTGATAAGAAACCCTACTCCTCCTATTCTACCATTTGGTAGCCCTCTCCAGTAGAGACAGTTACCACTTTTTAGGATTATTTGGTTTTGCTGTTTTCGTCTTACTTCACTAAGTCCTACTATATCCCATTTGATATTTTCTAATTCATTCTCTAATGCAAGCACACTTCCTTCACTCGATAACGTTCTTACATTGTACGTGGCTAAATACAGGTTTCTATTAGCTAAGCTATCATCCATCGTCACTCTTACCTTGTTGGAGGTTTGGATATTATTTTTCTCGCATTTATCCAAGATGTGTTGAGAAAAAGGCGGTACCTGAGAGAGATTTCCATTCAAGGAGTGAGTTCTTACCGCCATAGACTCTTCTCTGTGGTCAGCTTTGACAGATAGTCATCCTAGGTATCACTTGGATCACTTATGAATTATTACATGCCATTTAACAGGGTTACTTTGTAAGTGAAAGTAGTTAGTTATGATAATAATAGATTAGCAATTGTTATACTACTTTTTTATAGATCTTTATCGTGAGAGGCCTCTTTGGAGACAACGGATTTATATATGTGAGTGCGGTTTGCAATTTAATATTTTAATAATAACTTTAGTAAAGAATATAAAATTACACGAATTACTTTAATATAATTTAAATATAAAAAAGAACTGATAGACAGTTGGGAAACACCGTTTCTGTTTGCTATTATTCTATTTAGTAAAGTTCGTTAAAGATTTTTGGCTGGAAGCAATTATGTGGAAGATTTATTGCTTCTGTGGGACCGACTGAAGGACCCTTTTTTTGTATTCAGGTAAGGAGATGTATCTCGTTCGTATATTTTTTTGCTCAGATTTGACACAAAAATTAGCACAAAGTTTTTCGAAATAACTGATATAAAACCGCTTTTTACGACCGATTTGCTGTTTATTTTTACACTTAAATTATACTAGGATGCAATTAGTAGAATAAGTGATTAGATGGTTAAGTTTTTAGATTAAATTTCGTGCAATAGCCGGGTTTAAGCGAGTAATAGCGGGAAGAACGCAGAAGCACAAAGAATACAAATATAAATTTTCAGCTTAATACGTTCAGGGGTGTGGACAGAGTCCAGGCGATAACATTTTTGACCTGTCTAGGAGGAAAAAATCCCACTTCCGGTGTATTAAATTTAGTGATTTTTTTTTATTTTCATCACATTGATATATAATACATGTTTAAGGGGTCGAAAAAAATAGTGGAAGAAAAATCGAACAAGAATAAGCTGCCACTTTCGGTTGAGGGATGCTTTCCAAATTGTATACATAATTTGGTATTACTCTTAAGCTTCTAGATATGAAATTTCAGTTCAATAAACTAAAAGGTTTTTGAGAAAAACATAAAAAACCTCGATTCTCTAGAGTAAAAGTACTTCTTTCGGTTCAGATAAAAATATTAAAAAAATATAAGGTTATAAAAATTATTATTTCTATTACATGTAAAAAAAATTTAATCCGATTCAGCTAGCAGTTTGGGAGATAATTGAATTCAAAAACTTAAAAAAAAAAGAGGATAACTATAAGGGGAGGTACCATTTCCGATCAACTTAATATTTAGAAAAAAAATCACTTCGGGTCGATAAGAATTTCAGTAACCGATACTAAGTTTCAGTTCGATTGGACTAACGGTGTTCAAAAATACACAGACACATACACATTTTTTCTAGATCATGAAAACGTGATCATTAATCGATTCTGAGTTCGAATCAGCCAAAATCTCGAGTTCGAATTTTCGCATGATCACAAAACTTCATCTATTGTTACTACGTACATAGATAAAGTAATAAATAGTAATATAATAACCTCATATTTAAAATTAAACTTATAGTCGAAACCGTCTTATTTTGAATTTAATTAAAGCTGAAATTGCCCAGTAAGTTTTTTTTCAAATAAAACCTTTGTTTCAGTTGTTTGGACAAAACAAATGAAAATTTGAATAAAAAAATCACATTTTTTTCGTTAGTGATGAGAAAATATTACATATTTAGTTTACAGTCTAACTTTTACCTGAAGCAGTGGTGGCGCACTTATAAGTAAGTACTACATTTTTTTTATTCATAATGATTGCGTAATATATGTATATTCCGGTTTTTATTGTTATTATATTACAAAATATGTTTTATGTACAAATACGAAAAAAATGTAAGTCTTTAATCATAACAATATAAAAGAGTATTTACTTGCTTGAACGTTTTCTTTGTTAAAATACATATCTTCCATATACATATATATGTAGTGTGTATATCAGTAGTGAATGTCCCAGTTGTAATATGTATATTCCATCTAACCTGGTACCAACTACCTTATATTTGAAGTGTATTTTCAGTTGTAATATATTTTGACTAGTTTGAATATATTCTGTCTAATCCACGTATGTTGATTCATATGGCGAATTATATTGTAGCTGGTCAAAATACATGAAACTGAAAACATACTTCAACTATAAGTTTGTACCAGGTTAAATGGAAAGGTAAAGTTTTCGTGAAAACGTCACTCGACTAGTAAATTGAGTTTGGAAAGTCACATTTTTGTTTTGAAAATATTCTTATAGTTATCGTAATACGATACTCATTACCATCATTCGTAATACCTACCAAATATAACGCATTATTGAATTCTTAAGCATTCGTAAAAACATTACAACTGTCAAAACTCAACTGTAAAAGATATTTTATTACGACTGGCACACATTTTTTTGATAAGTGTATTTGCGCTTATAGAGCTATAATTTACTAGTTGATTTGCATTCAAATGTGAATTACCTAAACTTACCGTTGAAATATACTAAAACTGACCAGAAGTTCAACTGGAACAATTTTTTTTTACGAAAATAATGAATTAATATATGTAATGTGTAGCCTGCTTTACTCAAGAATTCAGGTAGACATACACACTGTCGATGTGAGACAGAACATGGGACAAGAATATCAGCTTTGCACGAAAACATCAGATTTGGGCTCAGCATTCAAAGGTTTAAAGTAAAAATGTGAAGGTAGATCGCATACTATAGTAGATATGTGAATGTAGACCGCATACTAAAGTAGCACCATATATACTATATACGTATATACATAGTGTTAATTAATTATAATATACCAAATAAACGCGAGACGAAGTTTTTATTTTAAGTACAATATATAGGTATTATGTAGGTTAGTTATTTTGTTACTTAACGTAGTCGTAACTGTTATAGTTACCTAATGCCTTACATTGAACGCTTTTGGCGATGGCGCTAAATTTCCAAATATTCCTAAACGCAATATATGTATGTATGTATGTGTATATGAATAGGAAACCCAATTCCTCCCACGGATCAATTGGATAAATAGAAATATTTCGAATATATGAGTCATAAGAATGAAATATTTTTCGGTTACATACTTAGCTTTGAATGTATGGATTTTATGTATGGTTCAATTCAACTTTTGAAACGGATTTATTCTTCATTCGCGACATAATATCGCTTTGACATCAATGCGTGTACGTGAACCAATTTGGATGGAAAATTGAATTTTCATTTGAAATTTCAACTAAGATAGGTATTGTATGTACATATTTTATTTTATTTTTACATACGTATATACCAGGAAGACCTTACAGGTAAACCCCAAATGCGCCTTCCTGGCCAATTACAAATTTACAAATTAAAATTCAGCATTTTTTTTTATATAAATCACTGAATTACGAGACACTGTAAAACTCGTAAATCAATGAGACATCTATTAATTTGTACACAAACTTATTTATTGTACATTAATTAATAACAAATTATAGGTGACATATCGTATAGGAGGGATTTTTAGCCAATTTTTTTTTCCGGGAACCGTTTCAACAATGAAATCAGAGAAAATTGTCAAACTCTGATAGGAAACGATCAACCTGAAGTCACGAATCCAGGTCTTACCAGCAGCAGACTTCATTTTCATTCGAGGCTCGGACCCAGGGATCGAACCCGCCGCCTCTCAACGCTAAGCAGAAGCTTAACGACCGAGCTATGCTGCTGGTCTGTATATGTATGTATGTGTGACGCTGAAGCTTTTAATGGCAATGTCGAACATGAGGGTAAATTAATCAATCGACTAACACCGGTTTCCTATCCCTGGCTGTTTTTTCAATTCCTATTCGAATGTTAAATTTTAAATCATAATTCGTTTTTGAAAATTCGAGCTAGTCGTCAAACCAATTATAATAATAAAAAATGAATCTACGTAGTGTCCGCAATTAATATTCGATTTATTATTTAAATGTGATTTATCTCTTTGGACGAGCTAAGTCGAGACAGAATTACGTGATTTGCGTATCAGATCAAACTTTTGCTCCGACTGGTTGGCGATAACGAACTTTCGAGCTATTTATAAATATTTTACTTTAGGACGTTAATGTACTTGGTTCAAAATAAATATTGTATTTAAAAATATTCATACATATGTATATGGATATATGTAAATGAACAAGAAAATATCCATCATTCTTTTAGTCATCGACAGTGTATTTGAATGCGCCGAAATAAAAGCTAAGCAAATTTAAACTGTCAAGTCGTAGGAAATGGCTCGGAAGATTTGTTTTCGTATTCAAATGTATGTGCATAATTTCTTTTTGGCGCGACCCAGAGCGCAGATTGCTAACCCTTAAAATGCGGCTAACGCAACGATCTCTGCTTTTTTCAACTGGTAACCGAACGCGAACGTTTGCAAAAAAATACCAACCACATTTATATCAGCTTGGAAAATATTTAAATGAAAACGAGCAAATGAGGTAAATAAAATGGTTTAATGTATGTATGTACATATACATACGTATGTATGTATGTGGGTATATGAATATACTTTTAAAAAGGTCACATTACCGACGTATATGATTCTACGAATATTTCTTGAAACATAAAATGTATACTTACATACATTCAAATGGAGCATACGCGGAATTAAATTAAATAAAAAATACAACGTAACGATAAAAATTTCAGTTTTTTTTTATATTTTCATTTTAAATCATTATTGCAAAGCGTTGAAAATGATAACTTCGTGTGGATAAAGAACTCGTATCTTATAGATACAAATGTACATATAAGACATGTGAATATTCATGAAGCCATTCCGAAGGTATGTACATACATATGTACGTAGGTTGATAAACGCTCGTCGACTTCCTCTCCCTTTTAAACCGATTCATTTAACGTACATTTTAGGCATCCGTTCAGCAAAAAAAACCATGCATAGCATGTACATACATATCTACGGAGGCCTGAACATTTCAGATCAAACGATACATTATTGAATTATTTTAAAAGCGATTTTAGAATCACGAATGAATCCGCATCCGTCTACTAGACTCGTTTCCTGAACGTTTGTAAACCGAAGCGGAGATGAACGGTTAATAAAAAATTCAACATACATATGTATATATATACATACATACATATGTATGTATATGTACATACGTATACATACATTCACGGTACAATTAAATCTGCGCAAACATGTTATAAAATATTTTTATTATTTATTTTCCAAATGACAAAAATACCGAAAATTAGTTGATTAATAAAAAAAATATAATATTAAAAAAAAAATACCAAACCTTTTGCCGTCTTCTCGCAAATATAATATAAAAGGCGTGGTCTCTATTGAGAACGCAATTCCGTTCACGGAACGACTTCAGATGGGAGGATAAATGAAAAGGGCTAAATGGCAAAGTCGAAATTAAACGAGATAACATGCTTAGTTGCTCCAGGCAGAAGTTGTTCCGCGAAAAAGAATTATACATATATGTACGTACATATGTACATTGAGACGTGCGGCTATTATACTAAACGAATTTTCACTCGATTAATAAGTGATGAAGGTTGTTAAATTTTAATTTGGAAACGGTTGCACCAGTTCCGAAATAAACTCGGGCAACGCAAGATATGATTGCTAGCATTTACCTATTATTCACGCATAGGGATAGATAGATTCCTACAAAGTTAACACTTGCGGTATATTTTTTCAGAGAATTCTTATTACATCAATCATCATTTAATAATCCCCCATTAACCCTTTCCCGATCGTTGTCGTTAACGTCAAACACGTATTATGTATGTACTTTCGACCTGGCGCTCATAAATTAGCTATGCGGACGAAATTTAATTTATAATACCGTTCTATCGATTTTATTATTAAACAAATGAGCCGTAATATTTTAAAGTGGCCGAAGTCCAGTTCCAAAAACACTATTTCTGTTTGACTTATGTAATTCACAAATTGTTATCGTTTCTTTTAATTCGATATGTCCAGAATTTGGGAAAGGAGAGTAAACGCAATACAGGCCACCAGTATTTTTAAACATTGTTTAACGCAAAACATTTAATTTATTTAATGTTTTGCGAGATATTTCTCGAAATGAAGAAAAGTGGACTTATGCCACTTTCAATTATAACGGCTCATATATTTAATAGCATAATGTTAATTCATAAATTATCACATTTGTATGTATGTAGTGATAAAATTGTACATGTCAAGTTAATTGTGAAAGTAGATTGGACATACAGACTATATACTCGTAAGTATTTAATTAGTTCTCTTAAACGGTGTGTGACTTATGGGGCAGTCGGTACACGTGCGTCATAAAGTTAGCTCATTAATCAGTTGTGCATGTACTGATTTTGGAGGTTTATGACTGCTTTATCGTTCATGAACATAATGAAATTTCGATAGAATTTCTGCTCTCAAATAATTCACGTTGATATATGTATGTACATATGTACTTTATATATATTTATAAAATTGTTGTATTTGGTATAATATTTTGAGTTACTATTTTCGAATGTGAACTGAGCGTTTGACGTAGGGTGTGGATTTTAGCATTAAATAAATCTGGAATTATCGATTAAAGATTTGAGAAATGTGTTCTAATGCTTTATATTGTACATGCATATTTTTAGACAGGCTTTTGAAATTTTTGTATTGTTGTTTACTTTGACGATATTTTTAGGCATCACAAAAATAGGTTTATACATACATACAAACAAAACATGTATATGTACATACATATAAAGTTGGTTTGAATCTTCGCAAAAATTTATATAATTCTTAAGCTGTCGATAGATGTCTATAAAAATCGATAAATTTTGTTTTACGTTAAAAATATATAGGTATGTATTTATATAAGTTCAAAATGCTATATTAAAATATGCGAGTTGGTAAACATACTTTTATTTTGATGATAAACTTGTAAGCTCTTTCGTATTGGCCATCGGGTATTTTATACACACCCCACATAATAAAAAGATCATCATCATTATTATTATTATTATTATTAGAGGTTAAACCCGTCGGGTTAACATTTTCAGCAAATAATGAGTGAAGGTGCGAACCTTTGGCTGGAAGATTGATGACAAACCGTGGGGAGAGAACACCCCACCTTTAAGCACATATTAATCACACCCTATCCCAGTTTGACACCCTCTCAACAGCCGCAATTTTCTGTCATTATATGGGTGAGCCCCGACGTCATTGACCGATAAGATCTTTGAAAATCAGAAAAATTTTGCTTTAAAAAAGTGCGCAAGAGAAGAAAAATACTGGTAATATGTTCGGAATGCGAAATGAATATTTATGCGAACGGATTCGGACTTGGCACAATTCGTAGGCGATTTTGGGCCTTCAAGTCGATTTTTATGACCCTTAATGACCATAGCGATAGTGACTGACCATTTTTTACTGTAGTCAAAGCCTTAGGATTTGACCCTCACATGTCGACTATTCAATACGCCCAGATTTCAGGCACACATATATACATACATGCATGTAAGATAACTTTAGTAGAAATAAATAAAATTAAAATAAACAATTTTACTTTCGTCGCAGCTGTAATTTATTAACACATTCATTTACCGGTGCTTTTCAAATGATATTCATTTGGAAACTAAGCGTTCGACAATGAAATGTTGCATAGTAAGAAATGCTTGCGTTATGTCAGGCTATTTGATGGAACCAGGTGGTGCTTCTTTCCATTGAAAAAAAATTCACCAAGCTACAATGTAGGTCACTATAAATCACCTTTTTATATCGCACAGTTCAAAAAAATCGTACAATTTTTCTCCAGGCGATAATATTTCACGTTCGCGAGTAATTTGTATTCTCAGATGTAATTATCCAAGTCATAATAATCACGATAAAAATGCGCGAGGCTCACGCTCTGTATTTTCACATTTCATTCAGGAAAATATCTATTGGACGAAAATAGGAACCGATACTCGTTAGTTTTATGCGATTGTCTTTATCACGCGATAGAAATAAAAATTAATTTATGCCTTTTTTTGATAATTTTATTAGTTCTTTATTGACCGAGACAACGTTCATATGTACATATACATTGTTACATTGTTATTCTTCCGTGTTAACTGAAATCTCGATAGTAGAATATTGATTATTTTTTTCACGAAATTTGTCAACAAGTGTGTCACTTATGCATGTATGTGTATAGAATACTTTACGGATCACTAGACGCTTCTAGAACTCGACTTTTCTTACGGTCGTTTCTTCACCACATTGTGCGGAGTAAATTTTCATTTTAATTTTTTTTTGTTTCTTTTTTCGTAGCGCATTTACATGCGAATAGTGTCGTTAGCTGTTATGGAACCTATTTTTTTTTTCATCTCACACATTTGTTCACTTGTAACACTCTCACATAAAGATGCGACAGAAAAATAGGCTGTTTTAAGAATATATATTATTTATATTATATATGTATGTATGTATGTATGAACAAAAATCGACTAAAAACCGTAGTTCAAAACCTAATTTCAAAATCTGTATTGTGACTTTTGATAATTATTAAATATTAAATTAAGCCATGAACATCTGCTAATCAACAGACCGTGTTATAAAATGACCGGTAGTTTGCGCACGTTCTATCAACATCAAACGTAATCCATCGTTGTCTACTGCTGCCATTAAACTGTGGTATTTTATTTTTTTATTTTTTATTTTATTAATTGAAAAATCAACAGACAGGATGTACATAGATATGTATAAAAAAACAAATAGTAA